>NC_063059.1:15626390-15947470 GCF_018812025.1 Megalobrama amblycephala | reverse complement strand
AAAAGTATGCTGCTAACACGCTGCCAAAAACCTCTTTGCCGTCTTAAGCTGGCTTACTGGTGTTATTGTAAACATACTTAATGCTGGTTAGTGAAATGTATATTTCTATTCATATATTGGATTAAACACATTCCGCCATTTAAATCTGTCTGTCCAAAACACTCTCATGGCAATTCATAACTATTTTACATTTTGGATTGTGCAATGTCATTCGTGCATTTCCATATGATCTGCTTACACTCCAGTAATGGTTATATTTAGGGGTGGACCTTCATGCTTACAAAATTCATATGAAATCCTTATGTTATCGCCACTTCATAAAACATTTATGTTTTCCAGTGAGATCGGTTTGGTCTGTTTATATGTTTAGAGGAGCTTTGTATGTGTTCATGTTCAGCTGTAATGACTGCAGTTTTTATTAATGCTCTTAATGTGAGTTCATCCAAAAATGTACACTACCATTCAAAAGTTTGAGGTCTGTAAGGTTATTAAAAAGAGAGACTGTGATCTTCTTAACAATATCTTTTTGTGTGTGTGTGTTCGACAGAAGAAAGAAAGTCATACGGGTTTGGAATGACACGAGGATAACTAAGTGATTATAGGATGTTAATTTTGGGTGAACTATCGCTTTAAGACTGTTGAAGTGTATGTAGTGTTTATGAGATGACATCATACACAGAGGATATGAAGATTTTAAAAGCACTATTTTTAGGTTTAGCTTTATAGCATTGCACAGACATGCTGTATAAATGTTTGGGATCTGTTGTTGTATCTGCAATATATTCTGTTAAGATTTTAATGGCTGTTACAGAGAGCAGTGTTATACTCTTCACATTTAATAGCATGATCCTGCACAAAACATGAGATTTAGGTGGGCTAAAAAAGTCTGAGGAACTTCACTGTCTTTTTACCAGCCTTTGTTGTTAATGTCAGCTCACAATCAGCCAGCATCACTCTCTTCATTGCTTTCACTTTCACTTGGGTGTGCTTTACTGACATGAAAAATAACGGTGTGGTTGTTTTGCCAAATCACTTTCATAGCTTCAGGCAATGAAATAAATGCTTTGCTGAGTCCATTCTCACCTGGTGTGTCTCAGCATAGCATACTGAGTATAATGCAGTGCCAGTGTCTTAATGCCTAAAACAATAACAATCCATGGTAAATGGAACATATCCATACAACAAACCCTCAGAATTATTATTACGCTGAAGTCAAACTTAAAATTTTCATTGCATTAGATGAGGGTTTTTCAAACTGGGGTTTGTGAGGGAACTGCAGGGGGTGGATGAAAAGCTAATTTTTCAATAATAAAAAGTAAAATTAAAATAAATAATTTTAAAATAAAAAATCCAAATAAAACATACAAAAAAAGACAAAATATTTTATTAATTTGCCTGCATGTGTAACATAAGAGAACCATTGAATGCTAATGTTTTATTTAATTATTGAAATATTAATTTAAAATCTCAGGGGGTGCCTCATGTAAATATTTTATGTCATAGGGGTTTGGCTGTCAAAAAAAAGTTTAGATAATAAAGATTTAAAAAAAAAAAAAAAAAAAAAAACGGCTTTCAATTATTTTACACAGTGATAACACAAACTTCTAATCTAATATTTCTAATCTAAGGGTTAAATATTCAAATAGTTTTCAATCAGATGGACATTTCTCAATCTTTCTGTAATGATGAATGTATTTGGCCATTTATAATGTGCATTTCAGGGATTAAACTGACACTGAGGTATATGTGTTTGTCACATGTATTTACGCCCATTATAAACACGCATGACTATTCTCATTGTATGACAGGTAATGAGTGTTAAAGTGTTGAATTTGAGAGTGATGTGTAACCAGGCTCAAGCTTTTACAACAGCATCTCCATCTAGTGGTAGAGCAGATGAAGTGCTGCCTTACAGTGTTTGTGCCTTTATAGTTCTGCTCCATTACTGAAGAAATATAAGCTGTGAAACCTGATATAGGAAAATCACATATTTGAAGGTTTATTTTACATTTCAATAAAACAAATTTTATTGCATAATGAAAACATTTATAAAATAAAATATATAATAAATAATACATAAATTAAATAATTTTGATATTAATACAATTCCTGACACAATTCAGGACACATTTCTTTGTTCAGTTTCATATTTTGCACGTAGCCTCTCATGGAATAATGGAGCCCTCTATTACAAAATATATTAAGTGTAAATGCGTGATTAATCCAAATGGTCTTTTGTTTTGTTTTTGTTGCAACAAAAGTTTTACAAAGATAAAGCAATTGTAACTAAAGGGAAGAGGCTTCAGTTTAACACCTTAGAGGAAAAACATTTTTTATTATCAAGATCTTCCTTTTTTTCTCTAAATGTGAAGTGACTGGCCATTCCCTATTTGATATACCCTATAAACAATGCCTGTTTAAGCCAGTTTATCATTTCAGCTAGTGTATCTCTCTTCCCTATAGCCTTAAATTTACTCTAGCATGTCTCAGTAACTGCATTTTTATATGATATAGAAAACAAAGCAGTCACCTGCCCCTGTGAGCTTGACTGCAGGTGAAGTCAAGCATGGAGAAGGACTTAAGCAATTTCCTCATTAGAAACGTGCTGTGTGTTTTCTCTGCCTCCTCTCTCGCTTTCATTAGAGCCTCTCAGAGGGTCTGATCATGTGGGCAGTGTTCTGAGGAGGTCTGAGAACCTTATATAACCAATGCACAGAGACTCACACTATGTATCGCCTCCTCTGACATCATCAGAAGCCTGTTTCTACAGACTTGCCTCACCAAATCAAATGAATGAGAGATGAACTAGTGTACCATTCATTTATATCAGTTCCCATTGATGGTAATGTTGTGTCAACCAGTGTTTAGAAGTTCTGTGAGAAAAAGAGAAGCCAAAGTATTATGCCATCATTTGCCATCTTACTTGGTTCTAGTTCCTCTTTTGAGCAGTAAATGGACATCATCAGGGATTCCTTACTGACTTCAGTTCAAAGATTACCATGAAATTTTCAAATGTTATTCCATGATGATGATTACAATGATCATGCAATGTTAACTGCATTTGTCAAGATGGTTGTAAATAGCTTGACATCTGTGTGTTGAATGAGTGTCAAATCACTTTTATTTTATATAGTGCTTTTTACAATGCAGATTGTGTCAAAGCAGCTTTACAGTGATAACAGGAAAATAATTTTGGCTGCACATCAGCTCTAGAAGAAAATGGTATCATTGTCCAGCTTAAGTAAGTTCAGTATTGATTCATTTCCGTTGTATGGGTGGACAAATTTCAGTCAACCAGATTTTGACCTCACTCAGCTCACACACTCACTTGCAAAATGTGTGTGCGCTGCAGGCAGTCACTCCTAATAGAGTATCACTCTATAAGAGTTTCAACTTGATTAAACGAATGAATCTATAATTCCGTCTCCCCTTTAAAACAGCACATGCAGATGTGTTGATGACATCAATGTGAATTGAGTGTATTTCATTGATGCGTTAAGTGTTATTACTGGGAGTACAGGAGAGCTTTATATGTGTTTAATGAAAATAGTTCCAAGCAAAGCAGAAAAGTTGCATCTCACAGCAACAGTGTTTAATTCTTGAATGATTAACTGTTTTTGAACAAATCAGGTGAGTCAGTTATTCAATGACCCATTCGTAAAGTGAGAGGACACTTGCTTCTTTTATGAATGAATTAGCCGGTTTGAGCAAATCAGTTGAATGAATGATTCTTTGATTCACTTCTTATGACTTGCCACCACCAAGTAGTGGTTTTAGCTTCATATATAATAGTATCATTTCTTTTTTCCCAACATTTCATATTACTATATTTAAAATGTTATATTCAGAACATTAATCTTGAAATATTATTTACAGTAGGCAATTGAAATTGCAGTTAAAGGATTTTGATAAATGGTCATCTTGATTTTGTTGATACCGATTTCATAGTGTACAGTGTTAAATTGTGTAAATTTCAACTTGATTAAATGAACAAATCTATAATTCCGTCTCCCCTTAAAACAGCACATGCGGAAGTGTTTATGACATTAATGTGAATTGAGTGTATTTCATTGATGCATTGAGTGTTATTACTGGGAGTACATAAGAGCTTTATATCTGTTAAAGGAGGAGTTGTGGACCTTGTCTGATCCAGGAAACCCCCTAAAATAAAATGCCAGAATAGTCTTGGTACCACACTATAATCATTTTCATTAATAACTTTAACAACCATTATAAACTATTTTTGCCATATCCTAGATTTATCGTGCCACTGTACAGTTCGAAAGAGAGACAAAAATATGAACTAAAAATTATTTTCATTTTGTTCTATAAAAATATGGTTCTGTTCATAAGTTTACATACCCCTTGCCAAATCTGTAAAAAATAATATAATGTTATATAATTAGTATTTCTGTTGTCTTTAATGTAACTGTTTATTATACATCAATATATGTTTTATAACCGTTCAATATGTGTTTAGCTAGCAAACAGTCAACTCAAATGTGTCTCAAATAATGTATACATGACTAATACATATGCACTTAAACTATACACTATGCACTCTACCGTTTAGTATATGAATTTTAGACCACATAAGGAAACCTGTGACTGTTGAGTGCATGAAGTGTCCAACATTCCACAATTTTTTTTTTTTTTTTTGCAGTTATATAAGTGCATCATCCTTGTATTTAAAGTGCACTTCTTCTTGTTGGAATTTTTATTTATTTTACAAAATGGAATAGAATAGTTCACAAGCATGCAAAGTGGAACATACTTATTGCTCTTTCCACTGAACGGTACTGTGCAGTACAATTCGGGACGGTAAACCCTGATCCAGCTTGCGTTTCCATTTGCCAACAGTACCTTTACTTGGTGTACAGTGCTCAGCATAAATGAGTACACCCCTATTGAAAAGTAACATTTTAAACAATATCTCGAATGAACATAAAAACAATTTCCAAAATGTTGACGACTAAGTTTAATATAACATCTGTTTAACTTATAACATGAAAGTAAGGTTAACTTAGATTACACATTTTTCATTTTTCAAAAATGAGTACGCCCCACAACAAAAACTATTACATCTAGTACTTTGTATGGCCTCCATGATTTTTAATGACAGCACAAAGTCTTTTAGGCATGGAATGAACAAGTTGGTGACATTTTGCAACATCTATCTTTTTCCATTCTTCAAGAAAAAAAAAAAGACAACAAGGACCAACTTCACCCGATGGTGCGGAACACACTGAGAAAACTTAGTCGGCCGATGAACAAAAACTGCCAGACGGCCGACCATCTGCTTGGTGTGTTCCTGCCTTTAGATGTGTGTTTAGGATCATTGCCATGTTGGAAAAGTGCACGACGACCAAGGGCACAGAGTGATGGTAGCATCTTCTCTTTCAGTATAGAGTAATACATCTGTGAATTCATGATGCCATCAATGAAATGCGCTCCCTGACACCAGCAGCACACATGCAGCCCCACATAAGGACACTGCCACCACCATGTTTCCTGTAGGCACCATGTAGGCACCATGCATTTTTCTTTGTATTCCTCACCTTTGCGACGCAATACAGTTTTGAAGCCATCAGTTCCAAAAACATTTATCTTGGTCTCATCACTCCAGAGTATAGAGTCCCAGTAGTCTTCATCTTTGTTAGCATGGGCCCTGGCAAAATCTAGGCGGGCTTTTTTGTGCGTGGGATTTAGGAGAGGCTTCTTTCGTGGACGGCACCCATGCATGCCATTCCTCTGCAGTGTACACTGTATTGTCACAGGAAATAGTCACCCCAGTTTGGCTTTCTACTTCTTTAGATAACTGCAGTGAACTTGCATGCCGATTTTCTTCAACCCTCAAAGAGGCTCCTGTCGAGGTGTCAACTTCCATGGACGACCTGGACGTCACTGTGAGATGGTTGCAGTTCCATCTTTTTTAAATTTTTGTACCACCTTTGCTACAGTATTCTGACTGATAAGTAAAGCTTTGCTGATCTTCTTGTAGCCTTCACCTTTCTGGTGTAAAGAAATTATTTTCTTTCTCAGGTCTTGTGACATTTCTCTTCCATGTGGTTCCATTGCTGACAGCATGAAATGGGAAGGGGTTTTAACACCCTTTTATAGTCAACTGTCTGCTGGACACCTGTGTAATGAATAGTTAGACTCACCTGTGGTTGAATTCTTGTAAAATTAGACATTTTGTAGTCTAAAATTTAGCTGTGCTCCAGAGACTTTCAGTGGGGTGTGTACTCATTTTTGCATCACCCCAATTTGAGTAAAACTGAAAATTTTGTTCTCTAAGTTATATTATTAACCTTACTTTCATGTTATAAGTTAAACAGATGTTATATAAAACTTAGTCTTGTCAACATTTTGGAAATTGTTTTTGTGTTCATTGAGATTGTTTAAAATGTTACTTTTCAAAGGGGGTGTACTCATTTATGCTGAGCACTGTATGCCGGAAAGTAGCGATCAACGTTCATTCTCGCACGAAGAAGAAAATGACTCAGTAAACAACAATGGAGGACATAAAGCAGATCTTGTTCTTGTTTCTCGGCTATGCACCGACATTGTATTGCAACAGTGTTGTGTTTCAACTGTATATTTAAAAAATGGCGCCTCTTGTGTTATCATTTCCTTTGTAGTACCTGCAAGTGACAGTTCTCTGTCAACCAGTCATCGTTCTGCATTGAGTCTAGCTCCACCCTTTAGGTACTGGACTACTGTGCTAGGTACCCCAAAGGGTCCCAAAAAAAGTGTTACGGTACGTTTCAGTATTTTGATATCATTCTCCACTTCTGACAATCGAAACAGAAATAATTGTGTACCGTATTGTACTGTACTCTACTGTACCATACTGCTCGGTGGAAACAAGCCATTATTAGCTAAAATTAGCAGTTAATTAAAAAAAAAATTGAGGTTGTTGATTTGTGCTGTTACACTCTTAAAAATCAAGGTTCTTTATTGGCATCCATAGCTACTTTTCCACCGTCGAGCCAAACCGTTCTCGTTGCTTAACTGTTCTGTTCGCAGTATGGATATAGTTTCTTTTTCCACTGTGGGGCTGATAACAGTGCTCTGTAGAATGTAATAAAAATAAGTCCGTCGTTGCCTAGGTGACACAAGAATCAACAGATGATATGAGATGTAAATAGCGACTGCGTTATGGAGGATGATCAGATATTTCTTTTAATTTTTTTATTAATCTGTGTTAACTTCATTAAAATAATGCAGAGAAACTGGTAGTCAGGCAACAGACAAGAGACCAGTCCTGAGTGATTTCGGACAGAGAACAGTTTGTAACCATGCCGTGCCATACCAAGTTCAAGTGGAAATATAACTGGAACCGTTCCTTACCATTCTTAAACTAAATTAAAAATTAAACCACTATTAAAATATTTCAACACAGCCAGCCTAACTTAGGCAATAGCCCTCCATTTAAAGGATTAGTTCACTTTGAAATGAAAATTACCCTAACCTTTACTCACCCTCAAGCCATCCTAGGTGTATATGATTTTTTTTTTTTATGAACATTATTGCAGAAATATTAATAAATATCCTGATGCATCCAATATTCGACTTCATAACTTGTTTAAATATGGATATTTTTTTACACAAACAAATTGCTTCGCTTCAGAAGGCCTTTATTTGTCACGTAAATAATGACGGATGCAATAGCAAGTTAATCTCTTTTATTAAGAGCTTCACACACAGATGGTCAGTCACAGATAACACAACGAACACAGCAGGAGAGTGGTGACGCAGGGACCTCGATGGGCGATGAGAGTCCAGATGAATGGTGACTGGTGAAGTGCGTCCGTGAAACAGTGCTGTGTAATCCGTGGGTGAAATCCAGAGAACAATCCAAACGAGGAAACAGGGAACAGGAAACAACGACGAGAAATCCAGTCCAAGGAACAAACAACACAAGCAAACACGAGACAACAACACCAGGACTCCAAACAACGATCTGACAAACAAGAGACGAAAGACAAGGCGTTATATAGGCAGGTGTAATTGCAACCAGCTGCCGCTGATCAGATAATCAGCGGCGACGCCCACACAAACAATCAGGTGACACACTACAGAACACACAGACACCAGAATGAGACAGCGGATTCATGAACCGTGACAGTACCCTCCCTCCTAGGAACGCCTCACGGCGTTCCCAGAGCTCCTTACCTGTCGATTGTAATCATCGATGAGGGAGTGATCCAGGATGTCCCTGGCAGGAACCCAACTTCTCTCCTCCGGACCGTAACCTTCCCAGTCCACCAAGTACTGGAATCCGCGTCCCCTCCGCCTAGAGTCCAGAATGCGATTGACCGAATAAGTAGGTTCCCCATCTACGAGTCGCGGCGGTGGAGGAACCGGAGTAGGCGGATTAAGATGAGAGTGAAAAACGGGTTTAATTTTGGAAACATGAAAGGCGGGATGAATCCTCCTGTACGCTGGAGGTAATTTGAGTCGGACTGCCACCGGACTAATGATTTTGGTGACAGGGAACGGGCCGATGAATTTAGGAGCTAATTTATTGGCAACGGAGCGGAGCGGAATGTTCTTAGTAGAAAGCCACACCTTTTGACCAACGACGTATACGGGAGGCTTCGACCGGTGGCGATCAGTCTTAGCCTTGGTGCGCGCCCTCACCTGCAGCAGAGTCTCACGGGCTCTGCTCCAAGTGCGGTGGCACCTCTGGACAAAGGCGTGAGCGGAGGGGACCGCGACTTCAGATTCCAGACTGGGAAACACAGGTGGCTGGTAACCTATACTACATTCAAACGGAGAGAGGCCCGTAGAAGACACTGGTAATGAATTATGTGCGTACTCAATCATAGAGAGTTGTTGGCTCCAGGAGGAAGGATTCTTGGACGCCAAACATCGCAACATTCGCTCCAAATCCTGGTTGGCTCTCTCGGTCTGCCCATTGGTCTGGGGATGGAACCCAGAGGAAAGACTGACAGTCGCCCCCAGCAGTCTACAAAACTCTTGCCAAAATTTGGACACAAATTGGGGACCCCTGTCGGACACCACATCTATCGGGAGGCCATGTAACCGAAAAATGTGGTCTACGACGGTAACCGCTGTCTCCTTAGCAGAGGGTAATTTGGTTAAGGGAACAAAATGAGTCGCCTTCGAGAACCGGTCCACCACGGTCAAAACGACCGTGTACCCCTGGGAGGGTGGGAGGGCGGTAACGAAATCTAGCGCAATGCGGGACCAAGGTCTCGAAGGGACAGACAGCGGTTGGAGTAACCCATCTGGGGGTCGATTGGAAGTCTTGCCAGTGGTGCAAACCGAGCAAGCCAAAACAAAACTGCGAATGTCACGAGCCATAGCTGGCCACCAGAATCGTTGCTTAACCAAAAACCTGGTCCGATTAACCCCTGGATGACAAGCCATGTTGGAACAATGACCCCATTTGATAACGCAGGACCTTAACTTCTCCGGCACAAACAAACGGTTCGGTGGGCATCCGGGCGGAGGCGTTACCCCTTCTAAGGCCGACAGGACCTTCGATTCGACCTCCCATGTAAGAGTGGAGACCACTAATGTCTCGGGAAGAATACACTCGGGAGTAGACGGGCGTTCGGAAGGATCAAAAATGCGAGATAAAGAATCGGGCTTGATGTTTTTGGAGCCCGGGCGGTACGATAGAGAAAAATCAAAACGTCCGAAAAAAAGTGCCCACCGAGCCTGCCTGGAGTTAAGTCTTTTAGCCGATCGAATATACTCAAGGTTCTTATGATCTGTCCATACGATAAAGGGTACCCCCGAACCCTCCAACCAATGACGCCACTCTTCCAACGCTAATTTGACTGCCAACAACTCTCTATTACCAATGTCATAGTTGCGTTCGGCTGGAGATAAACGATGGGAAAAATACGCGCAAGGATGCATCTTATCGTCCGTGGGAGAACGCTGGGATAGTACTGCACCTACCCCCACCTCTGACGCGTCGACCTCCACCACGAACTGACGCAAAGGATCAGGGGCAATGAGAATGGGAGCCGAAACGAAGCGACTCTTCAGTTTGGCAAATGCAGCTTCCGCTGCATCCGACCACCTGAAGGTCGTTCTGGGGGAGGTCAAGGCGGTCAGAGGCACGGCTAGTTGGCTGAAATTGCGAATAAAACGCCGGTAAAAATTTGCCAATCCCAGAAACCTCTGTAGGGCCTTACGGGAATCTGGACTTGGCCAATCCACCACAGCCTTAACCTTGTCAGGATCCATGCGAACTCCCTCAGACGAGACGATGTACCCTAGAAAAGAAACAGACTGTGCATGAAACTCGCATTTCTCCGCCTTGACAAAAAGCCCATTCTCTAACAGACGCTGAAGCACTCGTCTGACGTGTTGAACATGTTCCTGGAGAGACGAGGAAAATATCAATATGTCATCCAGGTAGACATAAATGAACTGATCGACCATGTCTCTCAACACGTCATTGACGAGTGCCTGGAAGACCGCTGGACTGTTGGACAGCCCGAAGGGCATGACCAAGTATTCAAAGTGTCCTCTAGGGGTGTTAAACGCGGTCTTCCATTCATCCCCCTTCCTGATGCGAACCAAATGATAAGCGTTCCTTAAGTCCAATTTAGTGAAACGGATGCTCCCTGCAACCTCTCAAAGGCTGAAGACATCAACGGCAAAGGATAAGTATTCTTTACCGTGATGTTGTTCAGCCCTCGGTAATCAATGCAAGGTCGCAGAGACCCATCCTTCTTCCCCACAAAAAAGAACCCCGCCCCCGCTGGAGAAGAGGAAGGGCGGATGAATTTCGCTGCAAGAGAATCAGAAATATATTTCTCCATGGCCTCCCTCTCGGGAGCAGACAGAGAGTATAGTTTGCCTTTAGGCGGAGACTTACCGGGTACTAAATCTATGGCACAGTCATAGGGACGATGTGGAGGGAGAGAAGCAGCCCGGGACTTACTGAACACTTCCCTCAGGTCTTGATACTCTGCGGGCACGTTAGACAAATCCACCGCCTCCTCCTGTAACACAGAAACAGACACAGTGGGACAAGCAGACAACAGACAAGACCTGTGACAAAGAGTGCTCCACTCGGTGATGGTGTGCTGCTGCCAGTCAATCCGAGGGTTGTGTTTGGTGAGCCAGGGGTGTCCGAGAACGACAGGTGCCTGAGGTGAGTCCATGAGGAGAAACTGAATGTCTTCATTGTGATTGCCAGAGGAGATGAGAGTAACGTAGTCCGTAGAGTGAGAGATGCTGGGAAGTCGTTGTCAAAATGCGAGATAAAGAATCGGGCTTGATGTTTTTGGAGCCCGGGCGGTACGATAGAGAAAAATCAAAACGTCCGAAAAAAAGTGCCCACCGAGCCTGCCTGGAGTTAAGTCTTTTAGCCGATCGAATATACTCAAGGTTCTTATGATCTGTCCATACGATAAAGGGTACCCCCGAACCCTCCAACCAATGACGCCACTCTTCCAACGCTAATTTGACTGCCAACAACTCTCTATTACCAATGTCATAGTTGCGTTCGGCTGGAGATAAACGATGGGAAAAATACGCGCAAGGATGCATCTTATCGTCCGTGGGAGAACGCTGGGATAGTACTGCACCTACCCCCACCTCTGACGCGTCGACCTCCACCACGAACTGACGCAAAGGATCAGGGGCAATGAGAATGGGAGCCGAAACGAAGCGACTCTTCAGTTTGGCAAATGCAGCTTCCGCTGCATCCGACCACCTGAAGGTCGTTCTGGGGAGGTCAAGGCGGTCAGAGGCACGGCTAGTTGGCTGAAATTGCGAATAAAACGCCGGTAAAAATTTGCCAATCCCAGAAACCTCTGTAGGGCCTTACGGGAATCTGGACTTGGCCAATCCACCACAGCCTTAACCTTGTCAGGATCCATGCGAACTCCCTCAGACGAGACGATGTACCCTAGAAAAGAAACAGACTGTGCATGAAACTCGCATTTCTCCGCCTTGACAAAAAGCCCATTCTCTAACAGACGCTGAAGCACTCGTCTGACGTGTTGAACATGTTCCTGGAGAGACGAGGAAAATATCAATATGTCATCCAGGTAGACATAAATGAACTGATCGACCATGTCTCTCAACACGTCATTGACGAGTGCCTGGAAGACCGCTGGACTGTTGGACAGCCCGAAGGGCATGACCAAGTATTCAAAGTGTCCTCTAGGGGTGTTAAACGCGGTCTTCCATTCATCCCCCTTCCTGATGCGAACCAAATGATAAGCGTTCCTTAAGTCCAATTTAGTGAAAACGGATGCTCCCTGCAACCTCTCAAAGGCTGAAGACATCAACGGCAAAGGATAAGTATTCTTTACCGTGATGTTGTTCAGCCCTCGGTAATCAATGCAAGGTCGCAGAGACCCATCCTTCTTCCCCACAAAAAAGAACCCCGCCCCCGCTGGAGAAGAGGAAGGGCGGATGAATTTCGCTGCAAGAGAATCAGAAATATATTTCTCCATGGCCTCCCTCTCGGGAGCAGACAGAGAGTATAGTTTGCCTTTAGGCGGAGACTTACCGGGTACTAAATCTATGGCACAGTCATAGGGACGATGTGGAGGGAGAGAAGCAGCCCGGGACTTACTGAACACTTCCCTCAGGTCTTGATACTCTGCGGGCACGTTAGACAAATCCACCGCCTCCTCCTGTAACACAGAAACAGACACAGTGGGACAAGCAGACAACAGACAAGACCTGTGACAAAGAGTGCTCCACTCGGTGATGGTGTGCTGCTGCCAGTCAATCCGAGGGTTGTGTTTGGTGAGCCAGGGGTGTCCGAGAACGACAGGTGCCTGAGGTGAGTCCATGAGGAGAAACTGAATGTCTTCATTGTGATTGCCAGAGGAGATGAGAGTAACGTAGTCCGTAGAGTGAGAGATGCTGGGAAGTCGTTGTCCATTGAGTGCGTCGACAGTGATCAGGCGGGTGAGTGGGATGATGGGTAAACTGTTAAGTTGTGCAAAGTTGGTGTCCATGAAGTTCCCCTCAGCCCCGGAGTCGATGAGTGCCTGACAGGTGATGTTGTGAGTCGCCCATCTCAGTCTTACCGGGAGGAGGGTGGATGGTGAGGACTTCTCGGCGGAGATCCCACCCGATAGTAGCCTCAGATTTACTACCGGGCTTGATCTTTTACTGGGCAAGACCTGAGGAAGTGACCTGATGCTCCGCAGTAGAGGCATAAGCCTTGGGATCTCCGCCTTTCTCTCTCCTCCCGGGAAAGCCGAGCTCTCCCTACCTGCATGGGTTCGGGATCTAAAGAGGAGCCGACCGTGTCCGCTGTATTGGCCAACCGGCCCTCCGCTCCATGAGGCTTAGCGTTAGCAGATTCTAGACGTTCCAGCCTCTGAAGTCGAGCATCCACTCGCAGCGCGAGATCGATGAGTGCGTTGAGTGTCTGAGGAAGATCCAAGACATAGATTTCTCGATGGACACGGTCGGCCAACCCATGCAGGAACACATCCCACTGCGCCTCCTCGTTCCAGCGGCACTCCGCCGCGAGAGTGCGAAACTCGATGGAATATTCTGCGACCGTGCGGTTACCCTGCTTGAGTTCGGTGAGTTGTCGGGCAGCGTCCTTGCCAGCCACCGCACGGTCGAACACTCTCCTCATCTCGGCGGCGAGTGCCTGGAACGAGGCGCAGCATGGATCCTGGTTCTCCCACACCGCCGTTCCCCACAATGCTGCCTTCCCTGTCAGGAGCGTGATCACAAAAGCCACCTTGGATTCCTCCCTCTCGAAGGTGCGTGGCTGCAACGAGAAATGCAAGGAACACTTGTTCAAGAACGCTCTACAAAAGTTCGGCTCACCGGCATAAGTCTGAGGAACAGGAAGGCGTGGTTCTGGCTGATCCCACCGCTCCAGCGGCGTTGGGGGAATCGGCGGTGGGGTGGCGCAGTGGGAGCTCGAAGCTGTTGAAGTTGCTGGGAGAGCTCAGACACCTGCGTCACCAGCGCTTGAACAGCGCGTCCGGTGGAAGAGATACTCTCCTGCTGTTGGTCCATGCGAGAAATGCTGTGGTTGATGAACTCCGTCAAAGCTGCTGAGCTTGCTGCATCCATAGTTGGTCAGATCGTTCTGTCACGTAAATAATGACGGATGCAATAGCAAGTTAATCTCTTTTATTAAGAGCTTCACACACAGATGGTCAGTCACAGATAACACAACGAACACAGCAGGAGAGTGGTGACGCAGGGACCTCGATGGGCGATGAGAGTCCAGATGAATGGTGACTGGTGAAGTGCGTCCGTGAAACAGTGCTGTGTAATCCGTGGGTGAAATCCAGAGAACAATCCAAACGAGGAAACAGGGAACAGGAAACAACGACGAGAAATCCAGTCCAAGGAACAAACAACACAAGCAAACACGAGACAACAACACCAGGACTCCAAACAACGATCTGACAAACAAGAGACGAAAGACAAGGCGTTATATAGGCAGGTGTAATTGCAACCAGCTGCCGCTGATCAGATAATCAGCGGCGACGCCCACACAAACAATCAGGTGACACACTACAGAACACACAGACACCAGAATGAGACAGCGGATTCATGAACCGTGACATTATTAACACACCGGAGCTGTGTGGAGTACACATTTATGATGAATGGATGTGGATGGATGCACTTTGTTCAGCTCATACTCATTGAACTCTTATCACTGCCATTACAAAGCTCGGATGCATTAGGATATTTATTAATATTTCTCCGATTGTCTTCGTCAGAAACAAGAAAGTCATATACACCTATGGCTTGAGGGTGAGTAAAGGTTGGGCTAATTTTCATTTCAAAGTTAACTAATCCTTTAAGCTTAACAAAAAGCAAAAGCCAGTCTGGCATTGACATAAAATAGCATTTTGCAAGGTCGGAAATGCCACCAAAATTAATAAAAATGCCCCCAAGAAGATATGAACTGCCCTTGAATGAGTTCTTGTATTTTGTGTTTGTAACATAATATAGTTAAGCAATATCGAGCAAGAGTGCTATTTTCTCAAATATCAGCATGATTGCAAAATGTGATATTAATTTCTTAAAAGTTCAATAAACAATAAGTTGATTATATGACTTGACAATTTTTAGCGACAACGTTGTCAATTTTGACTGTTTTTGCTCAATTTGGCCAATGAAAATATTTCCAAACAAAGCAGAAAAGTTGCATTTCCCAGCAACAGTTTCATTCTTGAATGATTCACTGTTTTTGAACGAATCAGATGAGTGAATTATCCAATGACCCATTTGTAATGTGAGAGAACACTTGCTTCTTTTATGAATGAATTAGCCTGTTTGAGTGAATCAGTTGAATGAATGATTCTTTGATTAATTTATTATGACTTGCTGCCACCTACTAATGGTTTTAATATCATTTCTTTTTTCCCAACATTTCATATTACTATATTTAAAATGTTATATTTAGAACATTAATCTCATAACATTATTTAGGCAATTGTAATGAAATTAATGGATTTTGATAAATGGTGATCTTGATTTTGTTGTTACTGATTTCATAGTGTACAGTGTTAAACAGTGTAAATTAAAAGATGATCAACAATATGTAACTTTACTAAGGGGATGCCCTTATTTTCCCTTGAGCACCTGTCTGTGTACAGCCCTGGTCAACAGTGTACTTATAGATGTACATTCAGAGATAAATTACAGCTGTAATCACATACAGGTATTTTTTAAATACATGTATCTCCACAATAAATGCATTGTGTTAAATGATTTATTTAAATGTTTGTACATAGTAGTTAAAAACATTTAATATAATGTGGGAACAACAAAGAGGATTAGAAAATAAGAAAGAGACCCGTTAAGGCCAAAATGGTGGACAGTCTCTTAACCCAATGCACCCGGAATTGACACACACCAGGAAGACAGAACTGCAGTCAGGGGGAGGGACGTGATCAGCTCAAGCCTCTGTTTGTGTGTGAGTGCAGAGGCGGGCCATTATATGTGTGTGTGTTTACGAAAGAGAGGAAGCAAGTAGCTGTTTCTGTGTTTGTGTGAGAGGGAGGACACGTTACTGTTCCAGAGAGAGAGAGAAAAAAAACCCTCCGTGGACAGAAAAGGTAGAATTCCAGTGGAGGCACTGATGTGTCATGGGCGGCTTGTGAAAACTTGAAAGGAAGGAAAGCAGCAAGTGAAACGAAGGGAGAGCAGAGAGAGTGATCAGCTGCCAGCATGGAGGAGGATGAGGATGAGGTGCTGGGTCTTCTGAACAAAGTTCTGGAGGATGAAGATTTGTTTGACAATGAGATGGACTTGGACTGTCCATTCACTCCAGTGGAACTCAGGACGTTTAAGGTGAGAGAGAGACAGGCTGAGAGGTGAAGAGACAGACAGCACTTCTTTCTTCCTCTACTGGCTTGCTGACAGAGGTTTTGCTCTGTCTCAATGGCTAAAAATAGTGAGGTGGAAAGTATTAAACCTTTTTTTGCGACGTGGCGTTAGTGTTTGTTTTTTTAATTTCTCTTTTGCTTTTTACCAGTCACATGTAGCAAAGATGGTCTTAATGATCTTTATCCTTTTCTAACACACTCATAGAGACAGAAATCACTTAGATAAAGGCAGAAACTAGGCCATTTTTGCACAAATACAGATGTTTATTTACCAACTGTTGCTGTGATTTTTGACTCTTTGGCATTGCATTCGCTGTACTGTATGTTTGATTTGGATGTTTAGTGTCTTTATAAGAGCATCCATGCTTCATTAGACTCCACCAGCGGTAACTTCACTTTGTCACATTTGTTAGCACAATCATATATGCTCTATAGTCGTATACTCGCATTCAGAGCACACACCATAAACACACCATTCTCGTAAGGCACAGTTACCCTAAAATAAAAATTCTGTCATTATTTACTCACCATCATGTCATTCCAAACCTGAATGGCTTTTTCTTTCTTGGAAGTTGAAAGTTTTTGGACACTATATATTACATTATAACCATTTCATTAGTTGGGTGAACTGTCACTTTATAACATTTCTCTCTCAATACATTGGGTGCATGGTCAGAAATGTTGTGTAATGCCATGCTTCTAAACAGATGTAGTTTAGTTAGAGACTTTTAGCTCATCATAAGGACTGACCTGAATCATGTGTGTCTGAGTTACTGTTGTCCATATACACAAAAGATGGACAATATAATGAACTGAAAAATAAAAAAAACATTTTTAGCTGTTAAGCAGCACACCCCCCCCCCAATCTCTCTGATATTTTGGTATATCCATGCATCTATACCTGTATTACTCTCTCTTTGTCTCTCTTTTATGAATGTTTAAAAGTTTGTCTGTAAGGTTTTATTTTATTTTTTTGATTGAAGAGTTTTATGCTCACCAAGGCTGCATTTATTTGATCAAAAATACAGTAAAACAGTAATATAGTAAATTACAGTTTGAAATAACTGTTTTCTATTTTAATATATTTAAAATGTAATTTATTTCTGTGATGGCAGAGCTGAATTTTCAGCAGCCATTATTCCAGTCTTCAGTTTCACATGATCCTTCAGAAATCTAATTCTAATATGCTGATTTGGTGCTCAACAACATTTGGAAACATTTATTTTATTTTATTTTTCTAATAAACATCATTCATTTAAAATAGAAATTTTGTAACAATGTCTTTAAATGGACTTTCGTTTCCAAAATGTGGATAATAATGAATCTAATCTAATAAAAGATCACTAAAGATCTAATAAGATCCCTAAATTCAGAGGCCAGTTGTCTAACTTCAAATTATGCTTCTAGTTTCAGGATATCTAGCAAACGCAAACCTGCATCAGCTACGTGAGCTTATATATATATATATATATATATATATATATATATATACGCATCTGTCTACCTGGATTATTAAGAATATATATATATATATATATATATATATATATATATATATATATTCTTAATAATCCAGGTAGACAGATGCGTTTCTTAGTCTGGCTGTACATTTTCTGTTTATACAGTCTAGAAACTTCTCAGTCTCTGTAACTTCCTCTTCTGTCCTATTTGCCCATTCTCTGTCTTTTACAAATGACAACTAACTGTGTTTATAAATAATTTTCTTCCTGTGTCGTCATTCCTTAACAATATCTTATCACTATCACTGGACACTGTACTAAAAGTCTCTGCTATTTATTAAGTAAAATCCACTCTGCACCTCAACATAAACTAATTCAAATAGCTCTTACTTAAAATGAATATTATTGCATTAGGTTCAAAGGCATTTCAAAAAAGAAGAGTTGGTTGACATTGAAGGGCCAAAAGTCATGACCCCAAAATGCTGTTATCATTTACTCATCCTCATGTGGTATGACTTTCTTCTTCTTCTTTTTTTCTTTTCTCCCCCTTCTCTTTCTCCCCCTTCTCTTTTTTTTTTCTTTTTGGTCACCAAAATTTTCATGCACTTTTGAAAGTGATTCAGAATGATAACAGAATATTCATTTTGGGGTGAACTATCCCTTTAAGCGTCTTTAAGGGGTTCTTCAGGGTTTTCACAATATGTCTCAAAAGTAATTCCTTTATTATTCTTACCATTAGCATCTTCACACAGGATATTCATAACTGTCACAATGAGCCCTGGTCTCACTTTAGTCTGAACCTTATTCATTTTTCCCCTTCCAAAGTATCACAGAATAAATAGTGCTCTGAACAAAGGAATGTTTGTGAGTGAATTATAAGGGCAATGGCGGGGCTATTTGGCCACTCTTTATATGTAGTTAGTCATAAGGGTGGTACTTCCTGTCTTTTCAGATATAACTACTGTTTATTCCTTTATGTAATCAAATTTCATGGGTTTCAAGAAGACTCAGTCATGTTTTGATTTATCCTCATTTATTTGTGGTGGTTTTGGTGTACAGACATGGTGGGTGAAATTTACACATACAATAATTGTTCCAAAATAGTTTTTATGAAGTCATGTAATAAAGCAAGAGCTGTTGTAAATGGAAAGTTCAAAGGGGGATTTGGTTTAAATACTTATTTGGAGCTGAAACATTAAAGCAGACATTTGAAAGATGGATTACACTTGAAGGCTCCTTGAATTTTCCTCTTTCACTCATATTCACAGGTATTTATTCAAATGGCTAGGTTTAGATAGCATGTCTGTGACTTTGTTTGAACACACAAACACAGAAACAGTTTGAACTCTGTACCTGGATGGGTGAATTCTCAGGGTGTGTCTCTGCCTGAGAAATTTCACACCAGAGAGAGAAATAAAGATCAGACTACTAGTAGGAAAAGCTGAACACATGGTTTAATTAACTACAGGAGGTGTTCATCAGTTGAAGCATATTTCTTAACTGAATATTGCTACAAAAATGTACCTATGCATACAATTCCCTGCAGTTTCCAGCTGAAATAAACACTAGAGACAGTAAAACATAAACAACTTTTATTCCTTTTCACACAAATTGTTTACAGTCACAGATTATCAATTAATTCATTTTCAATACCTATCACATCAAAACACTTTTACCATAGTCTATGATTTGAAAACTTTTCCGCCGTAAGCAATCTTGTTTGGCAGCTCACCTGGTACAGCATTGAACTAGCGATGCAGAGCTCTCAGGTATGAGTCCTGTAAAACATGGTTCACCAAAAGAACTTGAGGTCATGTACTGTAAAAACAAGATAAAATTGCATGGTTGCTTCAGCAAATGTGTTTTTGTCTCACATTTAATTTCTTAACACAATCGGTTGTGTTTAGTGTAGGGTGGTGTGTTTTATGTTCAAACACAATAGAGCATTAACCTTTTAGCACCACTCACTGGACATTTCATTTGATTCGAACTACCATGATATGTGCATGAACCAACGTAACAAGTTTATCTGTTTGAAGTAAAATGAACATGCTTCGTAGGGCCACTTTGACCTTGAAACGTAAAATGTGCAAGATTTAATTAGTTTTTCCAAAAATGAAAATTCTGTAATAATGTTCTTACCTTCATTTCGTTTCAGACCTTTAAGATTTTATTGTGGAACACATAAAAGGTCAATTTTTGAAGAATATCCTGGCCACACTGCCAATTTCCAAAATGACAAAATGTCCTTTTTTTCTAAAGATATATAGTAGCATTGTGTGATAATAGGCAGCAATTTAAGTTGTTGTTCACTGAAAATCTTACATTAGCAAAAAGGTTCATATGAAGCACCACTAATTTTTAATCCTTTCTGTTTTTCTATGCGATGCAGTGAATGTCAGGTATAAACAGCATGAGTCATTTGGACCACTATTATTTTGCATCCATTTTGAAGCTTGATAAACCCTAGTGTGTTTTATATGTTTTTAGATTCACCTGATTTATTTGTATTGTATGTGTTTTTGTGTCTCAGGGAGACATGGAAAAGGGTCTGGAAATGAAGAAACTGGTTCTGTCTGGTTTCCTGGCAAGTGAAGAGATCTATATTAACCAGCTGGAGGCATTGCTGCTGGTGAGTACTACTGCCACAAATATCATCAGTCACACTTCATGGTAAACTTGATGTGGGAACTTTACAGTCCTTGGTGTGTGGAGTGTTTTAATTAAGCAATAACATACTCGAGGTGTGCTGTATTGTGAATACAGTTATGGCTGAAGGGCAGCCCATTTAGCCATGACTGTATTCACAATGCAGCACGCCTCGTGTACCTTATTGCTTTTATACATTTTTTACCACACAATACAAATGTTAAGAGCAAAAATATATGTATTAATATGTTACTTTTTTGAAGTAAAATCATTAAATTCTATCCTGCCAGAAAAATAGTCCCTAACAATGACAGTAAACGGCAAGAGAATGCTCCTAGGTGTAATGCCTCATCTGACGGTACACTAGGAACTGTTCTTAGTGGACAATGAACTGAGAAATCAAATTGGGGAAATATTTTTGCGCTGAATATTGCATGCATGTGTAAACTTCAGTAAAGTCTGAAGTTTAATGCAGACTGTCAGGACAAGCCTTCATGCTAAATGGAAATACTCACGTTAATTTCTAAAACTGACAGTTAAGGATATAACCTTAAAATGAAAGTTTTGCGCTGAGGAAACATCACACAATAAACATCACATGCATCTGTCAAAGCGCCTGACAGGGCAAGCCATGTTAAACATTATGCTAATGCATTAGCTTGAAGCTTAAAATAAATAATTCTCATGTTTTGGGCAGCTTGGATCACGTACCTTTCCCGCAACAGCTCATGCTGTTTCCTCCACTATTTTTAGATGTATTTTGTCTATAGAAATGCGTTATTCAATGCTGTAATTTGACGTGAATGGCTGAAAGTTTTCCGTGCACTTTGGGCAGATGCAACTAATCAATAATGACATTTGTTGTCAATGATTTCCATTATCGATTATTATCAATTTTATTGATTAGTTGTTGCAGCCCTACTCAACAGTAATGCGACAACATGTAAGTAACCAAGCCTGAATTGCAACCAGTGATTTCTGATATGTAATGATTCATGTACAGATGTTCTTTGTCTATGTGTCAGTAAATCAAACCAGTGACTAAATGGTCCACTTCACATGGTTTCTCTTAGTAGGATGAAAATAATGTATTATTTAAGATGTGATTTAAATTATAGAAAGAAAGTGATCAAAGAATGCCGTCTTTATAGTCGCTGCAGAAGCTGTCAATCAAACAAGTTTATCAGTGATTGAGTTCTGGAAAAACTCCCGTTATAATAAACAAATATCTTATTTACATTGTGTTTGCACTGTGTTTGCACTAGTTATGATGAAAGCATTTGTTAGTGTGCAGAAATCAAGTTGCAATGCATTCATGTGCTCAACTATGTTTGTGATCGGCTACATTGCTCATCACTGCATCCTTTCATGCCACAATCTAAATATAATGCCATAGATCTAAATGTAATGCTATAATCAATACTTTTCATGATTAGTTAACCTTGAGAGCTGTAATAGTAAAAACGTGCTAAACGTTTACAAGAAAGTTCCACTGTTCCAATGTAATACTTAGCTATTTCATATGCAAAGATGTTAGCTAATCACAGCAGTGGGTGTTTATACTGAAGTCTCACAGCAGACAGGCCCCTTCAAACAGAGTATTCAAATCAGAGGGCTAAAATCAGGGTTAAAAAAATGCCTTTTATTTCTAAATTCTAAGTGCACCCCAGGAAACATTATAAAACAATGCACGACCCCTTTAACATAATACAGGTGCTGGTCATATAATTAGAATATCATCAAAAAGTTGATTTATTTCACTAATTCCATTCAAAAAGTGAAACTTGTATATTATATTCATTCATTACACACAGACTGATATATTTCAAATGTTTATTTCTTTTAATTTTGATGATTATAACTGACAACTAAGGAAAATCCCAAATTCAGTATCTCAGAAAATTAGAATATTCCTTAAGACCAATACAAAGAAAGGATTTTTAGAAATCTTGGCCAACTGAAAAGTATGAACATGAAAAGTATGAGCATGTACAGCACTCAGTACTTAGTTGGGGCTCCTTTTGTCTGAATTACTGCAGCAATGCGGCATGGCATTGAGTCGATCAGTCTGTGGCACTGCTCAGGTGTTATGAGAGCCCAGGTTTCTCTGATAGTGGCCTTCAGCTCTTCTGCATTGTTGGGTCTGGCATATCGCATCTTCCTCTTTACAGTACCCCATAGATTTTCTATGGGGTTAAGGTCAGGCGAGTTTGCTGGCCAATTAAGAACAGGGATACCATGGTCCTTAAACCAGGTACTGGTAGCTTTGCCACTGTGTGCAGGTGCCAAGTCCTGTTGGAAAATGAAATCTGCATCTCCATAAAGTTGGTCAGCAGCAGGAAGTATGAAGTGCTCTAAAACTTCCTGGTATACGGCTGCGTTGACCTTGGACCTCAGAAAACACAGTGGACCAACACCAGCAGATGACATGGCACCCCAAACCATCACTGACTGTGGAAACTTTACACTGGACCTCAAGCAACGTGGATTGTGTGCCTCTCCTCTCTTCCTCCATACTCTGGGACCCTGATTTCCAAAGGAAATGCAAAATTTACTTTCATCAGAGAACATAACTTTGGACCACTCAGCAGCAGTCCAGTCCTTTTTGTCTTTAGCCCAGGCGAGACGCTTCTGACGCTGTCTGTTGTTCAAGAGTGGCTTGACAAAAGGAATGCGACAGCTGAAACCCATGTTTTGCATACGTCTGTGCGTAGTGGTTCTTGAAGCACTGACTCCAGTTGCAGTCCACTCTTTGTGAATCTCCCCCACATTTTTGAATGGGTTTTGTTTCACAATCCTCTCCAGGGTGCGGTTATCCCTATTGCTTGTATACTTTTTTTCTACCACATCTTTTCCTTCCCTTCGCCTCTCTATTAATGTGCTTGGACACAGAGCTCTGTGAACAGCCAGCCTCTTTTGCAATGACCTTTTGTGTCTTGCCCTCCTTGTGCAAGGTGTCAATGGTCGTCTTTTGAACAACTGTTAAGTCAGCAGTCTTCCCCATGATTGTGTAGCCTACAGAACTAGACTGAGACACCATTTAACACTCTGAGTTCTGAGGTATCGCCGGCGATACCACCGCGTTTTTTTTTCTTACCTTCTTACCAGTGTGAAAGAGACTCAAAATACTCCGTCAATGTTGCACATACAATTAAGAGTTATACACCGTTTTAATCTGTGGAATATCTTCTTTTATTTGTGTACACTCAGAGTAAAAACAAAATGTTGTGCTTTTTGTAAAATAAAGAAAACTAACATGATGCGTGATCTCTCGTCTCCCTCTGAACGAAGTCCAATCGGATAGTTCTCAGAAAATGAACTGTAACTTAGTGAATACTAATCACAAAAAAATGAGACTTCTGTCTAAAAAAATGTTGAAATGTCAGATTTTAAATCGTGTAAGTCAAATCGAAAACAAATATTCTCTGTTTATGTAATCTGTATGAAAAGAGAGCCATGTCAGAAGTCTGTGATTCAGCTCATTATCCGCTAATGCGGCCACGCCCACGGAGCCAGCGCTATTCAGACGCAAATTCTGAGTCAATACATGCATACATCGTCTCAATCGTGTATTTATTGTCTTGAAAAGTGTTTTGAATAGCCATAGTTAGCGATCTCTGGCCTCTGTTAGTTCGGTTAGTTCCTGGATTGCCTATTCTTCTTTAGCAGGCATTTGTGGACTAAAGGTGCACAGAGCGCCCTCTGGCTGCAAGTATGAATTGAAAACACAGTATCCAGCGCTCATAGTAATGACAATAAATATTGAATAATTACTCCTCTGTATAGAAAATTGACATAAACATATGAGAATCCATCAATATCTCTCCAAATGTGCATGCTTTTAAGCTAAAAGCCTATATGAAATGCCATAGAGGTAACATACTTCAGACACTTTGCATCACAGAAATACATTATATTTTAAAGAATATAATAGAATAACATTATTTTAAATTGTAATAATATTTCACAGTATTGCTGTTTTTTCTGTATGTTTGATTTACACCATTATGAGCTTTTAGACATGATCACAGAGGGTTTTTTCACAGCCTACCTGTCTGAAAGAGCTCATTATTTATGCAGGTCATTAGAGCTCTTTATGCAATTCTTTTGTTTTCTCAGGTGAGAATCACCCATTATTCACGATGATTCACGCCTCCACGCATACTGTGTTTCTTGACCGAAGGTGTTTTAGAAAATTTAAATCTCTCTATTGTTTTATATGAAGGAGTAGGAAGGATAATTTTTACATAATTTTGAAGCAAAAACTCTAGTCTACAATCCCCAATACCCAGAAGTCTTGTGAACACAGATTTAATATTATTTTTTTGGCCTTATTTCAGTGACTTAAGTTTTTTGTTTTTTCAATAACCACGCATAAACATTATTCCTTCAAAAATGCAAACATGTACATACATGTTCCTCACATATTATGGTAGCCTAGTTTGTGCTGAATACAGTGTAATGACACTTTTTCCATTAATATGTTTATGAACAACTGAAAAAGCACAAATGTCAGGGCATGTCAAAACTTCTCCAGGCCCCAAATCAGCCTCAGACTCCAGAGGGTTAAAGGCCTTTGCAGTGTTTTGAGTTAATTAGCTGATTAGAGTGTGGTGCCAGGTGTCTTCAATATTGAACCTTTTCACAATATTCTAATTTTCTGAGATACTGAATTTGGGATTTTTACTTAGTTGTCAGTTATAATCATCAAAATTAAAAGAAATAAACATTTGAAATATATCAGTCTGTGTGTAATGAATGAATATAATATACAAGTTTCACTTTTTGAATGGAATTAGTGAAATAAATAAACTTTTTGATGATATTCTAATTATATGACCAGCACCTGTATATGATATTTCCTCAACACATACATATGCTTATCTCTCTGCAATGAGAAAATGTTTGTTTTGCGCCTTTTAGTTGAAACCAGACCTGTTGGCAGTACAGCGCATCCTAAGAAGTGTAGTTTGCGCAGTATAAACAGTATAACAGACTACAGTAAGCTTCTACCTGAAACAAAAAACATTCAAATAATATTCCCTCTGCACTTCGGAAACTGTGGGCTTCCACACGTACATACATCAAGGTATCTCTCACATTGAGGGCGAAGCTTGTGGCCTCACAATTAAAGATGAATGACACAAACATATGCCAGCAGAGGTCGTCCTTACTTCATTAAATAAATAAACAGTTGCTTTTGTTGAAATTTATAATATGTGGAACAGTTTTGACAGTATATTCATTGTTTATGTTGCTAATGGTGGTTGCTAAGAGAGTTACTAAGGGGCACAGTGACACAGATCTGTTCGGTCAAGGAATCATAGCTGTGAATTTTATTGTAAATAAAACACGCCCATTGACCAATCAGCATCCAGGACTGGAATTTTCCACAATATGGCTGCTTAGAGTGCAGGAAAAAAAGCATGTGTACACTAAGCCAATCAGGAAGCAGCATTTCCTATTTATAGAAATCTGAAATCTGAAGTCTAGCAGTTCTTTGTTCCTCTACTGTTTGAATGTGTCATTTCCTGTCTTTTTTTCTTATCTGCTGTTTTTGATCTGTTTTTTGCCATTATTTGTAATCACAATCTAATGGTTGAATCAACAGTGGGTTTCTAGATCGTTCATTGAATTTGATAAGAGAGGATGCAGAGCAAAAATTAAACCCCAATGATAAACAATGGTTTCCTCTCTAAAGCCATTAAGGAGAGCAAACTAGTAACAACACACACACACACACACACACACACACACACACACACACACACACACACACACACACACACACACACACAAACACTTGAATTGTGAGTATTTTTAGTGTGCTAATTATGCTGGACACACACTGTGTATGTATTCATCTTCTCCAATCATTCCTTGAAATGTCAGAGGGAGACATGATTCTTGTCATGCTGATGTCAGATCTCTGGTGCTACTTATAAGATTGTGCATATGCAGTTTAGTATAATTTAGTATAATTGTGTAGTCTATACTGTATGATGAAATAACACATAAGAACATAATGTTAAAATTTTAAAGGCATCTTATATTTGAACTTTTAAAGTGTTAGTTCTCTCAACTAACTTCATGAGGTGCATCCTATGATGCTATGTAAACAGTATTGAGCTATTAAATGTATGTGTGACACAAAATGTAGGCTTTTATTCACATATAAACACATTCCAATTGTCGCATTTTCTTTCACCATTCAACATTTTTTTGGGTTATTGGTTATTGGCTGCCAAGCATCTAGTCATAACATTCTAACACCGCATTGTTTCACACTGCACACGTTTGGCACTGCAAAAGAGGACCTAACCCTGGTCCAAAGCAGGGTTTCAAAACCCCGGGTAAAAAGCGGTGCCAACCGCTTTTTTGAAATAAGTGTGTTCCTTTACCTGGGGTTAAAAGCAGTGTTTAGAACAATGGTAACCTAAGGTTAAGGGCAGTGTGAAGAGCCGTATGGATTACTTTTATGATGTTTTTATGAACTTTTTGAAGTTTTAAAGTTATGGTGTAATGCACTTTCAATGGACTGGCAAAAATCTCCCAGGTTTCATTAGAATATCTTAATTTGTGTTTTGCTGATTAAGTAAAGTCATCCTAATTTTTGTCTTAAAGGTGCCCTAGAATTAAAAATTGAATTTACCTTGGCATAGTTGAATAACAAGAGTTCAGTACATGGAAATGACATACAGTGAGTCTCAAACAGCATTGTTTCCTCCTTCTTATATAAATCTCATTTGTTTAAAAGACCTCCGAAGAACAGGCGAATCTCAACATAACACCGACTGTTACGTAACAGTCGGGATCATCAACATGTACGCCCCCAATATTTGCATATGCCAGTCCATGTTCAAGGCATTAGACAAGGGCAGGACGTCTGGATGTGCACAGCTGAATCATGAGATTAGGTAAGCAAGCAAGGACAATAGCGAAAAATGGCAGATGGAGCAATAATAACTGACATAATCCATGATATCATGATATTTTTAGTGATATTTGTAAATTGTCTTTCAAATGTTTCGTTAGCATGTTGCTAATGTACTGTTAAATGTGCTTAAAGGTGCCCTAGAATTAAAAATTGAATTTATATTGGCATAGTTAAATAACAAGAGTTCAGTACATGGAAATGACATATAGTGAGTTTCAAACTCCATTGTTTCCTCCTCCTTATATAAATCTCATTTGTTTAAAAGACCTCCGGAAAACAGGCGAATCTCAACATAACGCCGACTGTTACGTAACAGTCGGGGTGTACGCCCCCAATATTTGCATATGCCAGCCCATGATTGAGGCATTACACAAGGGCAGTTAGTATTACACAAGGGCAGAACGTCTGGATGAGCACTGCTGAATAATCAGACTAGGTAAGCAAGCAAGGAAAACAGCGAAAAATGGCAGATGGAGCAATAATAACTGACATGATCCATGATAACATGATATTTTTAGTGATATTTGTAAACTGTCTTTCTAAATGTTTCGTTAGCATGTTGCTAATGTACTGTTAAATATGGGTAAAGTTACCATCGTTTCTTACTGTATTCACGGAGACAAGAGCCGTCATTATTTTCATTATTAAACACTTGCAGTCTGTATAATGCATAAACACAACATCATTCTTTATAAATCTCTCCAACAGTGTAGTGTTAGCCAGTTAGCCACAGAGCATAGCCTCAAACTCATTCAATATCAAATGTAAACACCCAAATAAATACAATACTCACATAATCCGACGCATGCATTCAGTATGCATGACGAACACTTTGTAAAGATCCATTTTGAGGGTTATATTAGCTGTGTAAACTTTGTTTATGCTGTGATAGAGTCGAGAGCTCGGGAGGGGGCGGAGAGCGCGCAATTTAAAGGGGCCGCAACCTGAAATCGGCTCGTTTCTAATTATGCCCCAAAATAGGCAGTTAAAAAAATTAATTTAAAAAATCTATGGGGTATTTTGAGCTGAAACTTCACAGACACATTCAGGGGACACCTTAGACTTATATTACATCTTTTAAAAAAAAGTTCTAGGGCACCTTTAAAGTTACCATCGTTTCTTACTGTATTCACGTTGACAAGACTGTCGTTATTTTCATTTTTAAACACTTGCAGTCTGTATAATTCATAAACACATCTTAATTCTTTATAAATCTCTCCAACAGTGTAGTGTTAGCCAGTTAGCCACAGAGCATAGCCTCAAACTCATTCAATATCAAATGTAAACACCCAAATAAATACAATACTCACATAATCCGACGCATGCATTCAGTATGCATGACAAACACTTTGTAAAGATCCATTTTGAGGGTTATATTAGCTGTGTAAACTTTGTTTATGCTGTGATAGAGTCGAGAGCTCGGGAGGGGGCGGAGAGCGCGCAATTTAAAGGGGCCGCAACCTGAAATCGGCTCGTTTCTAATTATGCCCCAAAATAGGCAGTTAAAAAAATTAATTTAAAAAATCTATGGGGTATTTTGAGCTGAAACTTCACAGACACATTCAGGGGACACCTTAGACTTATATTACATCTTTTAAAAAAAAGTTCTAGGGCACCTTTAAAGTTACCATCGTTTCTTACTGTATTCACGTTGACAAGACTGTCGTTATTTTCATTTTTAAACACTTGCAGTCTGTATAATTCATAAACACATCTTAATTCTTTATAAATCTCTCCAACAGTGTGTAATGTTAGCTTTAGCCATGGAGCATACTATCAAACTCATTCAGAATCAAATGTAAACATCCAAATAAATACCATACTTATGCGATTAGACATGCTGCATGACGAACACTTTGTAAAGATCCATTTTGAGGGTTATATTAGCTGTGTGAACTTTGTTTATGCTGTTTAAGGCAAGCACGAGCTCCGGGGCGGGGAGCACGAGAATTTAAAGGGGCCGCAGGATGATGGGCACAGAATGCTAATAATATCTCTGAGACATTTACAATCCACACCCACCACAGGTGTAGCTTGCAAACTCAAAATACATCTGTGATATACCTCAGTTTAAATAGATTATTGTGTGTGGTGGTGCTGTGGGTTTCAGGGATGTTTAGATAACTAGAAACGAGTTATCACATTTAGCTATCAGTTTAAATGCTTCAGTTTGTTTTCACTATATAATATATTAAAACAAATGGAAGCATTTAAACTGATATAATACTGTATATCAGTTTAAATACTTAAATATTATATTATTATATTATATTATTCGCGGTCTCTTCTGTGTTGTGACCCTTGGCGCTGGGCATGTGATGTCTCTTGCCTCGTCAGCACAGAATGGCCTGATTTTTTCATACAGATAGGCATTATTCAAATTAATAACAGATGCTAACATTACCATCTAAAAGCCCATTATAGTAATGGGGGTTTTTGGCAAGTGATACAATGCTAACGGTTACAATTAAAAGCTAGTAAATAACAATAGACACATGAGAAAACGTGTATGTGTTCTTAGAATGAACACAAAACGACAAACTTTGATGTTTATGGAAACTCACCCCATAAGAAACAGAAAAGTATTCTTGCAGATCTCGTTGCCTCCAATGAAATAAGTCGTTCGGGCACACTTTCTCTTTGTCGGGGTCTTCTTTGTGGATGTAACCATCTCCGAAGTTTGCACTGTGCGTCTGTTTTCCTCTAAATGTCCAATAATTCGCATGTCCTGCCACTCTTTTTCCGCAGCTAAAGAATCCAGCCGTATGTTGTACATAATGTCTGGAGAAAGCTTCTGGCTACATGACTGTCTCCCATGCAGAGAGTTCTCTTTTCTCCTCGTGTAGCATTTACAGTCAAAGTTATGGATTTTCCCCATTTCTCTGTCTTTATCCCCATCAAATGTTACTATCGATATAGCCTCTGATATCTTACGGTCCAACTCGTCTGACGTCAGTCCGATACATTCTTCCTCGTCTTCATCTTCGCTCAGTTGCAGATTAGAGATATTATTCAGTCTTATTATGCCGCTTTCATCGTCGCTCAGATCGTCTTCAGAATCAGTGAGCGCTTGTTCATAATCATCCGGCTTTTCGAAGAAGTACTTCAAAACATTTTCGGTGTAACGGCCACGGTTCAGCTCGTCTGCGATATTCTTTGCGGCGTCCATCTTCATTGAATTTTGATATCAGCTAGAGCCGGCCAGAGCGCTGCATAAATAAGTAGCCACGCTTCCCTTGGAGGGCGGGGCAATAACAAAAGAAACAAAAGCCGGCGTATCCGATTCCAGTATGGAAATACACACAGACAATGACACGCCCCTACTGCGTGCTAGAATCTCTGAAAAAAACAAGCCGATTTCAACCTCAAAATGTATGCTAAATATACTGCTTTAAATATACCAATACTGCTATCTCAAACACGGAGAGGCTTCTTCGTGATCTCAACTAACAGATTCTGCAAAAAAACGAAAATCACCAATTTTGAAAAAAAAAAAAAAAAAAAAAAACGCTTCTTTCTCATTTTGCTCAATAATTGTGCTGCCGACTTGTGTCCGTGGTTTCCGTGACGGGTCACATATGCGGAATTATTATCGTTACCTGCATTGTGCATCGGCACGACTCCTCAGCGGATGAATCTAATGTTTGCTGTCAATCACTACACCGGTGTGGATACTGTACTTCAGAATCACAGATTCTACGTCTGGGAAGTATGACCAAAATAAGAATTTTCACTGGAAAATGTCATCTGAAAAAGTAAATAACATTTCTGCCACTTTTGTTCTGACCAACTGAGGAAAAAAGGCCTACAATAAATCGCGCTGCCATTGGTGATTAAATCTACCATGCAAATTATTATTACTGTTATACTTTGTTCTCAAATTGTTAATGTTAACAACATCAGCATTGCGTGACTATGTGTATTTAGTGTGTATTGGCGTTACCTGTATCTGTTAAATTTCTGTAGCCACTCCACAGTCCGAAGTCTTTTGCTTTTGACTACGGGTGAATCTCCAGTTGTCACTGATGATTGTCATTTGGATCTTTCTGGATTACAATCCACCATCAAAATGATACGTTTAATTATTTCAGCTGCTGTGAGAACAAGCTATAAATTATCCACTACAAGCAGCATCCTGATAAAGCTGACTAGCCTGGACTCCTTCTTTCTGTTTACAGACGTGACGTAATGACACAAAGACGAACTGCTGCATGCTCGAATTTCCCGTGGAAATCCACCAGGTCGCTCTTATTATAAAACATTATTACAAGCTTGCTGTTGTGAATCGAGCTAAGATAAGGAGATTTTAGGCCCGACTGAGCCTGGTTTCTCCCAAGGAAGGAGTTTGGGTTCTTCATTGTCACATTTTGGCTTGCTTAGTTGGGGACATTTAAAATTCGGCAATATTATTCACTTGAATGCACTGTATTGGATGAGAACTGAACTGAGCTGGATGATGCTATCACTGTTTTCTCCAGAGATGCTTTATAGATTAATTGAAGTCATTCCATAATTGATGTACTTCACACATTGTTTTGAACCCTGGCTGGATATGTACTTGCTCAAAAATTGATTTTGGATCATTTTTAATCGAAAAAAGTTACGGACTGCAGCTTTAATATTTGAAACAACCCTATAAATTCATTTAACATCTTAAATTTAGTTATTTAAGACAGGTTGGTAGTTATCCTAACTTTAAAAAGTTATTTACAAAGATTTTTAAGAACATTCTCTTCGGGAATATGAATAAATACTTAAATTTTATCTTAAGATCAATCTTAAGAAAATAAAGTTAAGAAGAGTCTTAAGAAAAGTGTTTGGGAATACAAAATATTCTTGTCTTTTTTCTCAAGTTTGAATCCGACCCAAGCCTTGTAAACAGGCCTTAAGTTTTTATATCAGAAGGTTTTTAAGAACATGAGAACATAAATTTAGTCAAGTTTGTCCAATGTGTGTCCAAAGTGTGTCCAAACCTTTAACTGGTAGTGTACCCAGTATCAAATTTCATATAACAATAATTGCTGAAGATTGATTCACGGTATATTGAATTATCACAGCATCAAGTTACCAAAAAGTGTTGTCATCCTAACAGGTTAAATAACTTTTTTGGATAACAAAAAGAAAATATAAAAGAGGACACATTATGCCCCTTTTCACAAGATGTAATATAAATCTATGGTGTCCCCAGAATGTGTCTGAAGTTTCAGCTCAAAATTTCCCCCCAGATCACTTATTATAGCTTGTCAAATTTGTCCCTATTTGGGGGTGAGCAATAAAATGCGCCTTTTTTATGTGTGTCCCTTTAAATGCAAATGTGCTGCGGCTCCCCGCACCCCTTCCAGAAGTGGGCGGAATCCTTTACACGAGCTTTGCATACTCACATCAACAAAACAGGTGAATCTCAACCAGCCAAAATGTCAGAAATAACCAGTTTTAGAGTGCTGCCTTATATGTTTGAACTTTTAGAATGCACCTGGACATTTCTGAATGGTTAGTGAATACATTATATGTAGTTGTTGTGGAGTTATGTTGATTCAACTCATCGACTAGCATGTACTGTCATGTTAATCTATAAATTGTTGCATAGGTTAGGGCACTATACAATGCATAATAAATAAGTGTGTTTATGTATTACGCAGGCGGTGAGCATTTTTGGGATAAAACTAATGACATAGCTCAAGTTATTCTCTGTGAATACAGTCAGAGACTATGGTAACTTTAGCCACATTAGTCATACAGCATTCTAGAAAGCTCATTCAGAAAGGAAATTTGCAAACATTCACAAAATATGAAGTGCCATACTTACTTGTTCTGGATATGAAGTTAGAGCATGAAGCATTGGCATTGGACCCATCCTTCAGAAACAACTTTTTCACAAATCCAGCGTTGTACTGACCCTCATTGGTAAAGCAGTCATGTGTAAAATGATTTGCGCAAATATATAACATTTTACCGAAATTCTCCAGCATATTTACTTCAAAAATTAAATTCAACCATGGTGTCCTCAGTGGCTCAGATGCCAAGACTCTATGGAGACTCATATGTTCGTGGGTACATCCAACAACATAACATTTGTAATGACATAAAGTTGGTTTGACGTTGGACGTTTGATTTTCACAAATTTTGGGACAATCTCTAAAGTTATATATGACATTGGTATACACAATTATAGAGTAACATTTGTAATGTTTTTGTTTTGTTTTTGTTTTTTTGTTATCCTCAAGCTATCGGATACAGTGAGTAAACAGAAATAGCAGACTCTGTGCTTCTCATTCAGGAGTGTGTATATGCTAAAAGGGCAGATCATCACCAGTCATGGGAGGGGTTTCCCTACTCTTACTCTTGAGTAGGGGGAAATATAAAACAGCACATTCTGAGAGATTGAAAATGATGATAAAAGGGGATTATAAAAAAAGTATTGAGTGGATTTTTACCATTTTATAGGCTGGTTGTTTACACACACTGTGGACACGCATCTGTGTTCAAACACCTTATAAAAGTGAATTTTGCATAATATGTCCCCTTTTAAATACAGTACAATAAAACAAAAAATCTATAAAGTAAACAAATGTTTCAAACAGATTAAAGTGCAAAAAAAAAATTAGAGAACAAAAGGTAACACTTTACAGTGAGACCCCATTAGATTAACATTAGTTAATCCATTAACAAACATTAACTAACAATACTGAGCAATATCTACTACAATCTACTGTTAGTTAATAAAAATACAACTGTTCATTGTTAGTTCATGTTATTTATACAACTTTTGATTTTAATAATGTATTATTAAATGTTGAAATTAACATTAAGATTAATAAATGATTTAGAAATATTTGTATTATTTGTTAATGTTAACTAATAAATTAACTTATGTTAACAAATGGCACCTTATTGTAAAGTGTTACTGATCAAATAATAAAGAATCAGAACATTTTTAAACAATGTCTAGGCCAGGGTATGTTTTAAATGATTTAAATGTAAAAATGTTTAAGTTTGAAAAAAAAAAAAAATAGCCTTTAAGTATTAATTATTTGGCGTTGTGATGAACACCATAATGAATACAAAAATCTGAATGTCTGATTGAAACATTTACATATTGTTCAGAAACAAAAAAACTACAAAAAAGTAGCGCAGCCTGCTTTGTGTACGTGTTGCCGGGGTAACTGCTGCTGGGTTAACTGCAGCAGTTACTGTGGGCTAACTGCTATTCCATCTGCGCCATCTATACTATCAGAGAGTGAATATAGATTTTCATTCAGAATCAGCATGTCTCCTTCACTCCTTCACTGTTTACATCAGAATGCGCATGCCTCTTTGACGCAGCATACAAGCAGTGTTGTAATTTTTAACTGGTTGATAGAAAAGTATTCTTAAAGGTGACCTCGAATGAAAAATTTAATTTATCTTGGCATAGTTAAATAACAAGAGTTCAGTACATGGAAATGACATACAGTGAGTCTCAAACTCCATTGTTTCATCCTTCTTATATAAATCGCATTTGTTTAAAAGACCTCCGAAGAACAGGCGAATCTCAACATAACACCGACTGTTACTTAACAGTCGGGGTGTACGCCCCCAATATTTGCATATGCCAGCCCACGTTTCCAACATTATAAAAGGCATTAGACAAGGGCAGCCAGTATTAACGTCTGGATGTGCACAACCAAATCATCAGACTAGGTAAGCAAGCAAGAACAATAGTGAAAAATGGCAGATGGAGCAATAATAACTGACATGATCCATGATAACATGATATTTTTAGTGATATTTGTAAACTGTCTTTCTAAATGTTTCGTTAGCATGTTGCTAATGTACTGTTAAATGTGGTTAAAGTTACCATCGGTTATTACTGTATTCACGGAGACAAGAGAGCCATCGCTATTTTCATTTTTAAACACTTGCAGTCTGTATACAGTGTAGCATTACCCGTTAGCCACTGAGCACTATCAAACTCATTCAAAATCAGAAGTAAACAATATAACAGTATACAATACTCGCATAATCCGACGCACGCATGCCACATGCATGACGGACACTTTGTAAAGATCCATTTTGAGGGTTATATTAGCTGTGTAAACTTTAAGGCACTGTTTAAGGCAAGCGCGAGCTCTGTGGGCGGAGAGCACGGGATTTAAAGGGGCCGCAGCATAAAATAGGCGCGTTTATAATGATGCCCCAAAATAGGCAGTTAAAAAAATTAATAAAAAAAAAATCTATGAGTTATTTTGAGCTGAAACTTCACAGACACATTCAGGGGACACCTTAGACTTATATTACATCTTTTAAAAACATAATCTAGGACACCTAAAATGCATTCTAAAAAATCTAAATAATTCATAAGGAATTATTCACAGTATTTTGAAGTGCCCACAAAAACAATATTGTGTTCATTATCGTGATATATGGTATTACTGTACATTGGCACATGTCTAGTAGCAACATATAAATGAGGATAATACAGACAAAAGTGATTAATTCAAGGGTGAAAACAATGTTGCTGTACTGTCATACCAAATTTCAGTTGAGTACTGTAATAGTACAAGAGCAGAAGTGCTGGCTGTCACTTAGTTAAGTGCTCCCTGAGGAGTTTGTAATTGAATCCTTCTCTGGTAAAGGCAGACATCAGACCTTTTGGTTTGAACTGCAGGTTTAATGACTTCAAAACCACTGTAGTAATGATCACATCTCAGTTGATCAAGTGACAGTTAAGTCTTTTACTTTTGTTACTGAAGATTGGATTTTCTGTTCAAAAATTCTATTCTATTCTATTACAAAAAAAATTTCCACAAAAATATTCAGCAGCACAACTGTTTATAATGTTGATAATAATAAAAATTGTTTCTTGAGGACCAAATTAGCATATTTGAATGATTTCTGAATCATGTGACACTGAGGCTGAAAATTCAGTTTTGCCATCACAGGAAAAAAAAAAAGTTTAAATATATTAAAATACAAAACAAATATTTTGAATTGCAATAATATTATTGTTTTACTGTATTTTTGATCAAATAAATGAAACCTTGGTCAACATAGGAAACGTATTTCAAAAACATTTTAAAAAATCTTACAGATCCCAATCTTATAAATTATATATGCATTTAAATTTACTGTAAGTCTTTCTGGAAAGATGTCCAAAATATTATCAATATTTGTTTGTTCAATTAAATGCTCTCTAGAATGAGAAAGTGCAGAAGACTTAACAAGCTGCAAATCATCATGGTTTGTGACTGTGGCAAAACTAAAATCTATTTACAGTTTCAAGAGGTGAGCTCTTCGACATGCTCCACCCAAACTTCAGAAATACATCAATACAGGAATAATAATAAAAAAAATGCACACATGAAGCAGTTTCATGTGGCAGAGAAGAGCAGCAACTTATGAGTCATACTGATCTGAAAATAACTGTCCTGCAATTTAACATACTGTTATCAGCCCTGCAGAAAGAAATGTAAATCACTGTAGATTTTGGGTTAGGGTTAGGGGACTCTACATGAAATTTGGCTAAACTAAATGCAGTGAAAATACCTTTATGATTTAATTGATGGTTTAATTCAGTTTAAATCACCTCAGAAGTAGTGTAAATCTGCAATCTGACTTGTGGTGCAGCCTGGAATTAAACCACGCCATGTTCGTTCATCTGGCCCGAGGATAACCGGCGCCCCGACTGAGCCTGGTTTCTCCCAAGGAAGGAGTTTGGGTTGTTCATTGTCACATTTTGGCTTGCTTAGTTGGGGACATTTAAAATTCGGCAGTATTTTTGACTTGAATGCACTGTATTGGATGAGAACTGAACTGAGCTGGATGATGCTATCGCTGTTTTCTCCAGAGATGCTTTATAGATTAATTGAAGTCATTCCATAATTGATGTACTTCACACAGTTATTGAACGGAACTGAATCAACACTGAACAGATTTCAAATGAAAAATAACTATTTACTGTTTTCTCTTTAGAGCTGCTTTACAGCAGAATTGAATTCTCTTTGCATCATTGAATCATTATTTTCCTGTTTATCACTATAAAGCTGCTTTGAAACAATCTGTATTGTATAAAGCACTAGCCTATATAAATAAAGGCGACTTGACTTGAAAAACAATTTTAGAGGTTTTGCGTATGGCAGTTTAGTACTTCATATATAAATACATGCAAGATGTATTGTGGTGAACATGTTTATTAATTCACCTCTCTTGTCTTTCACTCTCTCTTAGCCCATGAAGCCACTTAAAGCTACAGCTACTACATCAAAGCCAGTGCTGACAATGGAGCAGATTGACACTATTTTCTTCATGATTCAAGACATCTTTGAGATTCATAAGGAGTTTTATGATGCTCTTTTTCCCAACATTCAGCAGTGGGATGAGAAGGTCACTGTTGGACATCTCTTCCAGAAACTGGTGAGTCAGCCTGCCTAACATGTGTTAACCCTCTGGGGTCTAAGGATTTTTGGGGCCCTGGAGAAGTTTTGACATGCCCTGACATTTGTGTTTTTTTCATTTGCTTATAAACATATTAATGGCAAAAGTGTCACTACACTGTATTCAGCACAAACTAGGCTACCATAATATGTGAGCAAAATGTATGTATATGAATGACGTTTATGCAAGGTTATTGGGGAAAAAAAAAAATAAAATAAAAATAAGTCACTGAAATAAGGCCTCAAAATAAATACTAAATATGTGTTCACAAGACTTCTGGGTATTGGAGGTTGAAGGCTAGAATTTTTGCTTCAAAGTAGTGTGAAAATCATCCTGCCTACTCATTCACATAAAACAATATATTGATTTAAATAAAAAGACACTTTTTGTTTAGAAAGACAGTATGCGTGTAGGTGTGAATAATCCTGTGATTCACACCTGAGGAGACAAAAGACCTGCATAATGAGCCTTTCAGTCAGGTATGTGAGGAAAGAATGAGAGTGAAAGAATCTGAGAACAAAGTAGTTTATTTTATAGTTTATTTAGAATATAGTTAACAATATACATGAGACACATTTTGAATAAATGAGGGCACATTTTGAGTATACATTTTTACCTGGAAATAAATCCTGTTCAAAGATATAAATGAACATCACTTACCTGGCATTCCAAGGTGTTTGGTGTTTCTGTGCACTGGAGGAAAAAAAAAAAACTTCCAGTCAGTGATCTCACCCATCATATTCATTCAGAATATCCAGTGTGGGCCAATATCTGGTCACTATGATTCACAAATCTGTGATAAAAGAAAAACCCTCTGTGAGCATGCTGATAAATAATCATTTCAACTATTATATTAACGTTAATATAATGTCCACTCTTAACAGAAAACATGATTTTTGTGATCTCATGCATGCACGTATTATTGCACATCATGTGAAGAAAATTTTGTATAGGCCTATTATATTTTAAATTATATGCAGTACCGGTCAAAAAATTGGACACATTACTATTTTTAATGTTTTTGAAAGAAGTCTAATGCTCATCAAGCCTGCATTTATTTAATAAAAAATACAGAAAAAAACAGCAATATTGTGAAATATTATTACAATTCAAAATAATCATTTTTTATTTTAATATACTTTAAAATATAATTTATTACTGTGATGCAAAGCTGGATTTTCATCATTCATTGTGAACAAAAGCTTCACTGATGTGGCTCTAGGCTATTGAAGTAAACATTTCATAATCTCTCCAAAACAGGCCAAGAAATCGTCTAAACATTCATATTAGGGTGTTTCTAGTTAAATTTAGTAGTGAAATTTAAGGTTTATGTTAAAATTTGTCATCAGATGCTTCATAAATATAAACACAGTGTCATTACACACCTTGACATAAAAAATAACGAATGAATAATATGATTTAATGAAAAATAATGAAGCATTTATAGGTCCAAACACAATTTTTGCTCATGTCCCTCACGTATGGTCTCAATGTTGAGATACATAAAATTAGCTAATTATGACATTATTTCAAATGAATTAGCTTCATATAAATGTTACTTTACACCATCTTAAAGTTCTTTTTTGTTTACTAATCATCTATATGATTTTTTTCATCTAAATACACCTGTCCCACACTTTTGAGTCCTTACCGCAACACTGAAAAAAGACTCTTAATATGACATTTGTTCAAAGCCAAACAAATCTAGTTTCTATGGAAACAGAAATTAGCATGTGAGCACATGGCTGACAGACTGAGCCACCCCCATAAGATCCAGAAAACTATATAAAGATCATCTTTTCTTCTTAAGTATTTATTGTGTGTCCTTACCATTCAGCTTAGTAATTGTGTATTTTGAACTACATTGTAAAAATGAATTTGAGGTAAAGACCTTGTATTGTGATAGAGACAAATTCAAGTTTTATACTTTATATTGCATTGATCAGCTACAATATTAAAACCACTGACAGGTGTGGTGAATATAATTTATTATATCATTACAATGCCACCTGTCAAGGGGTGGGATATATTAAGCAACAAATGAAGTCAGTTCTTGAATTTCATAAGTTGGAAGAAGTGAAAAGAATAATTGAAAAGATCTGAGTGACCAAATGGTGATGGCAAGACAACTGCATCAGAGCATCTCCAAAACAGCAGGTCTTGTGGTGTGTTTATGGTATGTAGTGGTTAGTACATACCAAAAGTGGTGCAAGGAAGGACAACCGGTGAACTGGCGTCAGGGTCATGGGTGCCCAAGACTCATTAATGGACATGGGGAGCAAAGGCTCGCCTGTTTGGTCCGATCACGCAAAAGAGCTACTGTAGTTCAAAAAATTGCTGAAAAAATTAATGGTGCCCATGATAGAAAGGTGTCAGAACACACAGTGAATAGCAGTTTTCTGCTTAGCAGTAGACTGGACAAAGTGCCTATGATGACCCCTGTCCACCACTGAAAATGCCTACAATGGGCATGTGAGTGTCAGAACTCAACCACTCAACCAAGAGATAGCAGCAGGATACTCTATGGGAAGAAGGCAGGCCGGTTGGGGCAGTGTGATGCAGTAGGATAGAGGATCATGTTGAGACTAAAATAAACAGTTTAGCAGAGAGATGTCTAAGTACTGCCAGGAGAAAAAACCATCCTATTCAGGCTTGTGTGTGAAAGCAAAGAAACAGATGCTTCACATGTCTGTGATGGCTATAAATGCTGTCTAGGTAGAAAGCTGACTAGGTGTGTGTAGGATGTGTGTGCTGTGTGTCTCATTAATGGACACTAGATGGAGTGCACCACTGCATCTCTCTTTATGCTGTTGTGTCATCTGAATGAATGTTCTAGCTATAAAGGGAGTTCACACTGCTTCATTTCTGTCTACATTGTATTCCGTTTAATGTTGTTAATGGATGTTATGCAAATTTCTTGTGTGCTTTTGTGAATCTAGGGCTGTGTTAGGGGAAATCTATATTTAAATGGTCACGAAACCCCAAAAACATTTTTTTTTAGATGTGAACAGATATATACAGGCTACACATCACTGAAAACACTAAAAGCACTCATAAATTTAACCAAGTGGAAATGTGTTATTTTTGCGTTTTTCTGAGCAATTTTGTTCCTCCGTGTTGAAAAACAAAGTTGAATCAACACCACGGAATCTGACGTAGAAGCGTGCATCCGGAGTGTGTGATTGGCTGCTGGGGCTGGAGAGGCATTTTACGTCATCTGGTTCTGAGCACTTTTCTGCATTTATTCATCAGAATGAACTCTTTTAACTCAATCACTGCGCTGTATTATGCATAACATCGCACTACAGTGGAGAATTCAAACAACATGTAACAACATGCGGAGCGCGCATGAGAGCGGAATGCCTTCTGCGCTAAATGCCGCGATGAGTTTAACAACGCTTGAAATGTGGATCAAAGATCATATACAGGCCGGAGTAAGCATGTTTCAAGTTTTTTATGGGCATATTTCACATACTCTAGTGCTCTAAACATGAACCAGCACAGTGTATGCGCATATATTTAATCATGTCTTCTTCAAATGAAATATATGTACAAATAAGGACATTGATACACAGCCGATTGATACATATCTGATCATAAATGCGATGACAGTTGAGATGAAGGACCTTCATCTAGACATGATAACGCATCCCTGAAATGTCAACTAAACTATCCCCTGCGAAGGCCTCCTTCCCTTTCCTTTCCCTATGTATAGATAAAACTTTATCAAAATTATTCCAGTTCGCATAGATCCGTGGACACAACTAATTTTTCTGTATTATGCGGACCAGACAGGTAATTTGGAAAATATCACTTTTTTTTAAAAAAAGACCAAGCTTCTGCACACATACACACTCAAACACGCAAACCTATAGGCTAAACACGTAAATGAACGGCAAGAATGCATTAAAGGTATTCGGTTTTCAGTAGGAAAGATGTCAGTTAAGTGGCCCCTAAAGTAATAATTAACAATTTTTACAATGGAAGTGATTCAATCAAAAACCAACTTTAGCTCGATAATAATTTTTCTATTGTCACTGTGAAGCTACTTTGAAACAATATGTATTGTGAAAAGCGCTATATAAATGAAGATGACTTGATTTGACTTGACATGAGGAATTATTCTGATACAGAAGAGAATGAGTAGACTGAAATACACTGCAGTTCTAAAGTACGATTTTTTTAAAAATATATATATTTTTGAAATAACGTCTTATGCTGACCAAAAGCTGCATTTATTTGATCTAAAATTCAGTAATAACAATATATTGCACAATATTATTATAATATAGATTAACAGTTTTCTTTTTTTAAATATATGTTAAAATGTAATTTATTCCTGTGATGACAAAGCTGAATTTTCAGCAGCCATTACTCCAGTCTTCAGTATTGCATGATTCTAATATGCTGATTTGGTGCTCAAGAAAAGTTTCTTATTATCAACGTTGAAAACATCTTAATATTTTGTGTAAACTATGATGTTTTTTTTTCAGATTATTTGATGAATAGAAGGTTCAGAAGAACAACATTTATTTAAAATAGAAATCTTTTTGTAAGGTCATAAATGTCACTTTTGATCAATTTAATATATCCTTTCTGAAAAAAGTGTTAATGTTATTTTTTATATATATATATATAAATCTTATTGACTCCAAACTATTGGTGATGCACAAAATAAAACAAGGTACAAAAGTTTAAAATTAACAAGGCATTTTGTCCACTGTTTATCCTTAAATGAATGAAAGAAATAACTGTTTAAATATAGCTGTGAGCAGCAATGGCGGGCCCAAGCCCTGGTGGCACTGCCACTCTGATGGATTCAGGGCAACTGTGCACGATGAGCAATATGCATGTAAACTGGGTAAATTATTATGGCAAGATATGGGACTCTTCCTGTTTCCCTTTTTGTCATTTGCCATTTTTTTTTTACCTAAGGAAAACAATGGGGCCTTTGCCTTTTTCAGGGCTTGGGCCCTTATTATATTCATTAGTACCAATTAAAAATAAATATATAGTGAAACTGCTAGTACAGTCATTAGAAAATGTAACTGCTAAAATAAAAAAGCACATTCATATAACTACTATATTCATGATGTTGCTAATTTTAAATCAATAACAAAATACTGAATATAGTGTAAATGTATTTAGTTATCTTGTGCTGTTAAGTTCATTGTTACACTCTGAATGGATTTAGTTTGCCCCTACCCAGCATGCATTACTTCTCATCATTACAGGCTACACTTCATTTATCTCCTGAACCAAACACCAGATGGCAGGAGGTTATGACACATGATTTTTCAGAGTTTTCTCCATATACACACACACACACACACACACACACACACATGTGCGATCAGTAAAACATTGTGACATTGGTTGAGTTAGCAGATGGAGTAATTACAGGCTCCCTATTGCTCTGGAAACTCAGCGAATAGGAAAAGAAGCACGAAAGACTATGACTGAAAGAGATGAGGAAAAAAGTTCTGTTTTTGAACAGAAGGATAGGTTTAGGATGAACAAATTCAAACGAAGTTGATTGGAGGCAGAGTTTCTCTCTTATTAGTCACCTTTCTCTCTTTCTTTCTTTCTTTCTTTCTTTCTTTCTTTCTTTCTTTCTTTCTTTCTTTCTTTCTTTCTTTCTTTCTTTCTTTCTTTCTTTCTTTCTTTCTTTCTTTCTCATGCTCTTTGCCCTTCTTTTCCCACAAATGCTTCTCTCTTCACCTCTTCACAACAATTAATTCTCTTTTTGCATCTTGGTGACGTGCATATGCATATCAGTGCTTGTTTGTGGATACACTTGGTGAAAAGTCAGAGTGCTTGATGCAGGGTTGCTAGGCGACGATGGCATGTCCATGTGATGTGTTGTGTTTCAGACTTCTCCTGAGCCGTGGGATAGAGGAGCATGCTGGCATGGAGATTGAGAACACAGGCTCTCATTATGCAGTTCACACCTCAGGGGCACAAATATACAGCAATCCATAACTTTACAGAAGTCAGGAATCACAACAGAGAAGATGGATCATAAAAGACAATGGAAAGAAAGAGAGAGCAGAGCAGAGCATCTAGAGGTCAAGTCAGAGTTTGAATGGCAGTGCTTTAGATATTTTTGCTTTGTTAAATCTGAAATAGTGGTCGACCAATATATCGCCATGGCCAGTATAATTCCACATTTAATTTCACAAACCTCGCAAACTATTTATATTCCCAATTAGTGTTCCCTGGTCTTTATAAGAATATATGATTTTGATTTAAAAGATTGCACAGACTAACCAGACCACTTATCAAACATGTGAAGTTTGAGGCAGATCGGACATTGTATGCTTGAGTTACAACAACTTCTTGTTTCTTGACAATAGCATGCTTTAGCACTCAGCTAAGTGTTGCTAGCATGTTTTAGAAAGTTTGTAGCATGTTTAACACTCAATTGCTTATTTTAGTATGTTGCTAGTAGTGCACCACAGTGTTAAACACATCACTTCTTGTTGTCAGTGGGTGGCGCTATTACTATAACTGAATATTGTCATGTAGATGTGTTCAGGGCAGGATATTTATCAAACATGTGAAGTTTGGGGCAGATTAGACATTATATGCCTGAGTTGTAATAACTTCCCGTTTCGTGACGTAAATGGCATAGCCTACATTAGCACTCAGCCAAGTGTTGCTTGATTTAACTTGTTTCTAAAATGTTTGGTACTTCATGGCATATTTAAATGTGTTTCAGGGAGTGAATTACAGTGTAAAGCATGCTATTTTCTGTTGCCAGCAGGTGGCGCTATGACTAACTGAATATTGGCATATAGATGTCTTCAGGCCAGGACTCTTATCACACGTGAAGTTTGGGGAGGATCGGACATTGTTTGCCTGAATTACAACAGCTTCCTGTTTCATGGAGAAACATCAAACTTTGTCATGCCGCCACGGACACACCCTTCAATGAAAACGCAAGATTTTCATAATTTATCATCGCTAAGGTCTTAAGATTAGACTGACAACATATGATTTTGCTTTGGTTAAATCTCAATGAGGAGTTAATCACAGTGTAAAACACGTGAAGTTTGAGACAGATCGGACACTGTATGCCAGAGTTACAACACCTTGTTTCATTGAAACATCAAAGCTTTTTCAGGCTGCCACGGACACGCCCTTCAGCGAAAACTCAAGATCTTCACAATTTAACGTCGCTAAGGCCTTAAGATTAGACTGACCAAATATGAAGCTCTAGGAAGAGTTTGTTAAAATACAACATCTGGAAATGGCAACAAGTGCAAAAATTTTGCATAGAAAATTCAAAATATCTCACTTCCTGTTGGGTTTTCAGATTTTGCACCCAGGGACTTTTTTTTTTTTTTTTAAATATATTTTTAAAATATAATTACATGTGTATGTACACAATGTGCCTCATTTATCAATCTAACATAGAAACGAGCGCAGATCCAAGCGCAGAAATCGTCTTACAACAGGGTTCAACAGGGTCCGTCTTACAACAGGGTGTGACTTATAAAACATTTGTATGCTGGCAATCCTATCGTACGAATGATCGAACATTGATAAATGTGGCGGCTGAAAACAATCGTCATTTATGTATCACACCCCTAAAAATTCATGGTTTGGAAGCCTCGCCACTAGAGTATACGATACAGAGAACCATAACCCGGCCAAGAAGAGGAAGTAATCTCATGAAAGAGAAATTCATTTTACACCAAAAACACCTGTTAACATCGTAATTGCAAACTATTACATTAATTTGTATGTATATTTAATACCAGTAAATAACATTTCATAGGCCTATTGCAGTTCCCTCCACCATAAATCCTTTAAGTTTAATGGTATTCAGAACTGAATAAGAATGAAAAAGAAGCTATAAAATGATATATTAAACTATAAAGTAAAACATAAATTAGATTGTCATAGTGGCATTCATTATAAACAACATAAGTCAAGCCAAAATTAATTTTTTTAGGCTAAAGCGAAACTGATGTGCTCACCTCTCTCATTTGGCAAGAACCCAAATATGTTTCTGTATTTGCATGTAACATTTTGGTTGCTAAATTATTATTCATTATGTAAATATGGCTTTGTACTTCACTCATGTTCCAGTATCCATGTAAAATAGCATCCTTTACATGCACAAAAATGTGTTTTGTTAGGCGATGGGCACGCTGATTTACAGCGGACCATTTAATTTGAGCAGTGTAACTTTTATGTTTGGTTGACTGCATTTTAGTTTGATTATGAATGGCTGAAATATCAAGTTAGAAACGCTAGAACTGATGTTGTGTGTGCGCGAGGCACCTTGCACAATCAAAAAAAAAATACAATGCGTTAGAGTGTCACAAAAACAAGCATCACAGTTTTTTCTTTTGTTATTTGTTATTTCTTTTGTTTCTTTTCTTTCTAAATGAAATATATGTTGTGCAGTCCTATTTATTTCATTCCTTTTATATAGCCTACTTTAATTTTATTCTCTTTTTCTCGGTTCATAGAAGCGTGTGATGTGTGAATCCTCATGTTCTTTTGCTGCTATTTGCGTATGTAAAGCTAAACCCCTGAAAATAATATTGTATGGTATTTTTAATTGGGCACAAACACCCATCTATTCTAATTAAATTTTAATTTGACATTCTAATCTTAACGTAGGGCTGGATGATTATGACCTAAAATCAAAACCTCGATTAATTGAACATTTTACCTCAATTACGATTAATGAACGATTACTTTGTTTGTTTGTTTTTGTTTGTTTGTTTTTTTGCCCTCATAGTTCACTTACAAAATTTGTACTGCAAATATGATTGACTATTAAAGGTGGGATATTTTTTTCCTATTGAAAGAGCGATCTGACATAACAGCTCACTTTCAGCAGTTATTTTATCTATAGTTCGTAACATTTCTTACAAACTTCTGCTCGTTGTAAATTTGAAGCTGTGGGTTATAAATAGTTACTAAATATATGAAAAATATGTGCTATAATAACTATTGAGTTTCTAAGCTACTTTAGTGATAAATCACAGGACAGCGCTGACAACTAGTTTCTGCTCCTCGGTGCACGCCATCTTCATGTTTTGCGCAGCTACTGTTTGTATGTGTGTTCGTGCCACAATGCAACTGCGCGAGCATGGTAGCTCGATATAATAATACACATCCAATTGTCTAATCACTTGAATGTCTAAACTGGCAAACCGTAATACACATACAACTGACAAAGTTTATTGAAGACGCAAGGCTTGCCGCTCGTGCGCCGTCTCTGTGTTGACTCTGCATTCACCTGCGTGTTGATTGGAAGGGGCGGAGTCACGTGGCAACACGCGCACTAGTATGTTTTTAAGGGGGAAGTATAACAGGATTAAAAAACAGAAATAACCGTCATGGGAAAATTACGTCAGTTAAAGGTTCTGAATTTTGGTTTTGATTACTTTTTGATTAATCGTCCAGCCCGATCTTAACGGTTTATGATCGACTAATGAGCTTTGGTTGTTTGTCAGGAAAATAATCTAAATGATCAGTATGCTCTCATTATAATTCTCCACCAGATTTACTATGCTGCACGCAAGTTCACGCTAACTCAAAATCATGTATATACGAGCTGAGACCTGATGTGAGATTTGATCGTCCACACAAATTCTTGTCCAAGCTTTTGTTCTATCCAGACTGGACTATTGTAATGCTCTCTTGGCAGGCCTTCCAGCATGCACTGTCAAGCCTCTACAACTGATCCAGAATGCGGCAGCAAGAGTGGTCTTTAACGAGCCGAAGAGAGCACAAGTCACACCTCTCTTCGTCAGTTTGCTTTGGCTGCCAATAGCCGCTCGCATCAAATTCAAGGCTCTAATGCCTTGCCTACAGAACAACCACTGGCTCTGCACCACTATACCTAAACTCACTACTTCAGACTTATGCACCCTCTAGAAGTTTGCGTTCTGCAAGTGAACGATTTATTTACAAAAATAAATAAAATTCCTTGCCACGAACAATTTGCTGGTGAAACTGGGACTTGACATGTTGACACTCATGTTGATTTGATTGCTTCTACTATTCTTATTTGTAGGTCGCTTTGGAGAAAAGCGTCTCCTAAATGACTAAATGTAAAATGTAAATGTAGCCACCGCTCACAACCATTTTGATAAATGCCAAGTTTTGCATGGAAATGACTGTATGCACTGTTTTCTGTCGTACGTTCGTTTAAAAAATGAGGCCCACTAAGTGCATTGTCAAATTATTAATTTAAATCTTAGTACATAGCCTTGTAGTTTAAGACACTTAGGCCCAAATTTACTAACAGCTTGCGCCAGCGCAAACCCTGTTTTAGTGTTAAAAAACAACTGTCAGTATTTACTAAAGACACGCAGTGCAAAATTAGCGCTGAAAAGGCATGGACTGAGTTGTTTTTGCGGCTAACCTTATTGCATATGCATTTGTAGGAGTTTCCCCACACCATAATCCCACACCATAATCCCCCCTCCACCAAACTTTACCCTTGGCACAATGCAAGGCAAGTACCGTTCTCCTAGCAACTGCCAAACCCAGACTTGTCCATCGGATTGCCAGACAGAAAAGCATGATTTGTCACTCCAGAGAACACGTCTCCACTGCTCTAGAGTCCAGTGGCAGCTTGCTTTACACCACTGCATCCGATTGCACTTGGTGATGTAAGGCTTGGATGCAGCTGCTCGGCCATGGAATCCCATTCCATGAAGCTCTCTACGCACGGTTCTTGAGCTAATCTGAAGGCCACACAAAGTTTGGAGGTCTGTAGCTATTAACTCAGCATGCTCTGACCCTGCTTTGTGATTTTACGTGGCCTACCACTTCATGGCTGAGTTGCTGTTGTTCCCAGTTGCTTCCACTAACAGTTGACCGTGGAATATTTAGTAGTGAGGAAATTTCAGGAATGGACTTATTGCATAGGTGGCAACCTATCATGGTGGCAACCTATTGTGCTTGAATTCACTGAGCTCTTGAGAGCGAAACATTCTTTCACAAATGTTTGTAGAAGAAGTCTGCATGAATAGGTGCTTGATTTTATCCACCTTTGGCCATGGAGGTGATTGGAACACCTGAATTCAATGATTTGAAGGGGTGTCCCAATACTTAAAACAGTTACATTTATGCTGGTTATCATAAAAATAGTTGTCTGTTTGAGCATCCTGCCTGACCCAACACAGCAGTGTTGGCTCAACCAATGGTGTGTGAGTTTGAGGCGTAACTATCTGTTTGCTAACCCGAGGCAGATGGGGTAGTGTTTGGGAAAACATTGTGAAAACAGTATTTTTTTTTTTTTTTTGCATACTTTCATTTGATGATGCTAGTGCTGCAGAAATGATACACTTTGAGCTTTAATATCAGGCCCCAGGATGGTTGTGCTTTACTCTATGTGAGCATCATAACAGTTCTTCATCATAAAATGTTCCTCTGACTGATATTGGAGCAAACAATTTGAAATAGTGTGGTGAAGTCTGCTTTAAACTTTACGTCTCAGTGTTTCGGTCTCCAGAGCCCTCATGCAGAAGCTCTTCTTTCAGGTATCTCATTTCTTATCCTTAGGATGAACTCGCTTTGGCAGAAAGCATCCACAGTAAACACACTTTGATGAATGTTTTAAGAGGTCTAGAGATTAAATGAATGTTTCAGCTTTGCCATTTTTTCACTCCCTTTCATCCCTCTATGTCCTCAGGGTTGTAGTGAACAGCACATTCTAGGGACCAGTTTATGGCCGGGCCCCTCTCTGTCCATAACAGTGGACAAAGGTTTGCTACATTTTGATTGGATCTTGGTGGACTAACACAAACAAACTGTCCAACACCATCAGATAAAGATGTAAGGACAACATCCAGACTTCTCTTAGAGTGCAAGAAGAAGACCTCTTGTACCAAGCCTGGGAAGGACAGGACTTCTCATTGGTCCACAGGCAGTTACTACCCTTCACCCATCTAGACACTACTTCCTAAGGTTGGCCAGAGACTGCCATAAAAATTCCTCGGGACCTTAGCAGCAATGGGTGAAACAAAGAGAGATCACAAAGATCCATCCAAATCCATTCAAAACTATGTTTGAAAACCTTAGAACTGATGCAAACTACACATCCATTTCATACTTATTCACAGAAATAAGTATTCTCAGTGACAGCCATTTGTAGTGCAACATCTGATACAAATACAGCTGTTAATGTACAATTGAATGACAGTTCAATCTTTTTCCATCATGTTTAGTCTCTATTTGTTTAGAATATTGCCAAAGGTATTCTGGTGGTGGTTTGGAAAGTGAGAAATGCGTTGGTAAACTTTAAAGACACTGTAAAGACTTCCAACTTTGTGCTTAATGCAAATGAGTTCCACAGGAGAAAGAAGGGTGGGTCACACTCTGTGTGTCCCCTCTGATGCCAGCAGCCAATCACAGCTGTAAGGACCTTAGGTCATTTGTTAGCTCAATTAAGTATAAAGAATTAAGTTACAGGGAATAAGAATCGAATCAACTGTAATTGATTCACTGTAAATGATTCAGAATTAATATTTAACACTTCATCAATTATTCGTCCAGTGAAAAATTGAGGTTAAAGTATTCTACCAATTCTGGATAAAATATTATTCTGTGGCCAACAGTAACAATATTTTATTATGATTATTATAAGCAAGAGGTAACTTGATCTTTTAAGTTTAAGGCAGTAATTTGACACACAGCACAAGAAACTCGTATATGTGAAAATCAAAACAAGCTTTATTGACTACTTCTAATGATTACAGGAAACTAAGGCTAAACACACACACACATTCATACGCACACACACACACACACACATTCACGGAGTTGATATGAGTTATGAAGAAAGTCCCAAATACTAACTAAACATCGCAACCTGAGGAAAATCACAAAAGCAGAGCTTTTGCTTGATTCTTTAGGTTTAAAGGAGTTTCACCAGTTTCCAGCAAGAGAGAGAAGTTTGCTTGTACCTGCGTTTGCTCTGACAGCTGAGGTAATCGGGTTGTTCTGCGACTCGCGTGCAGCGGAGTCCCGTTCTGGATTGGCTGTCTTTCAGGTGACGTCTTCTCGGGAAAGCCCTTCGTGGGTTGCGTGGAAGCTTTAAAGTTGTTGCCGGCTGGTGAAACGCGCTGTTCTGAGCAGTTTTCTTCTTTGGAGACTTTGGTCAGATATTTCACGGAGTGTTTTGGAGTCTGGATGTGACGGCTGTTGAATGGTCAGCTGCGCGGCTCGTGGTTGAAGTCGGCGACTGTTAGATGGAAAATCAGCCCCGGTCAGTCAGTTCTCAGCTTCTTCTTTTCAGCATGACCCAAGCGACTTTTCAGCCGTGGTCAAAGTAGCGGTGCTTCGGCTACTGGGTTTCAACGACTGTGCTTCAGTCCGACTTCTGACCGATTTCTGACCGATTTCTGACCACTAGCTATTGGGAAAGCATAGTTTTAAAGGAGGAAGTTAGCTCCATCCCCCGATGTGTTTCTCCAATGAGACGTTGCTACGGAACTTAGACACGCCCCGTCTATTGTCCATTGATTGTGATGTCCGTGGAACATTATCATGTTTATCAGTAACTTCATAAAGTTTCCTAATATTTCTCTGGTACCAAATTTCAATATTTCATTCACACAGAATTACAGAGAATTATAAATTCTGCATTTAGAACTCAAACATGACACACTTCTTATACACATATTACTAGACTGACCTAATTAAAACAATGATTACAATAATGCATTTGAAGAAAACCCACATATTGAATACATTGAATAGACATGTTAGTAATTACATCATGGCATGTATTATTCTGTATATAGTTTAAAATAATCTCTTAATGATGGTCCATTTGAAATTCAAGATTGAGTCTGTAAGCATAAAGTCATTGAACAGCGACCGGAGTCACAAGTGACCGGGTCAAAAGGGATTGCTCCACACAAAGGAGGTATAGATAGGACATATTCGTCTTTAAATCCATTGATGGGTGTTTTCCTGTTCCGTCCAATAATACAAGAGGGTTTTGTGAGAGAGTCAATAGATTTAATGTGATCAGACCCTCGTGATAGGTTCTGATTAGTTTATTGCTGATGAGCTAAGAAGTCCTTTAGACAGAGTCCTTTGTTAAAAGAAGTCGTGTCATCACTTCTGTTAAGGCTAGGTTTTTCCTGTCAGGAAATGGATCTTTTGGACCAAATGAAGCTTTGTTCAATCATGCCTCTGGCTGATAAAGCCATTTGGTAACGTCTGTCGAACGAGTCCCTACACAGCACTCGAATGGAGAAGCGCCAAAATGCAATCTCCTCCTCATCGGAAAGGGATAAAGGTACCCTTTCTACAGACACTCCTTGTTCTGAGTCTGCCCTTGAAAGGGGGAAGACGTAACAGATATAGCGTTCTGAGTCCCGGCTTGCGAAGCTGAGACACAACAGATACATCGTTCTGAGTCTGCCCTGCGAAGGGAGAAGACATAACAGATATACCGTTCTGAGCCTCTGGTCCATCCAGAAGAGACAACAACAGATCCCGTGATCTGAGCCTACAGCTTGTGAGGCAGCAACAGAGACGACCACATCCTGAGCCTCTAGCCTGCGAGGAAAGAGACATTGACAATTCAGAGTTTCCGTCCAGCGAGACAGTAACGACATCTGCAACAAGGTTAAGCTCAGGAGAGCAAACCTTCACTTCAAGGTAACTTCGTCTGCGTGTTCCAGATTGTAAAGGACCTTCTGCACCTACACCAGGGCCTCATCTGCGTGTTCCAGATTTTAGGACCCTTTGGTGCTCCAAGAGATCAGCATCCGACAGAGCTTCGTGTTCAAGACTGTTGAAACAGATTCTGGCTCCTCTCCCCACTGCATCGTCACCCAGCACAACCGGTGGAAGACATCACCGTCATCGGACTCGACCGAGTGGAATGTAAATATCACTTAACCAAACCTCTTTCTAGAGACCTCGGCATTGTTGTATATTATCAGTATATAATTTCCTAATTTCCATTAGATGTAATATAGCTGATGTTAGTTAATAACAAATAATCTTTTGTTTATTTGTTTGGTGCATAATAAGGATCTCCACCTTATTATTTTCAGAGAAACAGTTTATCTTTCCATAAGATAGCGTAACTCTTCCATAGCCACACCCAACTTAATCACTTGTATTCTATGTAGCTTATGCACTTTATTCCTTTATCATTCATAGTATTCATTTAGTAGTTGTGTTAGTTATTCTTGTTTATCTTTTTGTTAATAAAATGTATTTTATTACACTTGTGTCTTCCTTGTGCTGATAATACAGAAGGGGTTCTACAAGTTAGCAATATCACCAATCTTTCAGATAAATCAGCTGACCACTTTACATTAATTCTAAATGAATGAAAGCCCCTTTTGGGAGTGTTCTCATACTGCCAAGGTAACAGACCTTGACTGGTGCCCTGAACTAGGGAAAAAGGGGAAAGTGGTCGTCTGATGTACTCATAACCACACCTTGAGAGACGTGTGATCCAAAAATCACAACGTCAGCGGTGACTTGAGTACCAATCCCTATTTTACTTCACGTCCTTGGATGGACAAAGTAAAAATCACTACAGGGTCTAAATATTCCATTCTATTAAAATTTTGACTTGTCTTCCTCCTCTTCTCTGTGATTTTCCTATATCATGACCTTTCTTTGTCTAGGGCTTTTCACACTTGAAATAATTAACCCTGGGCCATCCTAAACCTCGGGTAAATGGAATCCTGGGTTATCTTGCTTTCTGGTTTCACACTGCTCATTATTTATCCGGGGTTAACAGTTAATCCTGGGTTTTCATAAACTGACGTTGCACACTGTACATTATTAAAATCTGGGTTAACATCCTTATTTTCATATTTGCTGTGTCAGTGTCATTGATTGGACAAAAGCTATAGCGATATTAGCTCAAAGGGGAAATATTAATAATTATTCATAACTCATTATGATTACTAATTATGATTAATTATGAATGTTTGAATCAGTTAATCAGATAAACTTGATGTAGCTATGTTAAAATTGCAATCAATAAATCAGTTCATCCTGTGAACACTCAGAATCGATTATTAATTAATTCTAAGAGAATGGTATTTTTCATGGCTACAGAAAAATTATTCTTTCTTAGCATTTGCAGTGCTTAGAGCTGTAATAAAATCTGATCAATTAAGAGCCAATTTATTCACAGACGGGGAGACAGAATCAAATATATTGTGCAAAAGTTTTAACTAAATCATGAACATAACTAAACTTGACAAACACATACATACACACACATCACTAGTGTTAATTTTGACAGCAAATTTTGATTTAGTTTTACTCATAGTCTTTTGACTAAAATGCCATTTAGTTTTAGTCATATTTTAGTCATCAGAAATAGTTTCAGTTTTAGTCTAGTTTTAGTTGACTAAAACCTTATGATATTTAGTCGACTAAAATCTAATTTAGTTAAATTGTAATGCATTTCTCTAACAAAACACAGATCCTATACACTGATATAGGTACACCTGATATTCCCCAAACTGTTTATGTTCACCCAACTGTACTTTGCTCACCAAAGCGGATGGTTTTTGACCGTTCAAGTGCAAAAAGACACAAAAGAGCAAAATTCAGTACTTTTCAGGGATTGACACACTTATCATTGAGGTACTATAGTTTTTATTTAAAATTTTTATTAGATTTGATTTTTAGTTTTTCTGCTTTCATTGTAATTTTAGTTAAAAGTTTTATTATTTTTTTTGTGTGTTCATGTCTTTTAGTTTTTGCTTTTAAATGTCTAAGTTTTTATTTCTGTTTGTTATTTTAATACCTCAGGTTAAGCTAAAGCTTAGAAACTAAATAAAATGTTTACTTTTATATATATATATATATATATATATATATATATATATATATATATATATATATATATATATATATATTTTTTTTTATTATTTCAGTTAACATTTATTTAAAGCAATGAAGATTTCTTTGGTTTTAAGTTTAACTATAATAACCCTTATACTTGTAAAATATATTGAATAATGTGTCAAATAATATTCTTAGTCTCTCCTTCCTGTGACAGAAGATACAGTAGTTTAATTAAATAGAAATTAAATTAAATACAGTTTATTGTGTAAACAAAATAACAATAATGACCAGGAAAAAATAATAATTACAAACCATCCCGAAATACACATGACTCTTACTCTGAAATGTCTGCAGTCTGCACTGTAGCCTGTAGCAGGCTGCTCATGAGGGTGATAAAATATGCATTCTTACAACCGTCTAAAACATACTACCATATAAACATTGTGTTGTAAACATTGTCATAATTCATCAACATTAGCTTATAAGCAATCACTTGGCATAAATGTGCGCTATTCATTAATTGCGAAGCAGTCTGAAGTGCTGCCGCACGAGCCTGTAGAGCGCGCAACAGTGCCACTTTTCCCGCAGTTAGATCAGCACGTTACACTTCAAATGTGCACATCTTCCACACAGGACAGCAGTCTTAACTGGATATCTTCCCAAATCGTCCCTCTCTATCATTTTCGTCTCGTTTTTTATTCGTCATTCAAAACGCATTTTTATTTAGTCATCGTTTCGTTTTCGTCCGTGAAAAAATGACGTTGACACAAATTATGACAAAAATTATTTGTCAACAAAATTAACACCGCACGTCACGCATAAATGGGTAAAATGATAAATGATAGTGAAAGCAGAAGTGGGAAACAGGAGGAGCTATGAAGAAACCAAAAACCAGGAATGAATCAAAAGTATTCATCATAAAACTCCTTTGTTAACAAAGAAGGTTCACAATTTTAACTAACAGCAGCAATTTAGTATGTCATATGATACTTGCATTAGGCCTCTTCCTTTTTGAAGAGCATCCTAAATATACCGTTGCAGTAGAAAGTCCTGAGGGTTCAGTCCAATGGTGCCGAAGTTGCACTTGATATCTTCTGCGTTGAATGAAGAAGTGATAACAAACTTGCATGGTTAGTTTGAATCTTAGTTGGAAAGAGTCCTTTTCTCTCCCAGTTAAGCACATGGCTGGGGTGCAGGGCAGGCTTGCAGGCCTAGGCAGAACCCCCCACTGATGCAGTTTTGGTCAGATCAACAAGAGAGAGAGAGAGAGAGAGAGGGAGTAGCATTGTGCACTGGCTTTTAATCTCTGGTCAAAGTCACACCTCTTAGGGTTGACCTGACCAATGAGAAGGTTGAATTTCCGGGCGACAACATTCCTCCTGTCGGGGCTTTTACATCCAAACATGATTAAACTGGCTGAGTTGTTGAAGAAGAACTATTAAAGATTCTTGTAATACTGATGTGTTAGACAGGTATCGACATATCGTATACACAAGCATTTAAATCTTCTCAATACGAACCCATAGACACTAAACATGGCATAATTGAAGTTACATTAAATGTATCATAAAACATGTGAATACAATACTGAGTACAATACACCAAACAGTAATAATAGATACCATTTCCTGGGGATATGCATGTTAATTTATAGAACAGTCTGTCTATAAATTAAGGCAGGAAGCTCTGTTTTCAGGCTTTGTGTGCCTTTTCTGTGGGCCTGACACAAAATGACTTTTGGATGCAGAGTTCTGCATAGCTGCATAGTTTCGAATCATAAAAGTCTTATCTGATCGTGTCCAAGAGGCCCTTGCACAGACTGGTCTTCTTGGGGGATTGGGACAGAGTGAGTTTTAAAGATTATTTTTTTCAATATGACAAATAATTGTCTGATTTGTCTCAGTCGTTACAAACGCTGCATGTGATATGGTTACATAAAGGCTCTAACATTGTGCATTTTCCATCGCTGTTTGACATTTTTCCCCTCAAACGCTGAAACGACTGTTTATTTACAACATGTTGTGTTTCCATGACTGTCCAAAGCACATAAATATGAAGCATGCTATTGGTTGTTGGTTGCTAAGCATCTAGCCATAACATTCTAACACTGTATCGTTTCACACTACACATTTGGCACCGCAATGCAGAGTTAACGCCGCAAAAGCGGTGCTAACCCTAATAACTCATAACTCTGTGTAAAAAGTGGTGCTAAATTACTCTTCTAAAATACAAGTGTGAAACGTTCCTTTACCCGGGGTTAAAAGCAATGTTTAGAATGACAATAAGAAGGGGTTAAGTACAGTGTGTGTGTTTTTTGTACTGCATTTAATCCTTTTTTCTTCTGCTTATTTCTCAGGCCAGTCAGCTCGGTGTGTACAAAGCTTTTGTGGACAACTATAAAGTCGCAGTGGAGACTGCAGAGAAATGCAGCCAGGCCAACAGCCAATTTCAGAAGATTTCTGAGGTGAGTTCATCTACTTCCGACCACCCAGCGCTACAGGGCCTGATCATTACTGTCTGCAGTACATACTTCTCTCAGGTGGAGCTAATGTTTAAAATAGTCAGGAATTGGCTGTTGACCAGTCATTGATCAGTATTAAATATCCTGAAATGTATATTAAAATTTAAAATCTTGAATATTGAAATGTGAAATAATGCAAAAAATTAATGAAAGATCACTTTTAAATATGAAACTAAAACTGCCAGTAAGTGGTGGCAACTTGCAGTCTTAGTCAGCGGATTTGTGCAAAAGGCTGATTCATTCAGTAATAAAACCTTACGCACAATGGTTCTTCTGTGGATTTGTTTGCAACTATTTTTGTTAGCAAAATAGATAAAAACAGACAATGTTTACTAAAATGCAGTTGTCTAAAATATAAGTAATTTAAGCCAGTAACTTAATGCCCACTACTATCTGTGGGCATGCACACCCAGCAGTCTACACTGGCTGAATGGGCGAATGAAACCACTAAGGTTCAATGGTCAGGAAGGTGGTGCAGCAATGCACTGTGGAGTGCATAGGATAGGCTGAAGAAGGCCTTGCCATCCACTGCAGCCAAAAAAGCTACCAGTCTTAACGCTTGGTTTTGCCACTGGACATCAACTTCAATGGCCGAGAGGACGGGGTTGCTCCAGCCCTACAGCTTCTCCACCAAAATCTCTTTCTCACACAGGTCTTGTGCAGATATATTCTTCACATTCTTGTTTCCTCAATTGATTCAAGCCCTGTGGCAATGGGGAATGAGCGACAGTTGGCGTTTACCACTGGCAGTCGTAGCTTTGATCCTACATGCAGACTGCCTGGTCACTCCTCTTTACATTCAGTGCAACAGGGAAGTTCGGCAGCATCCCAGGCGACTGAGCAGACCTTTTTAAGGACACCACTACTTACCCAGATCATGAGGGGACTGAAAAAGGTGTCACAAATATAAATAAAACTGGCTAGCAAGCAGCGACTGGCAGTTTAGGCTACAACTTTTTCTGAAAGGGGGCAGTGGAGAACAAGGATAGAATCCACGTGGCTGGCTTTGTCATCCGGACCAAGTTCCTTCACCTGCTCCCTGTTCATCACAGTCATCAGCGTCATCTGACCATTATCAAAGAAGTGAAAGAAATAGTCTATGAAAACCTTGACTTCATTGTGAAGTCCACACCAATGAGTAACAAATTAATAATACTTGGCGACTTTAAATCGAGATTCGGAGATGATCACAGCAGCTAGGATGGTGTGTTGGGCTCTCACAGACTTTGCAAGATGAATGGCAATGGATTATTGCTTCTGACACTGTGTGCAAAAAATGACCTCACAAACACCAACACCCTCTTCAAAATGGCCAACAAATATAGGACATCATGGATGCATCCTAGATCCAAGCAGTGGCATCTTATTGACTATGTCCTTACGTGCACAACGTCTGTATTTTTAAAAAAAAACATGCAGAGAGGAGCAGAGTGTTGGACAGACCACAGATTGACCAGGTCCTCATTCTACCTTCACATTGCTCCATTGCATTGAAAGAAGCCATCAAAAAACTGCCTACTGACTGGAGACCCAGCTGAGAAGTGGAACCAGTTCAAGCAGATGATGAGTAGCCTAAGTCAGCAAAAGAGAACCTTGGCCTAAAGCCGGGTGCACACTGTGCGATTTATAACAGTCCTTTACAATTGTTGCTTGTCAGACTGTACGAACATGATCCTCATGTCACACTGTGGGATCTCAGCCGTCATTTATGTCAGACTATACAACAGTCAGAATGTGTTAAAAACGGATGCACACATGAAAACTCGTCTGGAGTTTTACATCATCAACCCACACGTTCGGTGAGTGTGAGCTGCATTACACATGGGACTGAAATGCTGGCTAACAAAGACATCTCTAGCATTAATTTTGATCACGGCTTGTCTTGAAAGACAATTTGACGTTTATCGTAGGAGAAGTCACACTGCAGGACTGTGCGATAAATCTTCTGATCCTGCCAGAATTTCATCGGAGGTAAAAAAAAAAAAAAAATGATCGCAACGGTCTTTAATTGGCTGTCGGTTAACATGTCAAACTACAGATTTTAGCCTAGGATTACAGGAGTTTTTTAAGATTCTCAAAATTTGTCTCAGACAACCAAATTGTGGCCAAAATCACACAGTGTGAAACTGGCTTAAAGGAGAGAGTTCACCAATACTGGTTCAACAAGAATGACAAAAGGATCAGCAGACTGTTGAAGCAAAAACACAAGACATATGTTGAGTGGCAAAATTACCTCAACTCAATGAAAGATTGCTTCAAACACCTACAGAGAAAGACCCAGATGGTGGGACCGTAAGGCTGAAAAAGTCCAAAGATTTGTGGACTCATGCAATTCCAAGAAATTCTTTAGTGCACTGAAGGAGGACTACGCTCTTCAGACCAAGCATCATATTATTTCTCTCTGAGGATGGTAACATCCTTCTGAAAGACAAGGCAAACTTAATAAATTGATGGAGAGAACATTTTTCTGATTTGCTCAACAGGCCCCCTAAAGTTGACCCCTCAGCTTTGAATTCCATCCCACAGAAGCCTACTCTGAATGACCTTGACCTCCCTTCAATCAATCAAGCAGACTAGCAGTAGCAAAGCGGCTGGTATGGATGGCATCCCTGCTGAGCTTTTCAAAGTGACATCTTAACCAACATCTGGGATGAGAAAATCATACCACAAGAATTCAAAGATGTCATAGTGGGAACAATCTTTAAGAATAAGGGCAGCAATGTTGTGGATATTCACATCTAGTTATCATCATCAGCTTGATGCATTTACTCATAAACACACATACACAATCAGCCTTCTGCATCACATTTCTCTTCATTATTTCATACAGGAAGTATTCGTCACATTCTGCTGTCTGAGCCAGACGTGAGCATTGTATATGTGTGTAATTGTGCTGGTGTGTACTTATAGGCATCTTGTCTGTTGACAGAATCTGAAAGTTAAAGGTCCTAAAGAATCCAAGGACTGCACCACAACCGCCACCATGGAGGGTAAGAACATATTTGTTGATCTGTAATATGTGTGAGACATGCCTGAGTGAACCGTATTTACAGTATGTGAAAGCCTGAATCTGTTTTTATGTGATCTGATATGTTGATTGATGGTTCACTGCGGTAGTGAATGGTTATGTTTGAATGAGTAAGCTGTGAGGAGTGTCCCTTTAAGAATGAGTTCAGCTCTCCATCTTTCTACTTGTGTATGCAGCATCCACAACTCAAGTGTGTGTGTGAGGAAGAGTGCATGCTTGCTCATTCTGAGTGTTTTGGAGTGTGGGAGAGCAGGAGTGTATGAGTCTCTCTCTCTCTGTCTCTCTCTCTCTCTCTCGCTGTCTTGGTCGTGTTTGTGAGGGACGGATAAAAGGGGCTGCAGAATGAGAAGGAAGTAGTGAGAGAGCATTTAGAGAAGACTGCAGGATCAGTGGAAGTTTGTCATGGAGATTCTTCTAGTTCTCCGGCTGTGCTGTAACTGCACTTATGGTAAATGTATTGCATTTTAATGCTTTGACAAGCTGATGATCTGGATGACTCTCAATTCTTGATTGTTGTGTGGTTTGGTTTGTGATTTTTGTTTTAATTGAGTCCATGCTTTCTGATCAGAATATTAAACTGTTTTAGAGCTTAATTCTGCTGGAGAATAATATCCAGTTTCAGTGCAGCAGGATGTCTGGTAATCGTGCATGTGCTTTGTTATTTGGAGCCTTTACATTCTACAAAAGTTCTTTATTGTGGAAAAAGGGTCTTTAGATCAGATTATTAAAATATTCTTTCATACTAAGAGAAAAGTTTTTCTTAAAAGATCTGCTCACTGAAAGGTTCTTTGGGGAACCCAAATTGGTTCTTCTGTGACATTGCTGTGAAAACCCCCTTTTGGAACCTTTATTTTTAAGAACTTTGAAAGACCTCAAGAACAATAGCAATTATAAAACAGATATTTCCGATTCTGATTTCTTATTGGTCAATATAGCATTCCAGTCATGCTGAAATACACAGTATATTAACATATAAACACACTTTCGCATAGCTGCTGTATAACATACTGTATGACTGCACAGGATGCATGGAGATCAACTAGGACTGGGCAATATGGCAAAAAAATATGATCACAATATTTTTTTTCCCCATATTGATCAATATTGATATTTATCACAATATATAATTTGGTAATGCTGCCAGATTGAAGAGTATCCTGACAATGACTGAAGCCTTTAGTGTTCATTAATTAAATTTTAGAATAGCCTATATTTAATTAACAAAAATAAAATAACATAACGTAAACTTTTAACTATGTAAACATGCTTTTTTGTTAGGTTTCCTTGTGACTTATTAAAATAGTGGCAACAAACTTTAAATATTTTTAGAGGTACAAACTATACAAAAAAAGTTTATTGTTAGATAAAATAAATTATGCACTGGTTTTACGTCTATGAAATGGTTTAGATGAGAAAAGTTTAGATAGAAAAGTCCAGTCATTATGCTACACAGTCTAACATGGGACTGCATTATCATACTCTCAGTGTTGTCACTGGGGATGGTACCTTTTTAGGTCATGGAAAAAGTTTGCTGCGTTTCATGCCTTGGTTGGAACCAACCATTCCACTGGGGTACTTTTACATTGTTTTTCTACATGCACTAGATGGATGTGTTTGACCATTGTGCTTTGCAACATCATCAACATAAATTTTATCGCTAGCCTATCTCTATCTGATATCGTTTATCGCCCAGCCCTGAGATCAGCTATTTACCTTTGTTGACATATCAGGGACTATATTGCCAGAGGAAGGATGGCCCATTCACACCAAGAACGATAAATATAAAGGTAACTATACCAATGGACCTTAGTCAGGGTAGCACTATGTTGATCTTTTGACAGGAATGAAAATGAGGCTGTGAAGGATAGAATTTTGGTGCGTTCAATGGATTGTAGTGTTTTTTTTTGTTTTTTGAACAATGTACCTGTTATTCAGCTGATGAAACATATTTCTGGAAAAAATAACCTTTTGGCATTACACTCCATGAAATAATTTTAAATGTGAAAATGACATCATCTAGGACGCTTATACAGTGTGTGCCATTGTAAATGCTATAAGTCTATCACTCACAGTCTCGTTTTCATCCATGTTAAATTCAATATGCCGTCTAATCTGACTAAGATCTATAACTACTGTATATTAGCTTTCACGCAAACACTCTATATCATTGTTTATTATAATCACTTGCTGTAGTTGTATTGTCTGCTACTTTAAATACTTGAGCCCTTTAAAGCAGGATGGATTCTGATTGGCTGTCAATGTTTTTATCATTCATCACCTGGAAAAAATTTATGTGAAAGTGATTCCAACGATAATGTTTCTCTGTGCTGTCATAGTTGTAGTGTAGACTCTCCTATTAACATTATCATTATTATTTTTTTTCCCCCTGGTGTGAATGGACCTTTAATATATAAGCTTAAAATAATGTTTTAAAATTGATGTTTCAGTATTTTCAGTATGTGTTTTTCCTAATAATGCTCTTTAGCTATTACTGTATTCATAATATAGCACAAAATATATACAAAGACATATTGTTTTTTGTATTTATCATACTAGTATGATAAATAATTTGTGTTGGGTCACCACTTGATTTCCATGTAATCAAGGTGTAAAACCAGGTGAGCACCCATGTATTATAGAGCAAGTGTGTCTGTGTCTTGCTGTAAAGGAGAGCATCCATTCAAATCCGTTCACATGTGTTTGTCTTCATGCATTTACTCCTTTGAAGTACCTCCTTCCACCTCAAGGTGACTGGAGGATTATCTCCCACAATGCACCAGCTGCAGTCACCAGATTGATAGATGATAAACAGATAAAGGTAGACTCTCAAACGCACATGTTGTGGAGAGAAGAATAACAATATAGAAAGATTTGAATGAACATCGAAGAATTGATCAAAATGTGCTCTTTTTCTCTCATGCAATCAAATTTTTAGCTGTCAGATTATAGACATTCAAATGTAATCAGCCCCCTCATGAGTTCAGCCAAAACTGAATCAGGTTGGAGAAGGGATGAAATTAAACTGTGAGAAAAGTGTGACACTCAATGGGTACACACTAGGGATGCACCAAAATGTCGGCCGCCAAAAATTATCGGTCGAAAAATGGCATTTTCTGTGTTTGGCCGAAGAGAAAAAAAGATTATTAGGGATGCACGATATATTGTCCACATATTGGCCGATAAATGGTAATTTTTAATGTTATCATTATCCATCCGATAAGAAAATTTAGCCGATATATTAAAACCGATAATGGATTATTTCCTTTAGCTGAAGACATCGTTAAAACAGTCAACGTGTCTGCAGTGGTTCAACTTCAATTTTATGAAGTGACGAGAATACTTTTTGTGCTGAACAAAAATAAAGACTTTATTCAACAATATCTTCTCTTCTGTGTCATTCTCATACATTGTTTACGTCCAGCGCTTTCAGGTTCTATGTCAGAACGCTGACTCATTATTGGCCGGCTCTTGTGTCAGCATCACACACATTCGTCGTGCTGCTCACGTGTGCAGCTTTGACCAATACTGAGCCGGCATTCGGATGTAAACTCGGAAGACTTCACTGTGCTTACTGCGGCAACTGCGTAAGGATAATGACAGGAAAGAGAAGAGATTGTTGAATAAATTCGTTATTTCCCCCCAGTCGTTATTTACCCCCAATCCCCCACCCCAGTAATTCACACCCTGGGTATAACCATGCTGGGCAACGCTGGTAAAATGACGCTACCTCTCGTTCACTGATCCACTCCAAGCTACACTCTGCTCACATGCTCTGATAATAAAAGTTTTGTAGGACTATACATTATTTGGATAATTGGTAAAAAAAAAAAAAAAAAAAAAAAAAAAAAATCTGTTAAAGGTGCCCTAGAATCAAAAATTGAATTTACCTTGGCATAGTTGAATAACAAGAGTTCAGTACATGGAAAAGACATACATTGAGTTTCAAACTTCCTCCTCCTTATGTAAATCTCATTTGTTTAAAAGACCTCCGAAAAACAGGCGAATCTCAACATAACACCGACTGTTACGTAACAGTCGGGATCATTAATATGTACGCCCCCAATATTTGCATATGCCAGCTCATGTTCAAGGCATTAGACAAGGGCAGGCAGTATTAACGTCTGGATCTGTGCACAGCTGAATCATCAGATTAGGTAAGCAAGCAAGAACAATAGCAAAAAATGGCAGATGGAGTGATAATAACTGACATGATCCATGATTACATGATATTTTTAGTGATATTTGTAAATTGTCTTTCTAAATGTTTTGTTAGCATGTTGCTAATGTACTGTTAAATGTGGTTAAAGTTACCATCGTTTCTTACTGTATTCACGGAGACAAGAGAGCCGTCACTATTTTCATTTTTAAACACTCGCAGTCTGTATAATGCACAAACACAACTTCATTCTTTATAAATCTCTCCAACAGTGTGTAATGTTAGCCCGTTAGCCACGGAGCACTATCAAACTCATTCAGAATCAAATGTAAACATCCAAATAAATACTATACCAAGCGGCAACCTCCCCCAGTCTCTCGTGAAGCCAATACGGAAGTGACTTAAACTGCGATTCATCGACTGGCCGCTAGGGACAGGCTCCAAAAGAGAGCAGAATCTCATTGAGTCCCATGTTAAATTGGCCAAGTTTACAGCAGAAAAAAAAACATGTTTACAAGTTGGTTCAAATAGACCCTTTTCACAATGACGTCAGTTAACTTCCGCCTATCCGCAAAGCAGTGTATCAGTTGTTCCGTCTTACCTTCGCGCCGGCAACTTCTCGGGAAAATGCTTTAATAACTTTAAATGCGAACGGTTTATGTCAAGGATTTACACAGTCGGCTTCTTCTGGTAATGATATTTATTATTTCCTTTCTGTAACTGCCTTGGTTAGGGTTTCCACGAGCAGAAACTTTAGCAATGTTGTCATTGAATTGAGTTTTATCACAACGATTGTGTGTCCACACAAATCTGTTAGCCTATTTGGAATAACAAGAATATTGTCTTTAAAAAAATCTTTATTTTTAGAAATTGGTAGGCTATATGATAATGGATATTGTTCTTGTGAGATTTATTTACAAATAATGGACATCTGGAAGTAACACGTCCACATATAATACTCCGAAGAATTAATGGTGTGAAGATTTGAGATAATTTTACATCATACCAGTTTAAACTGAACTGCTGCAATATATTAAGATTGTATAATTTGTAAGAAGTGAATTGAAAATACAAAACGGAAGTAGCCTATGTGTTCATTTAATGTTATTCCCTGGAGAAATAATTTGATTTTGTTCATTTGCTGCTATAACAATGAGTAAGTTACTGTTGTAAATCCTCTGTATATTTTTGTATGCGACGATCTTGTTCTGCAATAAAGAGACGAATGACAATGTTTTTTTTACTATGGTAAAAATGCCATGTACATGAGTCAGTTTTTACAACATTAACAGTCTTCATGTAGAAATAGTATTATATTAAACACAATTTGTATTATTATGTATGCCATATTTATCGAAATAAAAGTATAAAAATAGACTTTGATATTTAAAAAGAATAAGCTTATGTTGATCTTCATTGTACATAGGCCTGTAGGCACTGAAATAAGTAGTGCATTAAGGTTTGAATGAATAGTTTTTTACTGCACGTAAATGTTGGAAACGTTTATTTCACAAATATATATAAACAGCTTCATCTGCAATAAAGATAGCAAAGTGCATGTATGGCTTCAGTACGTATTCAACTCCTCCGACTTTAAGCAGCAAATCGCACCGATCGGTAAGTTTGTTTGAGATCTGCGGCTGCCAAATACCTCACCTTGAATTTACATGAAATTGGGCGACCACAGTCATCCTTTAACCACATTTGTGGCATATGTACAAATATTGAGTGCACTTCATTCGAGTCGCGCTAGTATTCCACTATGCTGACGGAAGTGAGGATACACTGCTTCGAGTCCTAACGGAAGCTGTGTGACGTCATGTGAAAAGGGTCTATTGTGGTTTTGGTCTATACTGCTAATTTTGCCCTTCATGACAACTGTGAGGGGGGTGAATTTTTTTCTAACTCATTCTTTTAAATTATATTAAGCCTTAAAGTTCTGCATAATTAAGGGCGTGGTCACTTGAGTGACAGGTAGATGCCGCTGCTGTCTGTGAGCCGTCACTTTACCTCAGTTAATTCCAGCCGCTGAATTTGGCATCTCAGCCGTATTTGTGCTCGATTATTTTGTACAATTATTAAATATGGCTTGCTGCATAATATTCGAGACTGATGTGTGTCTGTGTAGATGTGCATGCATGCGGAAGAAACAGAACACATGTTGTTGGATCGTGGCATTGGCTAAAAGTTTTGTTTGTCAGATTTACTACAATGACAATGGCAGGAGGATATCAAAATCCGACAGCACTGCTTGGATATTATAACTAAAACTGCTGCACTATTTTGAAAAAATATACTTTGGACACGGGCTCATTTGTTTGTTAGATATGATCGTATACAGTTTTACAACATAAAAGCTGCTCAGATTGCATTAGCCTATTTCTTGAAGAACGATGACAGAGAGCAGATCATTCAGAAGAAATGTTATGCAAACAATGGATAATATATCAATATTTCATGGACAAAAAGTACTGTTTTTTGTTTTGCAATGGACATATTTTACCCAAGTGCCACAGATTGGATTCATCTCGCGATCTCTATTATAAAGGTATGAAGTCCCATTTTGATTTTCCATGTTGTTATTTGCACACCCAACACAAATTACTGGTGTTGGAGCATCTGTATCTTAAAAAAACACCGTAGATTGACAGTAAACCTTTAGAACTTTCTGATGATAAAACTTATTTTCATTAATAATTTAGATAGTATCTAGATAGATAGCTCCTTTGCTTGCTAACATGGTCACGTCGAGCTAGGCGGGCGTGGTTTCAGCAACCAGTCACATCAGCTCAAACCACCTCCCCACCTCTTTGCCCATTTTCAGTTATCCGGGAGTGACATGCGGTGACGCGCAGCTAAGATGGCCGCGGCCTCATTTACGCGTCAAAACCAGTGCCCAAGGAAGTCGACCGGAAGTTGAAGTCGGCCGCGTGCCGCCATCTTGTAGCAGAACTTCACTTGCATTAGCATCCCATTGACTCCCATTCATTTTGGCGTCACTTTGACAGCGAATAACTTTACATCTGAGGCGTTTAAAGACTCCATTTGTCCATTATTTATTTCTAAAGATACACGACAATGTATAAAGGGCTCCATTACCTTCTATGTTACATTATGGCCCCGTAGAAACAGTTTTTGTAAAAATAGGCTAACGATTGCGTCATAACCACTCGACTCTCTGTCGCACAGTAGAGAAATTACCGTACAGACAGGAGGAGAAGCTCGCAGGCAATAGTATGCATTAACTTAATATGGCGTACTGGCGTTACATTTAAAAATACTATACAAAATAATTAATCAGAATACTTACTCCTGCTCACTCACGCCAAAGAACTCCCTGCTCAAGCTCGCCGTCTCTGCAAGATTAACGATGGCAGTTTGCACGCACAGCTACTAGAAGATTTACATCTGTCAGGCAGGTTGCTGACGTCATCAAGCTTAGTTTGAGTCTGCGCGTCAGAAACGGAAGTGCTAAAAATCGCTAAAAATGGGCTTCACTTGTCTCAATTGAGTTCCAATGGGGTCTCTGTGTCCATTTCTTTTACTGTCTATGGTCAAAACTGCTGTTCAGAAATCTATGGGTGACATCACGGACACTACGTCCATATTTTTTTTACAGTCTATGTACTATACTCACATGATCCGAAGCATGCATGCAGTATGCATGATGAACATCTTGTAAAGATCCATTTGAGGGTTATATTAGCTGTGTGAATTTTGTAAATGCACTGTATTATAATCGAGAGCTCGGGGGGGGGCAGGGAGTGCGCGATTTAAAGGGGCTGCGCGCTGAATCGGTGCATAGTTAATGATGCCCCAAAATAGGCAGTAAAAAAAAAAAATAATTTAAAAAAATCTATGGGGTATTTTGAGCTGAAACTTCACAGACACATTCAGGGGACACCTTAGACTTATATTATATCTTGTAAAAACTAGTTCTAGGGCACCTTTAAATCTGTTTCTGTTTGTAGAACTGAATAAAGAATAATACATTGATATTTAATATTAATATTTTTTTTCCCAGGTTTTTTTTTTTTTTAATTATAAACACAAATAAGAGTTTAAACAGTGACAAAAAGCATGGAAAAATACAGTGTGTTCCAGTATTAATAAAACAAAATACAAAACACAAACAAAACAAAGAAAAACAAAACAAAACAAAACACACACACCTTAAACAAACAAACCACAGTCAGAATATAATGTCAGTTGTTCAAGCTGTTTATGACATTTGTAATACAACCATCATAAACAAAGTCTTACTCCAAACCCGCCAGGCCCGACTGTCCGAATGACTGAATGAGAAATTACTCTCATTAATATACTGAAAGAATGGACTCCACAACTTCCAAAACTTATTTGAACATTTCTTAAGGGAAAATTGTGTCTTTTCTAACTTAATAAAATTAAGTAGACAAGGATGGTACTGCGGGGCAAACTCCAAACAAAGCAGTGACAGCATTTGGTTCAATTCTTTCCCTTTTAATAAATGATAATGTTTCAAAAATATTGGTCCAATAATTATAAAGTGAAGGGCAAAGCCAAAACATGAATAAGGTTTGCTGGAGTTTGACAGCATGCTGGAGAAACACCTTTATACATCTTTGCCAATCTAGCTTTTGTATAATACACACGATGCACAACTTTGCACTGAATGAGTGAGTGTCTGGCACATATAGATGATCTATATACCCTGTTGAGGATCCTTTCCCAAAGTTCCTCTGATATTTCCTCCCCCACATCTTCTTGCCAGAGAGCCCTAATATTGTCTATAGATTCCAGACAAAGACTATGAATTTGAATGTAGATTTGTGAGATTAGACGTTTTATTGTACAAATGTACAGTAAAAAAAAACTATTCATTAATATATTTTCTGTCTAGTTTTAGTGTATTACTTTCAATAAAAGTGTGGTTATTTTATTTGGCTAGTTTTTATTAATTCTGTATCATTAAAATGATTAAATTTCATTGAAAAGTTAAATATTAATACAATTATACAAAAAAAAGCTAATTTAAAATAACAAATACATCATTTTTTAAATCATTTTCGGTTTCAGTTTTCAGCCAAGTGCATCCAGAAGTTTCGGTTTCAGCCCAGAATTTTCATTTCGGTTCATCCCTAGTACATACTGTTGTAATCATAAAGATTTGTGGTGTGCAATATTACATACATCAGCAAAAAAGAAATTTTACGTTATTTGTTTGTTTGTTAATTTCGTGTTTTGCTTTGCTTTTTGTTTTGTCCATTTATTTTCTTTTCTATTTTTTTTACTTCAGTATAAGGTTATATTTATTTTAAGACTTTTTGGAGGATGTAAGTGTGATCATGCTAATTAACCCTTATGCGGTCTTCGTTTGGGAAGTACACTCAGGGTCTTCGGGGTCTCCACAGACCCCAGGCAACAAAATGCAATTTTGTAACAAAATACTTGTTTTTTTAAAAACAAATGTAATTTTACTCTGTTTATTAATGTTTTTACTCCATGTTTGTACAGTTTTTGGAGTATTTATCATATTTTTTAAATTTATATAAAAAAAAAAAAAAAAAAAAAATGTAAATAGGTTTTTATACAAAAACAGCTTTTTATGTAAAATTCACTTTATAAAAGACCCACATTTCTAAATTTCATTCATGGGGATAACATGGATAATTTGACATGGTTTAGTGTAAGATTTTTGCCCATCTTTTGGAAAATGCAGTTTTAAAAGTAAAAAAACTATCATTTTTACCAGTAGATGGCTGCAGAGCTCCACTATATGCTATGTGCTATTTGACTGACTGAAAGACATCTTTTCATAAGTTTTTTTCAGTTGGATTCATATCTAAATATTATGAAATCACAATTATAACAATAAAGGGTACTTTTTGTCAAAGTTTAGTATTTTTTGTAATGAAAAAAAAAAAAAGTTTTTCAATATTGTTACATTATGATGAGACTCCACTGTGAAAATGGACAAAATTCATCCTCAAAATCAACATTTTGGAAAAATTATTTTTTTTCAGTACAAAAAATGCTAAACTTTGACAAAAAGTAATTTTTATTGTTATAATTGTGATTTCATAACATTTAGATATGAATCCAACAACAACAAAAAAACTTATGAAAAGATGTCTTTCAGTTAGTCAAATAACATAGCAAATAGTGGAGCTCTGCAGCCATCTACTGGTAAAAGTGATTTTTTTTTACTTTTAAAACTGCATTTTCCAAAAGATGGGCAAAAATCTTACACTAAACCATGTCAAATTATCCATGTTATCCCCATGAATGAAAGTTAGAAATGTGGGTCTTTTATAAAGTGAATTTTACATAAAAAGCTGTTTTTGTAAAAATATTTATTTATTTATTTATTTATTTATATACATTTAAAAGATATAAGAAATTAGGGGTGGGAATCGGAGGGTACCTCACAATACGATACGATCACGATAAATGGCTCACGATAACGATAATATCGCGAGTCAGCGATTCTGCGATAATCGATATATCGCTAGACAATCCTATAATGATACATCGCGATATTGGTCTTAATATGAAAACAAAATGCACGTGAAAAGGTTAAGTGCAGGTTAACGGATAAATCCCATCTTATATGTACATTTAATAGAGTTCACGTCACCGAAAGCAAGAAATATGAAGTGCATTTTATTGACCATCAGTTAATTTCAAAATCAAAGACTGCAATAGGAGAGAGCGGCAACAGCACTGGTATAAGATCTCATTACTTTTAATGAAGATAATTGTGTGTTATGCGTCTGCGACTTACTTTCACTTTCATATGCGGCCGTTTGCGCGTCAGCTTGCTGAAGAGATCTGCGGCGATGTGTGATGCAGTAGCGTTGTCATATCTGACTCTCACATGTTTCAGTTTTAGTATTTTTGGGAGAAGTAAAATTTACATATGTAGTTTCAACAACCAGATGCATTTAGACTGAACATAGACAGTTTTGACTGGAATGCGTCCCAGACCATCTCCTGAAGTGGTTTGAGCGATCGGATTTAAATCCGTCTCAAATGCGTATTTAGGCATTTAGACCTGGTCTTTTCACGATCGGATAGCTATCTGATCAGAGAAAATGCATGAAGTCACCAGGTGCAAACAGACCCTTTGACGTTCTTCAAGCGCTTAGATATACACGGGAGCGTTCGAAAGCAGGCGTCTATCAGAGGATCCCTAATATATGCTTTCAAATGCTCCTGTGTATATCTAAGCGCTCGGTGAAGAACGTCAAAGATGTCTACGACTGTCACATCAATGGTATAAAAGTGCGTCAAGACTTTGAACTTAAACGTGGCTGGGGCATCTATTTTACTCACACTGCTGTCCACCATCCTGTTAATAACCTCTTTTTCTTAGGCTAGTTAACTTAAGTTCACGTTTCCCTCATTCATGTGTCGAGCGCCGCCTTGAAGTAGGACGCTTTGAGCAAAGAAATCTATATATAGCGCTTTATTTTTTTTTTATTAAAATATCGATATTTGGCGCAGCGATACGATTCTCGTATCGCACAGAGAAGGATGACGATATATCGCCATATCGATATTCTGTCCCATCCCTATGAGAAATCCTCCAAAAACTGCACAAATATGAAGTAAAAACATTAATAAACAGAGTAAAATTACATTTGTTTTTTAAAAAGCAGTTATTTTATAACAAAATGACATTTTATTGCCTGGGGTCTGTGGAGACCCCGAAGACCCTGAGTGTACCTTTTTTTTTTTACACTAACATAAAAACAAGCTATCACTCCGATTTTTTTTTTCTTCGTAGATCTAGAAAGTGTTAATAACGGTACAAAGTTTCATGTCATTTGGACAAAGAGAATATTTTTTTTTATTTGAGCAAACGTCGTTTGGGGTCTAAAAAGACCCCAAAGACCCTATAAGGGTTGATAAAGTATCATGGTCATTGTCAGATAGTTAAAGGTCATTAAACAGTTCTCCTCTGCAGTCAACTTATAGAGTCAGTCCTACTTTAATTATGTCAGTGTGAGACATAATTACTAATGACTAATGTCAAATCTTATTTTCTGAGTCCTTGAATTGGCTTTTTATGCTTTATGCACATCTAATGACTTCTGCCACTGTGAGCAACCTGCTTTATCCGGTTATATCACACTCTCTGTCAGGCACTAGCTGATGTGACAGAATTCCTCAAATATTCTTTTTTTTTATTTATTTAGCAAAGCATAAGAACTGACTATAATTTGTCTTGTGTGACCTTGCATCAAATGGTATTAGCCCACAGCAGTTTTTTATTTTTTGTTATTTGTTTTCCTCTTCTAGAGCTAAATTTATAGACTCATTACAGTGACATTTCGATTAAATCATCTCCCAGTGACACTCTGCTTGCAGCGCTTTGTGATCATCCACACGTGGGTGGTTCGAGAAAATATGGAAAAGAGGAAAAAAATTTTACTGAGTTAAAACTTTGAAGTCTGACTCAGAACTTCAGTTCCCTCATTTATGACATTTTCATCTAAATTGGAACCGTACGTTGTGTTAAAGAGAAAGCCTCCATTCTGCTTTATACAATAGTGGCCAAAAGTGATGTCCAGCCTAGGAAAATTGACCTCTTCATTATTCACCCTATATTCAAATATTATTAAGAGTTTGTTAAAGATTTTGTAAGCATACTGCATATTTGTGCTTTGAGTCAATTGTTTTATTTTTGATTTTTGCAATTGAAACTAGCCAAATTGTGTGGACATAATTTTTGGCCAGGCTGTCATACAAAGAATTTATCAACACAACAAGAGAGAACCAACAAAATATTAATAGCTTATGCATGTGGTGTATGCTTTTTCCTGTGAGCTTTTTGTTTTTCTATGCTTTTTTGCATAGTAAAATAAAACCTATCTTCCATCATATTTAGAATATTTAAAAAATATAAAATATTTTCCTCATATTTTGATGGTTTAATTGAACGTGTAGGGTCATTAAAACAAATATCTCTTCCGGACATCACTTTTGGCCACTACTGTATTTTTTATTTTTTTATTTTTTTATTATTATACTCAAACAGTCTATTTAAATGTATATAAAATGTGAGATTTATTGTCTGTACCCATAAATGGAAAGTCCTTGTAATGGTATGTATTTCCAGTCCTCTTTTCCTCAATCCAGCGAAATTTTATGGGAAATCATTAGCTCTGTCGATCTAGAGGGGTTTATTGTGGGACTGAAGGGCATCTTGATCTCAAATAAGTATGCAAGCATCTGTGCTGAGATTTGCTTTAAGGTTGTGATTGGATGTCACAACCTATATAGTGACCGTCATGGACTATGTTTAAATATTTTTTTAGATATACATTGAGATATAAGATATTTTTGATGAAATCCAAGAGGTATCTGACTCCTCCACCACTTTTGAAGTCCAGAAAAGTACTAAAGACATTGTTAAAATAGTCCACGTGACCGCAGTGATTTAACCTTAATTTTATGAAGTGACGAGAATACTTTTGTACACAAAAATAAAACAAAAATAACAACTTTATTCAACAATATCCTCTCTTCTGTTTACGTTCAGCGCTTCCAGGTTCTACGTCCGAAAGCCGACTCATTATTTGCTGCTCATGTGAACAGAGTCAGCCGATACTGAGCCAGCATTCTGACGTAGAACCTGAAAGCACTGAACGTAAACGGCATAAGAGAATGACACAGAACAGATGATGTTGAATAAAGTCTTTATTTTTGTTTTGTTAATGGAGGAGTCAGATACAGTACAGTCCAAAAGTTTGGAACCACTAAGATTTTTAATGTTTTTAAAAGAAGTTTCGTCTGCTCACCAAGGCTACATTTATTTAATTAAAAATACAGTAAAAACAGTAATATTGTGAAATATTATTACAATTTAAAATAACTGTTTTCTATTTGAATATATTTCACAAAGTAATTTATTCCTGTGATGGCAAAGCTGAATTTTCAGCATCATTACTCCAGTCTTCAGTGTCACATGATCCTTCAGATATCATTCTAATATGCTGATCTGCTGCTCAAGAAACATTTAATGTGTACAATTGTACAAAATATTTGTGTACAATATTTTTTTTCAGGATTATTTGATGAATAGAAAGTTCAAAAGAACAGTGTTTATCTGAAATCTAATCTTTTGTAACATTATAAATGTCTTTACTGCCACTTTTGATTGATTTAATGCATCCTTGATGAATAAAAGTATTCATTTCTTTAATATCTTTTCAAAAAAATAAAAATAAAAATTCTTACTGACCCCAAACTTTTGAACGGTAGTGTATAATGCTACAGAAGCTTTGTATTTCAGATAAATGCTGTTCTTTTGAACTTTCTATTCATCAAGGAATCCTGAAAAAAAAAGTACACAGCTGTTTCAACATTGAAAATAATCATAAATGTTTATTGAGCAGCAAATCAGCATATTAGAATGATTTCTGAAGGATCATGTGACACTGAAGACTGGAGTAACGATGCTGAAAATTCAGCTTTGCATCACAGGAATAAATTACTTTGTCAAATATATTTAAATAGTACACAGTTATTTTAAATTGTAATAATATTTCACAATATTACTGTTTTTTACTGTATTTTTCATTAAATAAATGTAGCCTTGGTGAGCAGACGAAACTTATTTTAAAAACATTAAAAATCTTAGTGGTTCCAAACTTTTGGACTGTACTGTACCTCTCGGATTTCCTCAAAAATATTTCAATTTGTGTTACGAAGATGAACAAAGGTCTTACGGGTATGGAAAGGCATTGGGTGAGTATAATGACAGAATTAAAATTTTTGGGTGAACTAGCCCTTTAAGTAGATCGTAGAGTGCATTGGTGTGGTGCTAATGGTTTCTAAGGTTTACTTAAGCTTACAATGCTTTTGCCAAACACAGCTCTAATTTGTGTAATTTCAGATCCAGTCATCTGTGACTGGCCAGGCTTAAGGTGAAATGAGCCAGTGTGCTCTTTGATTTTGAAAGTGATGTTGTGTATTCATTCATGATAACCAGAACGAGCTCTCATGCACACCTACCCACACACGCATGATACTTTGTTTATAATAACTTTCAGTCAAATCCACTGGATAGGGACTAGCATAGAAACTTCTCAGCAACTCAATAATACCTCTCAAGTAACAGCTGCCTAGCAACCAACTAGCAACACTGTAGCAACCACAAAGAACACAGTAGCAACTGACTAGCGTCTACCCAGAACACCCTTCCAACCATCCAAACATTGTGGCAGTGAGTTTTGCATGAATAAGCACCACCTCACATTTTATTCAGAAAATTATATGGTCCATTCAGCAAAAGTCCACAGATTTTGCCCCGGAATCACCATAGAAAATAATAAAAAAGGTCAGATAAAGGTCTGGAAACAGTAATGCAAATGAACATGAAAGTGAACATTGGTTACTAAATGACACTGTAGTTTTCCCTTATAAATCTACTAGTACACCTCACTTCTCTCCTCCTCCTTAAACATTTCTATCACTACTCTCTCTCCAAAGTACTCCATCGGCCTTTGCAGAGGCACTTGGGAAATATGCTCTGTCAGTGAGCTTTGTTCTTTTGCGATGTGATATATAATCTAAAATTAGATGAATTGAATGTGAGTGAGTACGGACTGGTGGAAATCATCGTCCATTAGAGTGAAAGACAGCAGGACCACCACAGGAACCCATCATAACCCTGTCAGAAGATGAAGATGTGAGCGCAGAGGAGAATGTGGAGAGGTCTCCTACTAGTGCTGTCAAAGAAATGAGAGACAAATCTCTTTCCTGAGCATTGCTCACAGGAGACCCTTATCAGAGTCTGTATGTCAGTATACTTTTAAGTTTAACAGTGCCCCTTGTAGGTACCTGGTACTTCTTGAAATGTTTTTAAGTTGCAAAGCAATATTATATTGATTATTTTTTTCATATAAAAAAAATCAAAACCTCTCATTAAAGTTTGCAAATCTTCCTTTGGCTTGCATTGAATGTTTGTGAACAGTGATTGTGGTGTATTTTGCATAATAAATCATTTGCTGCTGCCTCCCTCTTCCTCTATGTTTAACATCTTTTTGAATATTGGATTGTGATTTATCTTTTCTTGCATCTAATTAACCAGAAAACTGCATTTACAATGTTGCATTATGTGTTCATTCTCCTACACCACAGGCAGAGAATGAAAAATTCTTGATAGTTGATTGCTGATAGTTTTCTTTGTGCAGTGCTCAGAGGTGCTGCTATTATCCCTAGTATCTGGCTGCTCAGTCAGCTGTGTAATAGTTTGGGAAAGGGTATTTCCTCATTGTTTTTTCTCTTTGGGTGTGTTTGGCATTTTGAGCATTTTTATGATTGAAAGTATGAGTGTTTTGTGAATTCAGATCTTATACATCTTATAATATTCCATAACTTATGATCACTCTCTAATTCATTCTTTAATGTTTGTCTTTGCAGCTCTGCTCTACAAGCCTATTGACCGTGTCACTCGCAGCACTCTTGTCCTGCATGTGAGTCGCTCTCTTTCGAAAATATAAACATCTATTAATTGCATATGGTTCGATTTAAAATTGTAAGGCCGCCTTTACTATGGCAAATGCACTGGCTTTTTTTTCTGCAATCACACATTCACACACACACAAACACTCAGATCCAATCAGCTGTGACTTTAGGCCTGCCATTAATTTAAGCATGACAGAGCTTGCAGTGTTTCTAATAAACTTCTTTTTGTACTGTGTAAGAGAGTCTTATAGTTTAACCAGGTAAATATGAGATCACTTTCATTGTAAATTTTGTAGAGATTTTAACTGCAGTCAATTAGAAAGAATGTGCGCTTTTGATTTGTTACCTTAAAAAATTGTCTTTACATGTTCTGAGCATTTGCATATTGTCTGTGATGACATTTTGCTGTTGTGGTGTTTATCTGGAACCTATAATTAAGGATTAGTCCACTTTCAAATAAAATTTTCCTGATAATTTACACACCCCCATGTCATCCAAGATATTCATGTCTTTCTTTCTTCAGTGAAAAAGAAATTAAGGTTTTTGATGAAAACATTCCAGGATTATTCTCCTTATAGTGGACTTCAGTGGTCTCCAAATGGTTGAAGGTCAAAATTACAGTTTCAGTGCAGCTTCAAAGGGCTTTAAACAATACCAGACGAGGAATAAGGGTCGTCTTATCTAGCGAAATGATCGCTCATTTTCTAAAAAAATACAAATGTATATGCTTTATAAACACAAATGATTGCCTTGCAAGTGCTTCCGCTTTCTGCATTCTTCAAAAAGCTTACGCTGTATGTCCTACGCCTTCCCTATTCAACTTACGGAACGAGCGCAGCGCCAGTTCTGTTTTTTCTGTAAGTAGAATATGGAAGGCGTAGGACATACAGCATAAGCTTTTTGAAGAATACGGAAAGCAGAATGGTGGAAGCACATGCATAGCGATCAATTGTGTTTATAAATCATATACAGTTGTATTTTTTTTCGAAAATGACTGATCGCTTCGCTAGATAAGACCCTTATTCCTCGTCTGGTATCGTTTAAAGCCCTTTGAAGCTGCACTAAAAGTAATTTTGACCTTCAACCGTTTGGAGACCATTGAAGTCCACTATAAGGAGAATAATCCTGGAATGTTTTCATCAAAAACCTTAATTTCTTTTCAGCTGAAGAAAGAGAGACATGAACATCTTGGATGACATGGGGGTGAGTAAATTATCAGGAAAGTGTGCCATAACAAGACACTAACACTACTAAATTCTACTGTTTAAAGATCATTATATACATTAAGTTACCAGTATCAACATGTCAGACCTGCTTTTTATCATGGGTCTTAAGGCCATTACAATGATCTTAAGGCCATTATAACCTATAACCCAAGAATCCTGTAAAAAAAAAAAAAAAAAAATGTATCATGGTTTCCATAAAAAAATATTAAGTAGAACAACTGTTTTCTTCATTGATGGTAATAAAAAAATATTTCTTGAACAGCAAATCAGCATATTAGAATTATTTCTGAAGGATCATGTGACACTGAAAACTGGAGTAATGGCTGGTGAAAATTCAGCTTTGCCATCACAGGCATAAATTAAATTGCAATAATGTTTTACAGTATTACTGTTCTTGCTATATTTTTGATCAAATAAATGCATCGGTGTGCACAAGAGACTTCTTTCAAAAACATTTTAAAAGTCAAACGTTTGAACTGTAGTGTAGGTTTATAACGTTTTAATTTTTATTTTATTTTTTTGTGGAATTATCACTTTAAGAATACACATAAAACTGTATGTTGTCTTTTTGTTTTATTATTTCAGGACTTGTTGAAACACACCCCTAAGGATCATCCAGACTTCCCATTACTGCAGGATGCTCTGAGAATATCCCAGAACTTCCTGTCCAGCATCAATGAAGAGATTGACCCACGCAGGACTGCCGTGACCACACCGAAGGGAGAGGTGTGCGACTTTGTGTGTTTGTGCAACTTTGTGTGTTTGTGTGACAGGAAAGAGTATGAAGTATACTGCATTTTTCATATACAGTCCTTTACTGTAAGTAATTCTTTAAGGCAGGTGAGGAATCAGTGCCTTTATAAGTGTGTTTTCACAGCTATTTTATTAATAGCATTTTGATTCTTCTTCTGGTATGTTTCCTTTCTTAGTTTTGGCTTGTGTTTGCAGTCCACAGCAAAAAATCAGACCAAGACCTTCTTAGTATCTGACTAATCAATTATTCAAAGAAATAATCATAAGATGAGTCAGTTATGAGAATAATCAGAAGTTGCAGCCATTTAGCATGGTATGATGCATAGTTGGAGGAATTAACTAGCTAGTTACGACTGCTTCCCGAAACTGTAGTAACTTTGTCAGATATGTGTCATTCGAACCACGTTGGTTCGGCAATATAGAACTGTCTTTAATGACGCCATGCAGGTGATGGAGATAAATACTGTTAATTAACAGTAACTGACATGCATACATACACTTTATATCCGGTTTGGTCAGTAAGCAGCATTATACACAATATACTTTCTCTGCAATTCTGCTGTAAAAAAAAAAAAAAATTAACATGACATTTGTCTCTAGATATCTTCTTAAGCAAAACAGTCTTAAATGTCACAGCCTACCTGAGTATTGTTGCTGACCATGTCCATCCCTTTATAACCACAGTATACCCATCTGATAGCTACTTCCAGCAGGATAATGCACCATGTCACAAAGCTCAGATCATTTTAAACTGGTTTCCCTTTACTCAAATGGCCTCCACAGTCACTAGATTTCAATCCAATAGAGCACATTTGGGATGTGGTGGAATGGGAGATTTGCATCATGGGTGTGCAGCCGACAAATCTGCTGCAACTGCGTGATGCTATTATGTCAATATAGACCAAAATCTCAGAGGAATTTTCACCTTGTTGAATCTATGCCACAAAGAAATCAGGCAGTTCTGAATAGAATGATCTATTTAAGTCCACATATCATACTAACAGGAAACTGTTCTTATAACCACAGGTCAAGAGCTGTAGTTCCACCCACACAACTTGTAATGTTCTTTGCAACTATTCGTTGGAACTATGTTTTCGGGAAAAACTGAATCGTTTAATTGTAAAGAACTTGCAACCATAGTCAGCCATGTCAACCAACAATGCTTGTAGGAAACATAACCCTAACCAATCAGAAGACACTCAAAACGTAAATGTAGGGAGGTGGAGATAAACTTTGTTATCATAACTGTATAAAAGCATACTGTTTAAGTGTCAACCAGATTACTGCTACTGGATTAATATTTTTGTATGTGTAACATGATATTTTATAGAAACATGATATCAATATTTTATTTTTTAAATATCACAGGCTCGCCAGCTGGTGAAGGATGGCTTCCTGGTGGAGGTGTCGGAGGGGACGCGTAAACTTCGTCATGTCTTCCTCTTCACAGACCTTCTGCTCTGTGCCAAGATGAAAAAGACAGCAGTTGGGTATGAACATGGACACTTATAAACTGAAAACAAATTAGTGTAGGATTCACTTAGAATTTTCACTCAAAAAAATGCTCATAAATTTCACAAAATAATTACAAAGAAATGGAAAGTAACACATTGAATTAAACATTACATTTTGAAGTAGAAAAAATGAATTTGTATTTTATTGTAAAATATACTCCAATAATCTTTGTTTTATTTACAACAATTTTACAGTTTACACAAAACCACTTTCTTTCTGTTATGTATTACCCACCCATGCATACATCATACTACAGGCCGTTGTGTGTTTGGTGCCCATAGATTAAATCAAAGTGCTTTGATTTACAAAGGGTCAATATCATTTGTCACTGTTATTTTTTGTTTTGTTTTTTTTGTCATGGTTATGTTGCCAAAGACACTGTAATATTGGTTGATAGCTGTTGTTACCCTGGTGCAGCTACAGCCTTCCCAGACTAACACGCATATATAACACACACACTATACGTAGGCTGTGCCTGCAAGCTGACTTGCCTCACTGCCTTATCAGGCAATGGCTTTACTGGCAGTATTTGCACTCAAAGATACCTCATGAAACTAATTTCGGACAGGCTTCTGAGGCAGAGTTTAATGATCTACAACAAAATAGAGCAAGATTTGGTGATAACTAAGCGAATATAAATGTACGTTAATGCACAACCTGACCACCAACCGTGACTCTCAGATGCCATATTTATTTTTTAGCTTAACTGACTCGGAATGGAACGCACAGGATTTTGGGATATCATAGGCAGCAAAGGATACATCTATGCTGCCTTCAAAAATCAATCAGATGAAGGTATCAGGAGTCAGGAAGTGAAGATAATGTTGTATTCAGATGTGCCTTGATGTCTTTCTACCTTGAAATGGTAGCCTATGGTAGCATTTTCAGTTTTTGAACACAGCCATAATCTACTTTGCCTCATATGCTCGGCATTATGGGACATTCAGTTCTGGATTTTGATCTCAGCACTGGCAGAGACTGTAAAGTATTCAGACTCAATTAAGCAGGAGATTTTTTTAAATTGGTTGTTAATCATAATGGTGTACAGATTATATTCCGCTGCAGAGCCATGCTGGGCATCATAATCATCTCACAATAAAAAAGTCATTATCAAGCATTTCTGCAGTGGAAACACATTTTGATCCCTGAAGTGTGCATGTGTGCTCCATAGTGAGTGCTTAGATTAATAGGTTACTTCAGTCTCAACAGAGCCATTTCCTGTCAGTACAGGAAGAAAATGACATTGTGATGCATGTGTTTGTGAGCAGGAATGAATTATACACTTAATACACACAAATTATATACTTAATATATAAATATATTAAGGTTGTCAATTTAATTTAGTGTGCTTATTTATAAAAATTAAAACAATAAAAAAATAACATATTAAATCAAGCTTTTATTTGACATTTAAGTATGTTTCTCTCTGTGTGTGTTTGTTAGGAGGCATCAGCAATATGAGTGTAAATGGTACATCCCTCTGGCTGATGTGAGCTTCCAGACCCTGGATGACTCTGACTCTCTCCCTCACGTCCAGACACTCCCTGAGCATGAGATTGAGGAGATGAAGATCAAGATCTCTTCCATCAAAAGTGAGATCCAGAAAGAGAAGGTACGATCTAAAAGAGGATAAAAACGAAGCTAAATGTTAGTGGCGCTTAAGACATTGCTTATCCTTAAGGTTGGAAATTTAACAAACCCTATATATTTGCAGTTCAGTGCATGCATAACCATTTGCATGAATTAACTGTTATGTTGATATTCTGATCAAATATTTTTCCAAGCACATTTTACCTATTGAAAGCCACATCATTCTTAATAATTACTATTAAGATAGTATATAATCATTAATTGTCAATATGTAATTGTTGATGAGGGCTTAAAGTGAAAAACACCTTATATTTCAACCCCTACGAACACACTGAAGCTCGAGTCACCATTTTTGCTAGTAAATTTTTTTTTTATATTACTCACCAGACTTTTTACATGGAATGCAAGACCAATGCAAATGAAAAAATTCTACATAAATATATAAATTTCAAACACTATTATAGTCATGTAAACAGTCTGTAATAAAATAAGCTCAAATAATCAAACTACAAGCAATATCACCAATAAACACAATAGAAAAGATTCCACGTGTCACACAGGCACAATAGCGCTGTATGACTTTTGTTTAGTTTTTTCCTTTTTTATTCAAAATATTCACAAACTTGTTAACTATAGTGACTTTGAGCACCCATGAGATATTCTCCATTCATTTTAACCATTAAAAAACGACAGCTTTCAGAAGCGTTGTTCTTTTCATTTTTATAGTTCACTTGAGGCAGTTCAGTTATGGACAGTTTGGCTGTGGGCACGAACTGACAGAAACGAGGCCTAATATTTGAATGTGATTTGTCGTTAAAATCACGTCAGTTGATCTATATTGCACGAGGGGTGCTGTTAAACTCCCAGTCCTAATATATATATATATAGGGTCACAAAAAACAGGCAAGGAAGAAAAGATGCATTAACTGCAAAAGACTTTTAAGAGTTTGTTTTTGTTTTTGCACTTAATTCTTAATTCTGGAGAGCAGTCTTCATGTATTTTACAACACTTCAGCTTGTGACTATTATTAAGTGGGGGTCATGTTTCTGGATTCTTTACCTTAGCAAAGTTTCTGAGAACCTGACACCTTGTACTTCTGGAAAATGGTGGCCCTGGAGACTAAAGGGCTCCTGATGGTTTCACATCTTAAACTTTATCTTAATTCTTGAAGTCTTTTGCAGTTAATATCTTTTCTTCTCTACCTGTTTTTTGTGACCCTGTTGCCCCTGCTGTGGCAGTTGTGGCCTAATGGTTAGAGAGTCGGACTTGCAACCCACAGGTTCGAGTCTCTGTACCGGCAGGAAATTTAGGTGTGGGGAGTGAATGAACAGGGTTCTCTTCCACTCTCATTACTCATTATTCTCATTACAACTGAGGTGCCCTTGAGCAAGGTGCCCAATCACTCTCTGGGCACCGCAGCAAAAATGTCTGTCGGATGTGTGTTCAGGGTGTGTGTGCGTTCAGTACTCACTGCTGTGTGTGTGCACTTAGATGGGTGAAATGCAGAGCACAAATTCCGAGTATGGGACACCATACATGGCTGCACATAACTTCACTTTCACTTTTACACTTTCATTGAGCAAAATTTACAGTAGGTATTAAGATTGATGTGAATTGGTAAAATGTGCTTGAAAAAAAATTGATCAGAATATCAACTTATATTATACATTATTTATTATTTACCTAATAATTATGTATGCACTGTAGTGGCCAAAAGTGTTGTCCGGCCTAGGAAAATTGACATCTTCACCCTTTATTCAAATATTATTTTATATACTATATGCTTGGAATCAATTGTTTTATTTGTGATAACTCAATGAAACATGCCAAATTGTGCAGACATATGTTTTTGGCCAGGCTTTCATACAAAAAAATGATCAACACATTAAAAAACAAGAGAGAACCAACAAAATATTAATTATTTGTAGTCAATGTATGCTTTTTCCTATGAACTTTGTTTTTCTGTGCTTTTTCCTATGCGTTTGTTTTTTTTTTTTTTTGGCCAAATAATTTTGTCAAATAAATACCCAAGTTTAATAATTAAAATATTAAAAAATATTACATACTTTCCTCATATTTTGATGGTTTTATCTAACTTGTAGGGTAATTAAAAACAAATATCCCCTCTGGACATCACTTTTGGCCATATTAGGCTACTGTGTATATATAATAAAAATAATCAACATATTAGGAATACTTCGTTTTAGCTGTGTTGCTATGTGTCACGACATGAGTAAGCAAATGAGTAGGCAAATACTCTGCCTAGACTAGAGCAAATGCAAGCATCTCGCTTATAATAAACCCATCCAATGTATCTGCACCGAGCACATTTTTTGACATGACATGTCACAAATGTTTGAGGCTATCTACACCGGACACATCAAAGTAAACGTTATAAACTGGAACATTTGTCTTTCTGAGTGGGTGCATGATGATACTGATGTATGTTATTGAAACGTCCACTGTAGCCCGTTGCATCACAGTGCCTCATTTTCTTTGATGTGTTCATGACCTGTTTAATCTTTTGAAACATACTAATAGTAGTCAATGAACAATAAACGAAAATCTTACATCTAGGGTTGGGTATCATTTGATTTTTAGCGATTCCAATTCTGCTTATTGCTTCCAAATCTTTTCAGTTCCCTGTTTCAGTTACAGTAAGGTAAAAACATTTAGTCAAAAATTTATATCAAACATATTTATTCTGTGTCTTTTGGCAAAACATATTGTTGCAGCTGATTTCCATAAACAAAAATCAGCAGCCTAAAGAACACTAACATTTTCCTATGGTTTTAACAAAAATACCACATCGAAAATTGGACTAACTAATATAAATTTCAAACATTAAAGACAAATAAACAGTAATAAAATGAGTATAGCACAAATAAATAGGCAACAGCTGAATAAATTACAGGTACAGAAATTGTAATCTAATGTAAAATAACACTGCACAGTTTTCTTTTTACAAATAAAATATATATTAAAGGATTAGTCCACTTTCGAATCAAATTTTCCTGATAATTTACTCACCCCCATGTCATCCAAGATGTTCATAATAATTTATGTTTCTGAAGCATATACAGTTGAATTTTTTTTTCGAAAATGGCCGATCGTTTCGCTAGATAAGACCCTTATTCCTCATCTGGTATCGTTTAAAGCCCTTTGAAACTGCACTGAAACTGTAATTTTGACCTTCAACCGTCTGGAGGCCATTGAAGTCCACTATAAGGAGAATAATCCTGGAATGTTTTCATCAAAAACCTTAATTTCTTTTCGACTAAAGAAAGACAGACATTAACATCTTGGATGACATGGGGGTGAGTAAATTATCAGGAAAATTTTATTTGAAAGTGGACTTATCACTTTTACACAACAATCAGTCAAGATCATTGAGATTTTCTTTTTCTTTTGTTCTTTGACTAACGTTAATGACACAGACTGCAGCAGGTTTATAAGGTATATTTCAAGACCTCATGAGGATCCAATATATTCCAGAATTGGATTTTTTTTTTAATTCCCAACCATATTTTCATCACCTTTAAAGTATAAAAATATATCAAAATATTTTGACTTCAAAATGTGTGTTGAGGATTGCTATAATTTGTTGTCTGGGCAACATAAAAAAAACATCTTGACATGTTGTAATTCAGCTGTGGTCAATAAGTTCTTAACCTAATTATCAGTGTTTTTCAAAAGGTCATGTCAGACTCTCTAAAGCATTGCTTTGTAGGCCTTTTTTTTTTTTTTTATACAGTTTTTCTCCATTGGTTTGGCTCATTTCTTTAAACAGAAATTACATTCTCAAAATTCTAAGATTATTTGGCAAAACAGTCTTACAGTTCAGCACAACACTATAGCTCACTTGCAAAAGCACATATCTCTCCCAAAACTGTTCACTCATGCTTCAAAACTAAATTTCTTTCCCATATAAAGAGTCAGTGTCACAGAAATGGCAAAGATCCTTCTCAATTGCTTTGGCTCATTTCTTGAAACAGACCGGACATTCTCAACACTCTTGGTGCTTTTGCCAAAGTAACGTGGATGGTTCGGCACAACACCATGGTTCACCTGCAAAAGCTCATACCTCTCCCAAAACAGTTCACTCATGTGTCAAAACTAAATATTCTCTACAATAGCGTAAAAAAAGAAAACATCAAATCAGTCATACAGAAGAGTCATACACTACATTACAGACAATTACATAGGAATGTTTTATGTTACTCCAGTGGTTCCAAACCTGGGGTACATGTACCCCTATGCAGAGGTACTACAGGGGGTATTTGACAGAAAGGGGAGGGGGAAAATCATCAATGACTAGACTTACTGAAATATATGAAATTTTTTTTCAAGGAAAGCCCCTTGAGATGCAGCATCTCGTTTTCAAGGGGGACCAAGAACATACAACAGATACAGTATGTAAAGCAGTTGTAGTAGAGTACCCAAATACTCCCTTAAATATTGGAGTTACTCTTGCTGTTTTCCAAACAATTGGAATGGAACTCATATCTAAAGACATATTGTACAAATCAGAAAGTGGATGTATTAATATACTGGATCCAAGTTTAAGAAATTTGGCTTCCAACCCATCAGGTCCAACACTACCATTTTTTAATTCAGAGATGGCTTGAAATACTTCAGATGGCTGAATTCTAGAAAATGAAAAGGATCCATCAATTTGATTTGATGAACTAGAAGAAACTAAATTTATCAAATAAATTTATCAAATGTTCCAAGGATTCATATATGGTATTCATGGTATTATGTTCTTGACTAATTTTGACAATTGAACAGACTATTGTGCATGTGTGTCAGACACAGACGAGGACACAGAGGAGGTAAAGTGTAACAGTGTTTATTAACAGAGGTTTCAGACACAGGTGATGACACAGGTAGAGAATCTTGACACGTAGAACTGACAATAGGTATAACAGTGATAACTTTCCTTGGCAGATGACGAAGGTGACACAGATGAAGACGGAGGACTCAGGACTGGAGATGAAGACGATGAAGACAACAGTAGGTATAATGTTCAGGTAAGACGAGGTCGAGTGACGTATAGGGATCGGTGCAAGACCAGACAATGAGTGAATGGAACTGGTGTGCTTATATGTGGCTCTGGTGATGATGCACAGGTGTTCAGTATTCCGGTGATTGTGAACGAGTGGGCGTGGCGTAAGTGTCCGTGTCTGAAGGTGCCGGTTGTGTAGCCGTGACAGTACCCCCTCCTCCACGGGCGGCTCCTGACGGCTGGGAACGACGGCGGCGACGGGGTCTACCACGGCTTCGAGGAGCGGGACGGTCGGGATGTTCCTGGTGGAACTCGGTAAGTAGACTGGGGTCAAGGATATCCTGGCGGTTGACCCAGCATCGCTCCTCTGGGCCGTAGTTCTCCCAGTCCACTAGGTACTCCAGTTGGGACCCACGTCGCCGCGAGTCAAGGATAGCTCTCACCCGGTAGATGTTGGTGTCTTCATCGATGGCAGGAGGAGGAGGTACGGCATCATCACCAGGCTCTGTGGAAGGAGGAGACAAAGGGTCAGTGAAGGGTTTGAGAAGTGAAACATGGAAGGATGGTGAGATGCGGTACTGTGCTGGGAGTTGGAGACGGTAGGTCACTTCATTCAGCTGCCTCTCGATGGTGAATGGTCCGATGTACCGGGGACTCAGCTTACGGCAAGGCAGCCGTAGGCGGATGTCCTGAGTGGAGAGCCAAACTTGTTGTCCTGGTTGATATTGAGGAGTGGGTCGTCGGCGGGCGTCAGCTTGCTCCTTGTGCCTCCGGACTGCCTGCTGGAGGTGCACGTGAGCTGAGTCCCAGACCCTCTCGCTCTGTCGGAACCAGTGATCTACCGCTGGGATCTCCGAGGGCTCACCCGACCATGGAAACAAGGGAGGTTGGTATCCTAACACACACTGGAACGGGGTGAGCCCTGTGGTGGACTGCTGGAGGGAATTCTGGGCGTATTCGGCCCAGGGCAGATACTGGCTCCAACAGTCCTGGTTACGGTGACAGTAGACCCTCAGGAACCTCCCGATTTCCTGGATTTTCCGCTCAGTCTGGCCATTGGTCTGAGGGTGGTATCCTGACGAGAGGCTGACAGATACCCCTAGGAGGCGGAAGAATGCGGTCCAGACCCGGGAGATGAACTGTGGTCCGCGGTCAGAAACGATGTCTTCAGGTAAACCGAAGTGGCGGAAGACGTTGTGAAAGAGTGCCTCTGCCGTTTCGAAGGCCGTTGGTAGTCCTTTGAGAGGAATGAGCTTACAGGATTTCGAGAATCTATCCACCACAACGAGTATACAGGTGAATCCTTGAGAGGAAGGAAGATCTGTCATAAAGTCTATTCCAATGTGGGTCCAGGGTCGTTCTGGGATGGGCAGAGGAACAAGCTTTCCTTCAGGCAATCTCCTAGGGGTATCCGCGATGGCACAGACTGAGCAGCCCCTGATGTACCGGGAGATGTCCTGAGGCATGGATGGCCACCAATAACGTTGTTGAAGGAGCGAGAGGGTCCTTCTCCTGCCTGGGTGTCCAGAGCCCGGAGATGAGTGAGCTAAGTCCAAGAGGGTGATCCGGTGATGAGGTGGAACGTACAATCTACCCTCTGGACCTCCCGGCGGAGCAGGTTGGAGAAGGTTCTCTTGTTGGATCTGTTGGTTGATGGTCCATTGGATAGGGCTTACGATCATGGCTGGAGGGAGGATAGGTTCTGGAGTTTCAGGATCGGGATCTGCCTGGTGAAGACGAGATAGAGCATCCGCACGGTTGTTCTGATCTCCTGGACGGTAGGTAACTTTGAAGTTGAATCTGGTGAAGAATAAAGCCCATCGGGCTTGGCGATGGTTGAGTCTTTTTGCGTCTCGTAGATATTCAAGGTTGCGGTGGTCAGTGATGACTTCAAACGGTAGTTTCGCTCCCTCCAGCCAATGTCGCCACTCCTCCAAGGCTAGCTTAATCGCCAGGAGCTCACGATTGCCAATGTCGTAATTCTGCTCCGCCGGGGATAGCTTCTTGGAATAGAAGGCGCATGGATGGAGTCGTGGAGGATCCCCCTGCCGCTGGGACAGTACCGCTCCAACCCCGGTGGAAGAGGCATCCACCTCAACGATGAACTGGTGGTTTGGGTCAGGATGGATCAGGATTGGAGCGGACTTGAAGGCGAGTTTCAACTGATGGAAGGCGTTCGTGGCCACGGGGTTCCAGGACAGAGACTTGGGCCGGTTACGGAGAAGAGAGGTGAGTGGTGAACTGAGCATGCTGTAGTTGTTAATGAAACGGCGGTAGAAATTAGCAAAGCCCAGGAACCTCTGAAGCTCCTTGATGGTATTGGGTTGCTTCCAGTGAGTGATGGCTTCCACCTTCCCCTGGTCCATCTTCACACCATTGGGGTCGATGACATAACCCAGGAACTGGACTGAGGAGGTGTGGAATTCGCATTTTTCCAGTTTAAGGTAGAGTTGGTGTTCACGGAGTTTCTGGAGGACGAGTTTGACATGGTTCACATGGTCTTCATAACGATGAGAGTAGATGAGGATGTCGTCGATGTATACAATGACGAACTTGTTCAGGTAATCTCGGAAAACTTCATTCATATAATTCTGGAACACAGACGGACTATTGGACAACCCATACGGCATCACCTGATATTCGTAGTGCCCGGACGGGGTGATGAACGCTGTCTTCCACTCGTCCCCCTTCCGTATGCGAATCAGGTTGTAGGCACTCCTCAAGTCCAGTTTTGAGAATATGGTGGCTCCTCCATGGCCTTCTGCTCCGGGATGGACAATGGATATACTCGTCCCTTAGGTAACGTAGCCCCAGGCAGGAGGTCGATGGCGCAGTCCCATGGCCGATGAGGTGGAAGTTGGGTTGCCAACCGCTTACTGAAGACATCCTGGAACGCCCGATAAGCTGGAGGAATGGTTACTTGGACTTGGGTTTCTGGACTTTCAACTGAGGTGGATTGGACCGGTAGTGGTGGTTTTCTGGATGAAGAGGATGATTGAAGAACTTTTACAGGTAAGGTGATGCAGTGTTCATGGCAGTTCTTACCCCACTTGAGGATTTCACCAGTTGGCCAATGGATGTAAGGTTGGTGTTGGTTTAACCATGGGCGTCCCAGGATAATGTCAGCGGTTGACTCCTCCAGCACCATAAATGTGATGTCCTCCACATGCAAGTGACCGACACGGAGGATAAGTGTGGGGGAGAAGTAACGGACATGACCTCGGCCCAGCGGTTTTCCCTGTATGGTCGTTATTTTCAGGTCGACGGGGCTGCGTTGACGTTTGGCATTCAGGAGATTGAGGGTTTGTTGGCTGATGAAGTTCCCCGCCGACCCGGAGTCGAGGAGGGCTTGTACTGAAACAGAAGATTGACAATGTCTTAGGTTCACCCAGGTTTTAGTTAAGCGTGCTGTTTGAGGAGGTAGTTGGATGGTACTCACCGCTGGACGAGGAGGTCGAACTGGACAGGTGGGTAGTTGATGTCCATCTCCCCCACAATACAAGCACAACCTTAAGTTGATGCGGCGTTGTCGTTCTGAGGTGGTGAGATGGTATGTATCAACTTGCATAGGTTCAGGTGCTGGAGGCGCGACAGATGGTGAGACGGGCGGAGGATTTACAGCGGGAGCGGTGTGAGTGCAAGCAGCGAGTCGTTGGGAGACTCGGATAGTTTTTTGGATCAAACTCTCTAATCCCAGGGAATCTTCATATACCACGATCAATTGTTGAACTTCTTCGCGTAATCCATGACGAAAGGTTGTGAGGAGAGCGGTCTCATTCCAGCCGCTGATATAGGCGAGGGTGCGGAAGCGCACGGCATATGAACTCACAGTCTCGTTCCTTTCTTGTCGAATGTTGAATAGCTGACCGTGAATGGATAAGTCAGCTGTCTGCTGGCCGAAGACTTCCTTTAACTGGGAACAGAATGAGGACACGGAACCAAGGATCGCAGAATTAGCTTCCCATAATGATTGGGCCCATTGCAGGGCCTTACCTGATAGTAGATTGATGATGAATGCCACCCGGCTTCTTTCGGTAGTGAATAGATGAGTATTGGCTTCCATGTAAAGAGAGCATTGTAGTAGGAACACGCTGCAATCCTCTGCCGCGCCGCTGTATGTCGCTGGTTTGGCCATGGGACTCGCAGGGGCAGCTGAAGAAGTGAGCGGTGGAGTGGGTGTTGATGATGACGGTGCGGTGGTTGTGGTATTTTGAAGGAGTGAGGACCGTACAGCGTTGACCAGTGCCAGGAAGGGATCCGCGGTGCGGTCCCCGCCTGTGTCTGAAGAGCTCTGCATTTGGTCTGGTCTTCTGTCAGACACAGACGAGGACACAGAGGAGGTAAAGTGTAACAGTGTTTATTAACAGAGGTTTCAGACACAGGTGATGACACAGGTAGAGAATCTTGACACGTAGAACTGACAATAGGTATAACAGTGATAACTTTCCTTGGCAGATGACGAAGGTGACACAGATGAAGACGGAGGACTCAGGACTGGAGATGAAGACGATGAAGACAACAGTAGGTATAATGTTCAGGTAAGACGAGGTCGAGTGACGTGTAGGGATCGGTGCAAGACCAGACAATGAGTGAATGGAACTGGTGTGCTTATATGTGGCTCTGGTGATGATGCACAGGTGTTCAGTATTCCGGTGATTGTGAACGAGTGGGCGTGGCGTAAGTGTCCGTGTCTGAAGGTGCCGGTTGTGTAGCCGGGACAATGTGATGATTTATAGAATGAAATGACGCTGACACATTTTGGAGCGAACAACCATTAGACTGAGAATCAACAATCAGTTTAGATCAACAAGATCTATTCGCTTGGAAATTGTGCTAAATGTAGGCTTCCTGTACTTAATCATTTGCAAAGATGTACTGAGACATTGAGACATGTTCTTAGACATTTGCAATTTGATTAAATGAATGAGAAAATCAGTTCTGTTGTGAACAATTGCCAAGTGGTTTGGAGGTTTGTCCATGTTGTTTTGAGAATGTAATTTCTGTTTCAAGAAATGAGCCAAACCAATGGAGAAAAACTGTAATTAGAGAGAAAGTGGATTTTTTTTAAAAAAAATTTTTAACTGATGTTTGGCATAGCCAAAGCAGGTCACCGTGATGGTACAACTCACATTTTAAATTAATTTGAGACCTCCTGCTTCCATTGTTTAGCCGAGGTCACCACAGGACAGCAAGGCAATGCCTCACATGCAGAGGAAAGATGACACCCAGACTCTTAGCCTAGGTAACATGGCTGACTCCACAATGTGAACGAGTTTGTTTATGCTAGCTGACATTGAGAGAATTCCCCTCTGAGAGCGCCCACTTCTGGGATTGTTGGATCATCTCTTCTGGGATTTCCTTCTGTTCAGAGCAGTTACTGCACCACAGAGTCAAGTAGCCCATTACATTGTGTCAAGATTCCAAATTTGTTCACTTTCATTTTCATTCACTCCTTCAAGTGGAATATATTTGTAGACTAATGTAGGAAATAGTGAATGAGGTTATAGGGGGTGATTTCAAACACAGCCTTGTGTTCGAGCGGCGCTTTGTAGGCAGAGTGGTGTATGACATCAAATTACAGATAGAGCGATTTGAAAGCATACGGAGCCGTCTGCTCTCTAATCGCTCTTGTTGTACTTCGATGCCATACGGTCTGCACTGTGCCGCTTGAAGTTGAACACACCTAGTGACTTGCCGCCACCTATTGGTGGTTTTAATTTCACTTTTTTAAATTAAAACATTAAAACATAAATTTATATTTCTCTATTCAATTTTTTTATGCAGTTGTAATTACAGTATAAATGCATTCATGCCACCTCTACATTACATTTAACAAGGGAAAAAAAGGCTCCTGAAAATCAATTTAAGGGGGCAAATATCAGCCTTAATGGGAAAGTTAATTTCTGTCACGGCCCTGTAGGTGATATCACATATAAATTATATAAGCAAAGTTAAACGCAACATTTACTATAAATCAAATATAATTAATGTTTATGCATCACACTTGTAAATGTACTTTTTTTACAGTTTTTTTCTTTCTTGGTTTGTGTGCACTGCTACTTTACTCAAGACTTGATGAAAGGGACTTGAGCGGGGGATTTTAATCTGTACCAATTACTTGTGAAACTATTGGTTTCTTCATTAACTCAGTTCTGAGAGTAATAAGAGGGAAAAATAGGGCTAAATCAGAGCAGGAAGTTTCTCCAATTGAAATGCAGATTACTGATTACAGTGATGATCGCTGATGAGGTGATGAGATGATCGCATGCTGACTGCTGAGTGTGTTATCTGAGAATCTAGAAAACACATTGACACGTCTGTTATATTTTGCTTGTAAGTGCATGTTTAATGTTCTAATATCAGATTGATTTGTATGTAAACAGAAAGCACAGAAGGGTCAGAGTCGTAACGTGGATCGTCTTAGGAAGAAGATGAATGAGCAGGAGTCGTGTCTGCTATTACACTCCCCCACCATCCCATTCCGCATCCACAACAAACACGGCAAGGTACCACATCGCACAACAGTCTGATTTACAACACTGTTTTTTGTGAGAAGATAGTGTGATGTTTATTTGACATGATCTTTCAGATATTCTATCTCTTTAACACTTGATGTTACACATGACACATTAATGTTTTCCACTAAATGTTGTGCTTCTGCTGTTTATAGCTTTCCAGTAGGGGGAGCCATTGTTATTTTTTAAAGCAGAGGTCTTCAACCCTGCTCCTGGGGACCTACTGTCCAGCAGAGTTTAGCTCCGCCCTAATCAAACACACCTGGACCAGCTAATTAAACTTCAGGATTGTTTAAAAATACGCATGTAGACATGATTGGAAATACACATGCAGGTTGGAAATAAACTGCAGGATAGTGGGTCCTAAGAGCAGGGTTGAAGACCTATGCTTTAACTCACTGTCTCTTTCTCTCTCCAGAACCACCTGTTCCTGTTGTCCTCAGATTATGAGAGGTCAGAATGGAGGGAAAGCATTCAGAAACTGCTGAAGAAAGGTCAGATGACTTGTTATATTAAAAAAGATCAGATTATTCTCCCATACAATATCAAATCATCATTACAAAATTACACAATCCATCCTTCCTACATTTTGCAATGTTTGGAACAAAATGATAATTCAAATTCAATAATATAATTCACATTTGCTATTTCCTACACTACTTTTAACATATCATTTAAATATATTTTAACGTTTTACAAGTTGAAAAATTAATAAGAAAATGTATTACAGAAATTATGTTTAACATGTTCAAGCAAAAATTGTAGCAAAATTATCATTTAAATGTTATTTTTCTTAATTGCATTTACACTCACAGTTAAGACACTTGCGATTGCATTTTCATTAAATGTCCCGTAATGAATGTAGCAAAATTCAGTGTGGATTTGAAAATGCATTCCGAGCCAATCAGGTCCCCGCCCTGTCAATCATTGCGACAAGGCGGGCCAGGTGATGGAAACATGGCGGCAGCAGAGATATTAAGAGTGAGGCATTTATAGGCAAATGAAGTGGAGCAAGAACAGAGAGATATCAATGTTCCTGCAGATTATGCACTTCCGTCAGTCATAGAGCCGTTACATAATTAGAAGAACCATAGATATGTATGGTTAGAACGCTTCACAGAAAATGTGCCTGGCGCTTGTGCACCTTATTGTGAGTGGGGTGGCGTTGAAGTGCTGAAAAGTGGCGCCGCAAATGAGCGGTGCTTTGCAGCAGGTTGCTTTACTCATAGAAATAATCTTAGACAAGCTGTCCGAGATTATTGCTTGCTCTATAAGTATGGTTGTATATTTTTCTCTTTTTATTGTTCTGGTTGTGGTTTAGAGAAGAAAGTAGTATGCGCACATCCCAGCACAACTTAGAGCAGGTGCTCGATCATCCACTTGAATGTCAACAAACAAAAAACGGCACACTGCCACTGCTGCTCTCAAAATGTATTAAAAAGACAACGTTTCGACCGAAAAGGTCTTCGTCAGGTCAGACAAACGAACTGGTTGTTGTTTATGTATCAATTATGTGAAGTCCATCTGGATGCTAATGAGTGTTATTTATAATAATTTCTATTCCCAAAAATAACTCTGATGTTTAAGCCCTCTTTCAAACGCTAGAAAGCACCCCGCCCAGACCATGTCTAATGCTCTTAAAATTCACTCTGGTGATGTCTAAATTTCTCTTGGACAGCTACACAGAGTAGGGTCATTCTTCTGGGTCACAGCAACGAATTATATAGGCATATATTTTTTTTAATCTTTTTTTTTTAATCTTTTTTTTCCTCCTATGCATCCATTTCATTTTACATAATTTTATATATAATTTTTTTATTTAAAGGTGCCCTAGATTATGTTTTTAAAAGATGTAATATAAGTCTAAGGTGTCCCCTGAATGTGTCTGTGAAGTTTCAGCTCAAAATACCTCATAGATTTTTTTTTATTAATTTTGCCTATTTTGCCTATCTTAACTGCCTATTTTGGGGCATCATTATAAACGCGCCGATTTTATGCTGCGGCCCCTTTAAATCCCGTGCTCTTCGCCCACAGAGCTCGCGCTTGCCTTAAACAGTGCCTTAACAAAGTTTACACAGCTAATATAACCCTCAAAATGGATCTTTACAAAGTGTTTGTCATGCATGCGGCATGCATGCGTCGGATTATGTGAGTATTGTATACTGTTATATTGTTTACTTCTGATTTTGAATGAGTTTGATAGTGCTCCGTGGCTAACGGGTAATGCTACACTTTTGGAGAGATTAATAAAGAATGGAGTTGTGTTTATGCATTATACAGACTGCAAGTGTTTAAAAATGAAAATAGCGATGGCTCTCTTGTCTCCGTGAATACAGTAATAACCGATGGTAACTTTAACCACATTTAACAGTACATTAACAACATGCTAACGAAACATTTAGAAAGACAGTTTACAAATATCACTAAAAATATCATGTTATCATTGATCATGTCAGTTATTATTGCTCCATCTGCCATTTTTCGCTATTGTTCTTGCTTGCTTACCTAGTCTGATGATTTGGTTGTGCACATCCAGACGTTAATACTGGCTGCCCTTGTCTAATGCCTTTTATAATGTTGGAAACATGGGCTGTTACGTAACAGTCGGTGTTATGTTGAGATTCGCCTGTTCTTCGGAGGTCTTTTAAACAAACGAGATTTATATAAGAAGGAGGAAACAATGGAGTTTGAGACTCACTGTATGTCATTTCCATGTACTGAACTCTTGTTATTTAACTATGCCAAGATAAATAAAATTTTTGATTCGAGGGCACCTTTAAAACTTCTCAACTGCTGAAGTTTTTAGACATTTTACAAAAGCTGTCATTCACAAAACTCCAGTTCCAGCACATCCCAAATGCGCTTTACCAGACTGAGATCTGGTGACTGTGTAGGCTATTTGAGTATAGTGAACTCATTGTCATGTTCAAGAAAGCAGTTTGAGATGATTTGAGGTTTGTGACATGGTTCGTTATCCTGCTGGAAGTAGATATCAGAAAATGGTACACTGTGGTCATAAAGGGATAGACATGGTCAGCAACAATACATGGTCAGCAAAAAGGGATGGATATGGTCAGCAACAATCAGGTATGCTGTGAGGTTTAAATGATGCTCAATTGGTACTAAAGTGTGCAAACTGTGCCAATAAAATATCCAACACACCACCAGCACCTGTTCACATCAGACCAAAGTGCTTTCTAAGGTATGAAAGATGGGTTTAGACATCACCAGAGTTATTTTTGGTAACAAAAATTGTTGTGCTAGGATGTGCACTGAGTGTTCTAAATAACACTCAGTGTCCAGATGGACTACACATCATTTTATTAATATAATTGATGCATAAACAATAATCAGAATGATAAAAGGAGAAAAACATACAACCATATTGATAGTGTAAGCAATAATCTCGGACAGCTTGTCTAAGATTATTTCTATGAGTAAAGTAACCTGTTGTAAAGCACTGCTTATGAGCGCCAGGCGCGTTCTCTGTAAGGTGTTGTAACCATAAATATCTATGGTTCTAATAACGTACTGGCTCTGTGATTGACAGAAGAGCATAATCTTCAGGAACATTGACATTTCTCTGTTCTTGCTCCACTTTATCTGCCTGTAAATGCCTCGCTTTTTAATATCTCCAACACCTGGCCCCGCCTTGACACAATGATTGACAGGATGGGGCGGGGACGTGATTGGCTCAGAATACATTTTCAAATTCACACTGAATTTTGCTACATTCATTACATGACATTTAATGAAAATGCAAACGCAAGTGTCTTAACTGTGAGTGTAAATGCAATTAAGAAAAATAACATTTAAATGATATTTTTTCTACAATTTTTGCTTGAACATGTTAAACATATATAATCATTTCTGTGATACATTTTCATTTGAATTTTGCGACTTACAAATCGTTAAAATATGTTTAAATTATATGTTAAAAGTAGTGTAGGAAATGGCAAATGTAAATTATATTTGTATTTATTTATATTGAATTTGAATTATCATTTTGCTCCAAACATTGCACATATGGTATGGAAAATGTAAATTTAAATACAGAAATGCATTGCCATTTTACATATTGCATTGCTATTTTGCATATTACATTTCAAATTGAAAATTGCTACCCATATGCTTCAATATTCACAAAGTGTTCACAAAGCTGTTTACTTTTTAAATAATTATTCATTGTTTTTATTGTATGTTTTATAATTAATTTTTATATAACACCTGAAAGACCAGTTGCATATGTTTTTTCTATGCTTTTTTTTCTTCTTCTTCATTAAGAGCCATAAAAAATGTTGCATTTCATGTTTAAATGAATTACCAAAGGTCATTATTTTCTTCTTTGACATGCAAGATGGAAGTGAGCTACAAATAATGTGTTGGGCATTAGGGGGATTTGGGGTCATTATGGTTCTTGAAAATGATCCTGAATATGTTCTACCTTTCTATAGACATCCTGAATGTTCAACACAGCAGTGTTATTTTAGTATTATTAAATTTTTTACATATTATTATTATTATTATTATTATTATTGTTTATATATTTTCAGTTATGTTCATACCTGCAAACTAGTCACTTTGCGGCGAAATTCGCCGTTTTGAATCAAAATATGTCATTTATGTGAACCATGTAGATCTGAAGAGGTTTTTTTTTTCTTTTCTTTTTCTCTCGGGGTGGAGGGTGTCAGGGTGAGTTTGCAGGCACAATAAACCTCACAAGAATCGAAAATGGGCTACTTTCCCATAGACTGAAGTGAGACCATAAACGTCTCTCGAGTTGACATGATCTATTTTGGCGCTCTGTGGTGTGACTGACACATTGCTGAAGCGCTTCAGTTCAAACAGAGGCAGAGCGCACATGAACCGATCATCTCTTCCGCTTTACAACATGAAATAAACATGAATAGATATAGGATGAATGAATACCGAAGGTATGTTGAAAGATCCAGTACAACTTACTGCAGTCCGTATCATGTCATATGTAACGTTAATCGATCAATCATTGTTTCAACTGGGGGAAAGTGCTAATAAAATAGCTTGTAAAAATGTCACATTTACTTTAACATTTACCTCAGAAAAGCTGTTCAATGTCAAAAAACTCGTTAGTCAGCTACAAAAATGAACTTAGAGAGGAGAATTTTGATATCCACTGTGACTAGGCCATTGCATATTCATGTAAATTCATGTACATGTGTTTCAATACTGAATGTATAAAACCGTTTTATGACAGCCACCATTTAAATGTTTAGGCCGATATTAAAAACTAATAGAAACAGTATTAAAAATAAGCAGAATCATAATTATGTCATTAAAAATGTATTATAACGCTATTATAAAAGCTTCTTTGTGTCATTTATATGTAAGTAGCTTACAAATCAATTATTTTTAATATTATAATGATGTACCAGCTGTGGTTCCCTGTATAGTTTACAGCATTAGTTGAGAGATATTTTTTTCTTTTTGCCATATACTTTACATGATAGGCCCCAAATTAATGATTATTGAATTGAAGGTAATCAAATCGCAAGCTTCTGAATCAAAATCAAATCCATTTGTAAAATTTGTGTCAATGCCAGCCCTAGTGTCATTTTTTTTTTTTTTTTTTTTTTTTTTTTTTTACTTGAAGCAAATGTTGTTTTTTCCATTTATTTTCTTGTGAGAGTGCACCAGAATGCTTAGTTTATATGTTAAAATCACAAAAAAATTCTCCTGGGAGAGGATGACCCCAGAACCCCCTACTACTATTTACTTTGTAAACATGTCACTTTTTTACCACTTTGGAGTTTGCAGGTATGTATGTTATGTGTATGCATATTATTTATTTATTTATTTATTTTCCCTTTTTATATTGTTATTTAAATTTAATTAATTTATTTTGTTTTAATTTTAGTTCAGTTTTTCATTTATTTCCAGTTAGTAATTTTAGTGAATCAACTTGAACTTATTTCAGATATTTGCCAAGGCAACATTTAGAATTTTTTTGTTTAGTGTAGGTTTTTCATCTAATACTTTTTTTTTGTTTTTTTTAAATTAGCTTTATTTCTATGAACAAAAATGTTTTAATAGTTTTAGTTGTAGTTAGCAATATAATAAAACCAATATGTAGCGCTCAGTGTGTGTGTGTGTGTGTGTGTGTGTGTGTGTGTTTCAGACCTGCAGCCATGTGTGTTGAGTTCAGTAGAACTGCAAGTGTTAACCGGCTCCTGCTTCAAACTCAGAACTGTCCACAACATTCCCGTCACCAGCAACAAAGATGGTAAGAGACACACATTTTCACATTTATTTCTCTGCTCTCTGATACAGTGTTTAGCTTCAGTTATATATAGAGGGGTCAAATGCAAATGCTGTCTGAATATGTCAGTAATATCAATTTCAGTTGATATCACATGTCCAGAAATACATGTAATTGTATTAGTTTTTCATATATCTCATTTGTCTGAGATATTTATCCTCTATTCTAGTGTTTCTTTCCCTTGTTTCCAGTTAGCTGCCTTAAGCTCCTCATCACAATACTTTTTATTTATATTCACTACCCCTGTTTCTTCATTCCTCTCTTTCTCATTCCATCCCAGTGAAGTCCAAATGGGTTTTTCAGAAATCTAGGTTACAATCTGGTTCTACTCTACTGATAACCTGTGCCATGTAGAGGCTGCTTTTATTCACTTCTGGGCAGGGCAGATTTTCTGAACTTGGCTGTTTGTATTTGTGTGGACTGATTTGGATGACATTAAAGCCATCTGTCCAGCACCTCCCACATACATCCCTAGTCAGCAGAGCTGGAGTCGGTCACTATCGAAAGGGCAACACTTCCTCAGTGCTGCTGTACATATACTCCAAACCTCTCCTGTTGAATTATGAGTGGTTGTTGGTAGATTCTAAAATATTATTGCATTTAGTAATGAAATGCATTAATCCTCTTCTAAAACCTGCTTATCCCATGATAAAATCACTGTAACACAACGCCAAGTCAAATTTATTTATATAGCTCTTTTCAGACTACACATTGTTTCAGAGCATCTTAATAGAAAATAATGTTGTTAATGTTCATAATATATTAATATCAAGCAGCTGAGATTTACTGTGTAGTATATATTGCCATATGTGAGTGTACTCTTTGTATGCGCATAAAGTTGGAAATTTAAGGACTGTGCAAAAGTCTTAGGCTTAAGTATAAGTATAAATGTTTTAATGACCATCCATATGACCATCTCTTTATTAAAGGGGCTCTATGTAGGAATGACACCCAGTGTTTAAAATAGGTACTGCAGTCCAAATTAAAAATATTGTTTGGCCCGCCCCCTCGTTCAAAGACGCGGGTTGCCAGCAACAATAGTTAGCACAATTGACAATGCAAGCTGATGAGTTGATTTATTGTTTTAATATGCTGTTGTTAATAGAGATATTTAGATGGATGCAGAGGCTTTTTAGGTCAAGTAGAATCTGTGATTCTCTGACCCAGTTTGTTTGTTGGTTTCCATGGTTGCAATACGCTGTGTTTTCCACCAACTGGCAACCTGCGATGTCAAAATACTATTAGAGAAACTAGCAGGTGAACTTAGCATGTTTCCTAAATATCTGCAAACATATTGGGGTATTTTTATGCCTTATTAAAGTAAAAAGCTTACATAGAGCCTCTTTAAGATACAAACAGGAAATATGTACCAAAAAAAATTCAGAACAAAATGGCTTCTTTAAAGGGTACATAACACACACAATTTCTGTCAATCTCATGTTAATCTTGAGTACCTATAGAGTAGTATAGCATCCTTCATATTTCTTAAGAGTCTTTAGTTTTATCATATTTATAAAAGACAGATACGCTGTACCGAGTCTTTCCGAAAACAGCCGAGCACCTGGAGGTGTGCCTTGGGCGAAGCTAAAGAGTCACGAGCGCACGCAGCTTAATACACCATCGCATCCCTGGATAACTTTTGATTCACTATACGTTTGTGTTGTTCACATTATATGCACTTACGTGCCGATTGCCAACAAAACAGACATTTGATGCAGTTTTACTTACTACCTGTGGTTCCGACTCATGACCGGGATCTTTTATCGCTGGGACTGCTCCGTAAATCCAGCGTCAAACTGGCCCTTGTTTATAAAACCATAAGCGCTCATCCTGAGGAAAAACATAAGATATTCGCCATTCATTTTAACCAATAAAAAATTGATTGCAACTTTCAATAGTTAATTTAAGGTGGTTTCTATGATTATTTTAATGACAAATGTCAAGAGCGCATCAATGTAATGCGTGACCAGAAATCTCTCAGTTCTACTGTTCACTTAACGCTGGTTTTTTTGGGAAGCAAAGTTATCTTTCCCTCACAACTAAAGACAACACTTCTTTGGTGACATAGTTGATTTTGTGGTCTAAAAACAAAGTGACAAATCTTTCTTGAGCAAGATCTGTGCAGCGCTGACGACGATTTGCACAACCCGAGCGAAGCACGTTGATGGGCGTGCTCTTGCTCTCTTGCTCTGGTTGATGTCCGCGCGCTCTTCCCCAAGAAGTGCTTTCCAAAACATGTATGAACTCTGAAGGAATGAATTTGGCACAGAAATACTGTCCAGCTCGTGTTTTGAAACTTTGGCCATGTTTAGCATGAGAATCCAACTCTTTAACAGTGTAAATAAGTCAAAATGCCCTTTAAGCAAAAATCAGTTTTAAGTGTGACCACTTGGACTTCTTCCAGTTTTTTTTTTTTAAGAAGAATTTCTGAGAAAGTTCTCATCAGATTTTGAAAGTTTTCTTGGCCTTCCAGTCCTTTTCCATTCCATTTAGGTTTAAGAGTGCCAGGTTCCTGCTATTGCTCAAGAGTAATGGAAGGTCACTTAGACTTGCCACATTAACCTACAGGTGTTTTTTCTTTATTCTTTTTTTCCCTGTATACACATTTCCTGTATTTTCTGGTTATATTCTAATAAAGGGACTGAGAAAAATTATATATGGTCATTATATTATTGCTAAAACAATATCTAATGGTGGCCTAAGACCTTTGCACAGTACTGTATATATCCAACGTTATATATAGAGTTGTATTATAATACAGTTTACATTTTTTGTGACAATCATTCACCCATGATTTTATATATATATATATATATATTATATATTGCTTAATGTGAATATAGTACATGTATGCAAGTAAAGTAGGATGTATTATATATCCACCCTAAGGGTGAACATTTCTAACTCACCATTTTACCCTAAAGGTAAAAATGCCATTGTGTATCTTATCAGCATTATTTATTAATAAGGCATTGATTTGGGCTGTGAAGATAATTCATTTATAATTGCAATTTGTGTGAACCTTATTGTAAAGTGTACACTATTTCAACATTAACTGATGTGTTAATAACATTTGTAGACCCTTTATTAACATGACTTACCATTAACAAAGCATTCATTAATGGAATTTGTGAACCTTATTGTAAAGTGTACACTATTTCAACATTAACTGATGTGTTACTAACATTTGTAGACGCTTTATTAACATGACTTACCATTAACAAAGCCTCATGTCTACCTCATGTCTCTAAAGCACATAATATTACATTAATAATGAATGTAAACAACTTTCAGAGCTTTTACTTGTACCACTTTACTGCTGCAGATTAATTTCTGCATTGATAGTGTTGACATAGAAACGCATAAATCCGAGTCTGAGGATGTACACTGCGTTCCAAATTATTATGCAAGTGACATATCAGTAAGATTTTAGTAGAATAAACATTTAGATTTTAGTTTTTCTAAGAAAATGTTTGTTTGTTTATTTATCCATGTCTTTTTAGACAACTGGTATCAATCTCAGACAAAATAATTTGCCAGATCTATGGAAACCCTACTTAGAGGTTGTTCCACATTATTAAGCAAGTCACAGTTCTCATGCAATATGGGGAGGAAGAAAGATCTTTCTGAAGATGAAAAGCATGAAAAGGTGCAATGTTGTGCAAAAGGCATGAAAACAACTAATATTGTGTGAAACTGAATGGAGATTATCGAATTATCATACGATTTGTGAGTGATTTAGAGCACAGCAGAACTCGATCAGATAAAGGCTTATTAATGAAAGTTCATGTCAAAAAAATTAATTGTATTAAAAGGGCAGCTATAAAAAAGCCAGTGTTGAGCAGCAAACAGGTATTTGAAGCTGCTGGTGTCTCTGGAGTCTCAAGAAGCTCTCCATGCAGGCTGGCAGTTGTGCGTAAAGATGCATTTTAGACACCACTAACCAAACCTCACAAAGAGAAACATATTTAGAAATACATGAAGACTCATTTTTTAAATAGTTTTATTCACTGACTAATGCTGTACTACAATGGATGGTCTAAACGGATGGATTTCTGGATGGTAGGTGAATGGCCACCACGTTCCAACAAGACTGCGATGTCAGCAAGGAGCTGACGGGTGATGATTGGGGCTGGAATATTGGGAAGTGAGATGGAAGGTCCCACAGCAATAAATCTGTTTGAAAATGTATTTCTACACCCACTGTAAATGTTTCTTTTTGTGAGGTTTGGTTAGTGATGGCTGAAATGCATCTTTACGCACAACTGCCAGCCTGCATGGAGAGCATCTTGAGACTCCAGAGACACCAGGAGCTTCAAATACCTGTTTGCTGCTCAACACTGGCTTTTTTATAGCTGCCCTTTTAATACAATTAATTTTTTTGACAGCAACTTTCATTAATAAGCCTTTATCTGACCGAGTTCTGCTGTGCTCTAAATCACTCACAAATCTTATGATAATTTGATAATCTCCATTCAATTTCACACAATATTAGTTGTTTTCATGCCTTTTGCACAAAATTGCACCTTTTCATGCTTTTCATCTTCAGGAAGATCTTTATTCCTCCCCATATTGCATGAGAACTGTGACTTGCTTAATAATGTGGAACAACCTCTAAGTATGGTTTCCATAGACCTGGTAAATTATTTTATCTGAGATTGATACCAGTTATCTAAAAAGACATGGATAAATAAACAAACATACATTTTCTTAGAAAAACTAAAATCTGAATGTTTATTCTACTGAAATCTTGCTGATATGTCACTTGCATAATAATTTGGAACGCGGTGTAAACAGCTCCGTGTAGAACGTCAGGGGTTGCCATCTCATAATTACGGTTATGACATGGTGTGAATGCAGCATAAGCTTATTGTTTTGGTTCAGAAGGAACTGCAAAAGATGACTGCTCTTTGTTTACTGCACCCGTTGACTGTGTCTACAACACACTAATGACGTGTGATGTCTGCGCGAGCAGGGTGCGCAGAGGTATGGAAATACATATGTTGACAGACAGATAGGACATCATATCATTGCATTCGGATCAAATGCATTGATTGGACAAACATTTTTTGGTCCTGAGATTTCCACAGAAGATATATGTACATGTTTTAATATTTAAACAACAATCAATAATAGAAGATGTCAGGATGAGAAGAGTTTCAACCAGTATAACAAAAGTGTTTATAAAACAATTGCCTACCCAACCTTTCAGCTATAAAAGTTTGTCTCGACAAATTTTCCTTTTATTGTCTTGAACTTTTTAATTTCTTCAAATTTCAGTTCATTTTTTATTTAATTTGATTAAATAATTTAATAATAATATATTAGGGCTGCACGATATATCGAAATTATTGAAATATCGCACATGTACATATTGCAATGATTTACAATACTGCATGATTTTAATACTCCAAAAGATGACTGTTACATACGTGTGACATGCTTATTGTTTTTAAATGCAATAAACGAGGTACTCACGTGCACAAAAGGCTGCCTCTCAGACTGCGCGCGATCCCGAATTCAGTTCTCTTCCACAGCTTATATGGCCATATTCACACAAAATTGTCAAAATGCCCATCTTGGTGTGTATTGTCATAAACACAGTCAGTTATGATTAATTGGACTAAATAGTTAAAAGAGTGCGTGTAACAGTATATTCTATCCGTGCAGCTCTTAAAGTGACAGCAGCCTAATAAACCTGCTTCCGACTGTGTGCTTAATGTTAATCAAACAACAAAAAACAAAGAGAAAATCACTCACTGCACTTGACTGAATAACTTTTGTAGCTTTAATAAAAATCAGTATATATATGTTTTATTTCTGTATTTGTTTATTCAATTGCTGTCGTTAAATAAACCTAATGTAGGCCTACCTGAAACCCTAAACCCTCCTTACACTGATGGTAAATGACACTTACTTTTTATGTAATGCTTCAGTAAAACACTGCTGTTCACTTTCAGTTGTAGGAATGCTTTCTTCTCACAAAAAGAATGTGAAACATGTATGTTGGTTTATTTTCATTTTTTAAGAATAATACAAATTTATTTTACACACTTAAAGCATTATCGTGTCGCATATCGAATATCACTTTATTTAACGAGTTATAGCATATAACTTTTTCTTCAATATCATGCAGTGCATATCGTGCAGCTAAGATTTGAATGGCATTTCTACATCCTGTTTTACCTCTATTAAAATGTCAGATTCAAGAAGTGATTTGGAATTTAAAACTAAATTCAAATTCAGTAATTGAAATTAAAATTCAAAAAACAGTTGTTCAAAGTTTTTCCACTCCCCAACAAACACTGATCGAACATGTTCAATTGATGAAAACAGGCATCGACCAACATCAACAGATGCCAACAGGGGTAAATCTGATAAAACACGACAAAGAGTCTGTTGCCATTATTCGGTGTCTGTTGGTTCAGTGTGAATTGTCCATAAAAGAAATTATCAATGAGGGCAAAATGTGTGAAAATCACAATTTTGGGTGCAAAGTTGGACCCTAATTGCAATAACATAAACTGCTGACAATGTAAATAGTCTCGTAATCATTGACTGAACTTACGAATGTCAGTGGGGTCAAAGTTCGCACAGTCTGAAATTTACAATCGCACATACACCTCAGAGTCTGGGTAACGCTGTAGGTGACACATCACTTTATTGTATCATTCTCCAAAAAATGAAAAGTCATGAATTACTCAACCCTTACTGTACGTCATTCCAAACCTATATGATCTTCAAAACACAAATTAAGATTTATGTCCCTTCAAAACTTTGACACTTCAGTTCATAAAGACATTGTGAAAGTATATGAATCAATAGGTTTAATCAAAGTTCTGAAAAGACGCAAATGCTTTATATGATGAACAGATTTAATTTTGCTTTAATTCAAATATGCCCAATTTACACTACAAAGGTGACACAGAAAGGCTATTAAAGTGCTATTTAGGTGCCTTTACATAGACTGTCTAATGCTTCTTAGAGGTGGCATGAATGCAGTTACACAGCAATTGCAACTATACTTTGGTACAAGGGGCTGAGGTGAGTCAAAGCAGGTCTTATTTAGTCTGGCTTTTATGCAGCATTGCGTCTTTACACTGAATTTTGAACAAGCTTAGAGCAGCCTTAAAGGTGCCCTAGAACCAGTTTTTATAAGATGTAATATAAGTCTAAGGTGTCCCCTGAATGTGTCTCTGAAGTTTCAGCTCAAAATACCCCATAGATTTTTTTTATTAATTTTTTTAACTGCCTATTTTGGGGCATCATTAACTATGCACCTATTCAGGATGCGGCCCCTTTAAATTGCGCGTTCCCTGCCCCCCGAGCTCTCGACTATAATACAGTGCATTTACAAAGTTCACACAGCTAATATAACCCTCAAATGGATCTTTACAAGTAGGCATGTGACGGTATCAAATTTTCATGTTACGATTAATTGATGAAGCTTTTATCACGGTATACGACACGTATACGATTATCACGATATTAAAATAAGTTGCAAAACAATTTTTGTCATAATTTAACAGGTTTAAGAACTCTTTTTGTAATAAAACAAAAACAACTGACTGAAATTTGCATTCTGCTGTTCCATCAGTGCCCTCTGCTGTCAGAGAGTGAACGCGCACTTTCATTCAGCTCGTCTCCTTCACTCGTTCCGCCCTGTGCCACATGCACGTTGGGATTGTTTACATCTGAGCGCGTGTCCTTTTGACGCAGAATACAGGGGTGTTGTGCATTGTATACGATTGATGGGTAAAGAATTCTTAATTGCTTTATAAAAAATTAATAATTGGTAATAAATTATTATTTACGGTATTCTGAAGTGCCCACGATTACAATATAGTGCATATTCATTATCGCGATTTATCGCATTACTGAATATCGGCACAAGTCTATTTACAAGATGTTCGTCATGCATACTGCATGCATGCGTCGAATCATGTGAGTATAGTATTTATTTGGATGTTTACATTTGATTCTAAATGAGTTTGAGGCTGTGCTTCGTGGCTAAAGCTAACATTACACACTGTTGGAGAGATTTATAAAGAATGAAGTTGTGTTTGTGCATTATACAGACTGCAAGTTTTTAAAAAGAAAAAATAGCGACGGATCTCTTGTCTCTATGAATACAGTAAGAAACAATGGTAACTTTAACCACATTTAACAGTACATTAGCAACATGCTAATGAAACATTTATAAAGACAATTTACAAATATCTCTAAAAATATCATGTAATCATGGATCATGTTAGTTATTATCACTCCATCTGCCATTTTTCGCTATTGTTCTTGCTTGCTTACCTAGTCTGATGATTCAGCTGTGCACAGATCCAGATGTTAATACTGGCTGCCCTTGTGTAATGCCTTGAACATGAGCTGGCATATGCAAATATTGGGGGCGTACATATTAATGATCCCGACTGTTACGTAACAGTTGGTGTTATGTTGAGATTTGCCTGTTCTTCTGAGGTCCTTTAAACAAATGAGATTTACACAAGAAGGAGGAAACAATGGTGTTTGAGACTCACTGTATGTCATTTCCATGTACTGAACTCTTGTTATTCAACTATGCCAAGGTAAATTCAATTTTTGATTCTAAGGCACCTTTAAATCTGCTGTTCGGATTCATTTTTGGGTGAACTAACCCTTTAACTTGGCTGTGTAAAGATGCCTAAAGAAACATTGATCAACACTCGTAGAACGCAGTTATTTTTTTTAAAGTTTATTTTTTTTAAATGGAAGTTCAAACATTCTTGTTTAACATGCAAGAACAAAACTCAGTGGTTCCTAATCCTAACTGTCTTTAACATGCTGGAAGGTTGACTCATCATTAATGGTATCTGAGTTTAATCAAACTGCTTATGGACTGAATAATGAGATGGCATTTGATTCTTTCTTTTGGACTAGAAGATTATGATAACATGTCCACATACACCATCAGGTCCATGATTGTTTTCTCTCTCATGTGTTGTTCTGATGAGGTGGTGTAGGTTCAAAGAGCTTCTTTGCTAGTTCACTTCCTGCTAAATAAACGTAGAGAAAGAGAGACTGCAACTTGAGCACTGCCACCCACTGTTTCTAATATTAATACAATAAGCCACTCTGTGTGCGTGAGGGTCGGTCAAGGCCACCCTGAAGTGATGACTGGTTCTGTGGGCCTGAAGACCCTTCACATAAAGCAGGTTTCCTCTCAGGACGAGATCCTTTAAGTCCATAAGAATCCTCACATTCTCTGGGGCTTACCATAAATATTGTTTTCATGAATCATGTTTTTTTAACCCATTTCACATGATGTTAAACTCTTTTGGCATGGATATCCAAACTCATGGTTTTAGTTAAGGTAGCTGTAGACTTTCAGTTATGTGAACACTTTTCATTTGCTCTGACATCTGCATTCTTTCTACCAGCACTAATTTACAGAGTTCTTCATCAGTGTTTCCAGTGCAGACCTGCCAAAGTTAGGGAGCTGTAACACTTGGTCTTGCAACTGGTGCATGATATCACATGTATACTTTGAGTCAATCATATTTCTAGTCAATCTGACTTTACATTACTGACTGACTGATTGGCTTTTTCAGTACTGAAAGCAATGCTAGTCAGATAGCCTGATATTTACTATCACCAGGCCAGCACAGAAATGGACCACACAGACAGGATATATTAGAATAGAACTGTTCAAATTACAACAAACATAAACTCACTCACCAGCTGCTCACATTCTTACTGATGAGCACAGTGCTTTGGAATACACCAGGTGTCTTCTTTCCTTTTGAGAACTGTTTTTCCATTCACATTCTTCAAGGAACTTTGGACCTAGGCTGCGTTTAACTGCACTTTTAGACATACACTCCGTGACTTCTCTAAGCACTTCCCTTCGAAAGATTCCCTGCCGCCATTTTGAAGTGTTTTCAACTTCAAGTGGGCGAGGGAAGTTTATTTGGACAGGCCCTTGACCCCTCAATTTTGACCAAGGGAACGAGTCTACTCAATATGTACGCTGCAGGCAGATCCATAGACCACGATGCAACACAATGCGCTTAATTTACCCCCACCCCACACTACTCTAGTGTATGATATTGGAGTTATTTTGACATTTAACTGTATAATACGTGTAGCTACCTTATACTTACTGTTATAGTTTATTGTATTATCAATTTCGTTTGTGTCATTTTTAATATTTTCTTCAACAGCTCAAGCATACACACAGGCCTATAGAATGGCGCATAAAAAAATTCATTAAAAATTAATTAAAAAAAATTCATTGTGTTTTCCAAGTGACCAAGGACTTAGGGTGTTCCATTTAAATACATTGTAAGAGTTCTGAAGGGTAGTGGGCGCTTGTGCAATGTAAGTGATTACATACATCAGAGTGAACAAGACAGAGGGAAGTTAGCGATGGAAAGGCATAAAACAATTGGACTTAAATGCTACTCTTTGGTGCTCCATTCTTGTTAGGGCCCGAGCACCGATTATTCTTTTCCGAAATGAATCACAATTTATGTCTGATATGGGTTTCAGAATTAGGTGTGGCAAAATGGCTCGATAGACATTTCTCACTACATTCCACGTACAGGTACAAAATTTGGTAGACAGATGTAACAGCCCAATACCTGCAAAAAAGTCCCTAGGTGCAAATCTGTAAACCCAACTGGAAGTGAGATATTTTGAATTTTCTCTGCAAAATTTTGCAGTTTTTTGCCACTTCCAGACATTATACTTTAACAAACTCCTCCTAGAGCTTTAATCAGATCAACATCATATTTGGTCAGTCTAATCTAAAGGCCTTTGCGACGTTAAATTGTGAAGATCTAGAGTTTTCGCTGAAGGGCGTGTCTGTGGTGGCCTGACAAATTTCGGAAGTTATTGTAACTCAGGCATACAGTGTCCGATCTGCCCCAAACTTCACAATTTTGATAAGAGTCCTGGCATGAAGACATCTACATGCCAATATTCAGTTACAGTCATTGTGCCACCTGCGGGCAACAGGAAATTATATATTTTACACTATGATTAACTCCTCATAGAGATTTAACCATTTTACACTATGATTAACTCCTCATAGAGATTTAACCAGATCAACATCCATATTTGGTCTGTTTAATCTTAAGGCCTTAGCATTTGTTAACTTGTGAAGATCTTGAGTTTTCGTTGAAGGGCATGTCTGTGGTGGCCTGACAAAGTCTGATTGATATTTAAAGGGTCATGAAACCCCCCTGTTTTACCCTGGTCGTTCACACCTATGACTTGAAAAAACTCTGTGAAAATGAGCGTGTAAAGCTCTGGAAAATTGGGAGTGTAGAGGGGGGAGAAGAAGGGAGAGAACAACCAATGAAACAGAGACATACAACACACTCATTATACAGAATAATGAATATTAATATATGAGCATGGAGAAAATGACAAACTCACAAGCACAAGGAAAAAATGCGAAAGAATATCTAATAGGGCTAATAATAGACTACTTTGATTACGTTTACGAGCACTGCAGTCTCAAAATCAGTCTTTTGTCTGTTAGAATGATCGTGTCGTCGCGTTCAGATAGGCTACACCACTGTATCAGTGTCCAGAAGACTTGATGAAATATGTGTGCATAACTACACCGTGCTGGTTAATGTTTGGTGCAGGAGAATGTGTGAAATAAAAACTTTAAACACGGATACTTTATTCTGTATGAGCTATGAGCCACGTGGCTAGTGTTATTAAACTCAACGCGGAGCTCCGCGCTGAAACCGATCATATGCGCGCTCTGCGTGTATAGCATAACAATCGTATTTTTCATGTGTTCGTATTCAAACTCCAGTTCTGACCGCATCGCGAGCAAAATACAAACAACACGTGCTGTGCTGAAGGAAACAGAGCCTATACGGCTCGCGCGTTTGAACGCAGCTAGAGCAGGCAGAGGTGAATGAGCCGCACTTTAGTGACATTTGAATTCTCTGCTGTAATGCGATCTCACGCGAACATATTTTCCATTTGTGCTGGTAGATTACAGCAAAACCATCCACATGCACACAAACCTCTGCTCTGGTCGCGTCGCAGGAAAACGCATTGTGTTGTGGCAATGAGGAAACGAACACCAACGATATGTCTCTGAATGACAACAGACCGAGGCGAGAGAAGTGATACTGCCTCATGCATAATACTGCAATTATAATCTTATGCATACTACAGCGCAGTGATTGGATTAAATGAGCTTTATGTTATGAATATATGTCGAGAAACAGTCTACGTCACCATGTTCGACCATGTCCATACATACTTGGCCGAAAACACACGATGACGTCAGATTTTGTGACGTTGCTCCGACTTAGCTTTTCAAACAGGAAGTCAGAAATCGCTCTGAAAAATGCAAAAATAACTATTTTTCACTTATGAATAACATTAATGAGTACCTTTAGTGTTTTCAGTGATGTGCAGCCTATACATATCTGTTTACATCTCAAAAAAGATGTTTTGGGGTTTCATGACACTTTAAAGTCTCACAGTTTTCCTAAGGTTTTCCGCGCACTTTTGAAGCCGCGGAGAAAAAATAATTGCAGCGCAGAGAACAGACATGAAAATCATGTGTGGGGAAATCCATTTGATTGTAGTAGTTTAAATGAGAAACAATTGCAGTGCTCTGGACAACCGCTATAGAGTTATTGTTGCTACAGAGTTAGAACCGGTGAATGCGGTTTACAGGTTTCATAGAAAGAGAACGATGTGAGCGCGTGTGAGCTGGCTGGCCCTGAGCCAAATCACTCGCGGTAAGAATACTGTCATGTTTGCGGACTAAATACCTCAATACGAGAGGCAACACGAAATGAAAAGAAATGTGAAATGAAACGTCATGTTTTAATGAAAAGTGGTGGAAATAACGGATGATGGGCACAGAATGCTAGCAAAACTCTGAGACATTTACAACTACACTCCCACCACAGGTGTAATAATAATAATAATAATACATTTTATTTATAATGCGCTTTTCTGGAACCCAAAGCACTACAAATAAATAAAATACAAAGTGTAGCTTGCAAACTCAAAATACATCAGTGATATACCTCTGTTTAAATAGATTTTTGTGTGTGGTGGTGCTGTGGGTTTCAGGGATGTTTAGATAACTATAAAAGAGTTAACGTTCACTTTTCTTAAAAATATTTATCTATCAGATCTGTTTAAATGTTTCAGTTTGTTTTCACTTTATAATATACTAAAACAAATGGAAGCATTTAAACTGATATAATACTGTATATCAGTTTAAATACTTAAATATTATATTTTATTATATTATAATGTAAGCCTAATAAAAAATTGATCTCACAAGGGGATTGTTTAGGGCTCCTTGCCACAAAAAATCTTGAAACCTCCTGGTATATAAAATCTGGGAAATTCATAAGCAATAAACATGTAATTTTGATGGTTTAACACTGTCTGTTGCTAATAATTGACTGTACAAAAACACATTATGGTTGTTCCAAACCATCATTGTAACTGCTCATATTATATTATTATAAAGAATTGAACTGTCCTGAGGACAGAAATTATTTTTTAATAGAATTTCTTGGTAAAGACTGGTACAGTTAATACAGCAATGTGAAAAAATCTCAAGTTACCTAAATTGTGCTTAATTTAGTGACTGAACTGCTTGTTTTCAAACATATGATTTAATATATCACTAAGTTACATCAAGGGCCAAAAAAAAAATAGAAACGCCACATTAAAGTTAAATGTTACAGTTTCATGATAAAACCATTTTTTTGTGTGTTTACATTCATTGTACAGGTCTGATATAAAGTATGTTTTTGCTCAGGTGGCCAAAATATGCGCTCAACAGAGAAAAGTTTTGCTCAGCGAGAAAAAAAATTAGAGGGAACATTGGTCTGATGTTCCCAGCCATGTTTACATACTCATTATGCATTTATGCTTGGCATCTTAATTGCTGCTTGCAGCTATATTTGGTTCTAAGTTTAGTAGTATCTATGTTTTAGCAGCATGTGGCAGACTAGACACTTCCATATGTTTTTTTTTTTATTTTTTTTTTTATCTGTTATCTGCCACTAATAGGCAGGGGAATGGAGGATTGTGGGTAGATTAAAGAGGGAGATGCTGAAAGATGACTAAAGCAAGGAGTTGGACACTTCATAAATTCACTCATTTCCCTATCTCTCAAACACACTTACTAAGTGTTTCTTGTCTCTTCCAGATGAGGAATCTCCTGGTCTGTATGGCTTCCTGCATGTGATCGTCCATAAAGCCATGGGCTTGAAAGAATGTGCCAGTAAGTTAAAGTGTCTTGTCTATTTCACCTGCCTTTAGCAGACTGTTTTTTTCTATTGTGTTGTTTTGTAGAATGTAAGACTATAGGAAAAAAAAAAAAACATTTATCCTCCATAATAAATCAAAAATGTCAATTTCAGTTTCTTTTTAAAAATATTAACATACATTTTTTAAGTAAAATAGTTAATTCAGCTGTATAAATCAGCATTTCCCAATGTGTGGTATGTGACCCACTAAGTATTAAAGGGCGGATGCAGCCCAGACTTTGCGAAATGTTGATCTATGCGGTTGTGTTGTTTTATTATGCAGAGAATAAGTAATTAGTTTGTATGCTGTGAAAAAGGAAGAAAGAGGAAGATTGTAACTGAGAAACTACACATTTTTTCAAGTGTTCACCTAAGATGAACTCTCCATATCATTTAGCTATAAACATTATTGTGTATAACTGTAGCCATTGTGCTCAGAGTAAGTACTGTGATTGTGTAAGTGACTGATTCATTGAACAAACCAAAATGAATGAAGACAAAAGCCACCCTACAAACAAACTGTTTCTCCAGTATGGAGAATGTATTAAGTATTAAGATTTTCTATAATCCTAAAATACAGGATCACCTACAGGTACCAACACAGCATACTAGAAGTACCATATTCCACAGTTCTAGAAGTGCATCAGTCTGGTTCAGGAAGTAAAAATCACATGCCTTTACTTCACAGGGAATTGATTTTTAATGATTACTTACAATTGATGGTATATGCTTTTGTTGAAATCATCAATCATGGGTGGCTGCAATAGTTCTTTTCGTCCAATTTTGCTTGTTGCGATTCTCTACTATGGAAACTCCTCTATTACATAAGTTTCTTCTTAGTATAGATAAAAGTGAGAACTGTCTCCAATCTCAAATCCAGTCAACTCTATCACACAGGACAAATTACTAAATGTATTGATTGTATAAAAAAAAAAAAAAAAAAAAAAACATAACACATGTATGTCAGCACTGTGGTCACCAGGGCTGCAAGGATATAATTGTATCCTTTGTCCTGTGAGGGCTTTACTCATTAATATTTGCATATATATTTACAAATTATTTCTCTTTGCTTTATGAGGTCAGGGCTCAAATTAAATACCCAAATCACATCTGTACAGTATGCTAATGTGAATTTGCATAATGAACACATATGGCCAGCAGACTTTGTAGATCAGCTCGGCTCAGATAACAATCAGACGTCTGTTTTAAAGCCCCAATGAATCACACAATATTAGATTATTAGATTAATATTAGAATGTGAATATTTGAATGCTTGTTTCTTGCTTCATTTTATGTGTTTGGCTCATCTGTAATCATTTATCATAGAATTTGTGGTATTGTGGTCATCTTGAATATGACAGCGAGAGCAAACATGTGTTTTGCAGATGGATATGCAGGTGTTTGAATATCTTTTTATATTGGGATATACTTCCTCAGTCTCAGCTGCTGATTGAATCCTCCTTTCCGAGTCTTATTAAAGGCCTTCATCCACTCTTACAGGAAACGCATCCAAATCCTTGCTCTGGGCCATTAATCCAAACTGGGTCATTAACTTTGGCCTCTTGATGCAAAGAGTTTGAGGGGGGAAATACTGATCCAGAATACCAACCACAATTTTAAGTAGTAACACTTAGGGCCAGATTTACTAAACGGGGCAAATTAGCGTGAAAGCACAATTCCAAAAGAGCACAGATGGGAGTGGAAAGTTCGGCATGTAATCTACTGACATCGCGCAAATTAAAGAACACAGATGCAGCCGGATAATTTCCATAATGGTCAACACAATCTACAAATTAGCGTCTGGTTTAAGACATGCTTTTTTCGGTGTTAAATAATGGCACAAATACCAGTAAACTGACTAGTGCAAACCTTAGTAAATCACATTGCATGATTTATTTAAATACTCTCCTCCCATAAATTTTGCATCTGAAAGGGAAACTCCTACAAATGCATATGCAATAAGGTCAAAAATTAAGCTCCAAAAATTACCGTCCATGCTTTTTCAGCTCTATTTTTTTTACTGTGTGTCTTTAGTAAACTCTGACAGTAGGGGTGTAACAACACCCTCATGTAACAATTCGATACATATCACGATACTGAAGTCCCGATATTATTTCATATGGTAAAAGGTTAACAAAAATGCTAAATTTGGTATTACATTGGGGTGGAAATGAATAGGCTTGGACTGGTGCTGTAAACCCAATGCACAGTGACACCAGAATAAAAATATTCATGATTCTGATGAGTGCATCTCATAACAGTCGTATTTTTCAGGTGTTCGTATTCAAACTCCAGTTCTGACCGCATTGTGGAAAAAATACAAACAACACTCATGTGCTTGCTGTGCTAAGGGAAACATATACGGCTCTAGTGTACGAAAGCAGAGGTGAATGAACAGCACGTTTGTGACGTTTGAATTCTCCGTTGTAATGCGATCTCATGCAAACATATTTTCCATTTGTGCTGGTAGATCACAGCAAAACAATCCACATGCACCCAAACTTCTGCTCTGGTCGCGTCGTAGGGAAACGCATTTTTGTTGTAGCACTGAGGAAACAAACACAACTATATGACCCATGTCTCTAAATGACAAGAGACGGAGGCAAGAGAAGTAATACTTCCTCGTGCATAGAACCGCAATTATAATCTTATGCATACTACAGCGCAGTGATTGGATTGAATGTGCTTTTTCTCATGAATAAAAGGTGTGTTCACGCGGCCTCGTAATTCCTGTAGTTATGAGATTCTAGCTTGTAAAAAGCGTTTACGTGCTCGTAGAGCTCGTAATTACAGCTTGTAAGCTGGGAGTTTTCTGAAAGCTCCCACATGTACTAACGTGGCCGCTGTACCACCTGACCGTTGTAGATTAATTTAGGTGTTGATAGTGGTGCCATAGAAACGCATAATTCCCAGTCCAAGGACCAAAAGGACGTGAACAGCTCCGAATATAACATCACGTGTTGTTATCTCAAGATTCCAGTAAATATGAGGTGGCGTGAATGCAGCAAAATGCAGAAACTGTTGACTGAGCAGCACGTGAGCATAACTACATCGTCACTGCAGCTGCAGACACACGTGAGTATTCACACTGTAAGCGTTTGTACAGCGTCACAGCAGCAGCTCCAAGCTACTTATAAAGTGAGCATTTCTTTACAAAGACAACTATAAATTTGTTGCATCCTGTAGATGTTGTGAGGGCAGTTTAGGGCAAGGCGTTTTCCTTTGCTACTTCTTTGAGATCTTCTCTCCAGATGAGTTTTATTGCTTTATTGCAGGGCACTTGATCTCAGTTTTTGTCTGAGCAGGAAAATTGAGTCTTACATCTGGCTCTGGGAAGACTACTGTAAACCTCAGAATAAACAGAGAGAGACTACACTGTGTGCAGAATTATTAGGCAAGCTGACTTTCTGATCATATTTTTTTTCCAAGCACATTTTACCAATTTCAATCCACATCAATCTTAATAACTACTATTAATAATGTTTTTAATCATTTATAAGTGATATATAATTGTTCATGAAGGCTGGAAATGAAAAACGCTTTATATTCAGGTGTGCAGAATTATTAGGCAGGTTTGCTTTTACAGGCAAAATGAGCCAAAAAAGAGATTTAACTCAGACTGAAAAGTCAAAAATTATTAAATACTCACAAGAAGGACGCAATACTAATGCAATACTAGAAATTGCAAAGTTAAAGCATGACCAATGGACAGCAAAATGCTCATTGGGTCAGCGGGGTCATACAAAAACAGGTGGAAAAGAAAAGACACATGTTAACTGCAAAAGAGTTAAGAATTAAGGTGAAGAATTAAGTGTGAAACCATCAGGAACCCTTTAGTCTCCAGCGCCACCATTTTCCAGAACTGCAACCTACCTGGAGTCTCCAGAAGTGCAAGGTGTCAAGATCTCAGAGACTTAGGTTAGCTAAAGAATCCTAAAAAATGACCCGCTTTTAATAAGAATCACAAGCGGAAGTGTTAGAAAATACATGAAGACTGGGTTTTTATAGGCCTTATAGACAGACAGATTGAGAGTGACTCCTGAAGGACCAGCACCACATCCTCTTTTACCACTGTTTGAAGAATTTATCTTCCAGAATCTGGTAGTAAGTTTTGGAAGATCATTTTTAGTCCATCTCTGCAAGACGGATATTTCAGGATTAGAGAGGGACTAAAAGTGAACTCCCACACTTTACTGCCAGATTCTGGAAGATAAATTCTTCAAACAGTGGTACAAGAGGATGTGGTGCTGGTCCTTCAGGAGTCACTCTCAAGCTGTCTGTCTATAAAGCCTATAAAAACCCAGTCTTCATGTATTTCACAACACTTCAGCTTGTGATTCTTATTAAGTGTGGGTCATTTTTTAGGATTATTTAGCTAACCTAAGTCTCTGAGATCCTGGCACCTTGCACTTCTGAAGACTCCAGGTAGGTTGAAGTTCCTGAAAATGGTGGCGGTGGAGACTAAAGGGTTCCTGATGGTTTCACACTTAATTCTTCACCTTAATTCTTAACTCTTTTGCAGTTAACATGTGTCTTTTCTTTTCCACCTGATTTTGTATGACCCCGCTGACCCAATGAGCATTTTGCTTTCCCTTGGTCATGCTTTAACTTTGCAATTTCTAGTATTGCATTAGTATTGCGTCCTTCTCATGAGTATTTAATAATTTTTGACTTTTCAGTCTGAGTTAAATCTCTTTTTTGGCTCATTTTGCCTGTAAAAGCAAACCTGCCTAATAATTCTGCACACCTGAATGTAAGGCATTTTTCATTTCCAGCCTTCATGAACAATTATATATCACTTATAAATGATTAAAAACAATATTAATAGTAGTTATTAAGATTGATGTGGATTGGAATTGGTAAAATGTGCTTAGAAAAAAAATATGATCAGAAAATCAACTTGCCTAATAATTCTGCACACAGTGTAATATTAGCGTAAACGCCATTCTTCTTATGATGTAGCGAGTACATCAGGCGTTATGGGTTCCCGGTTCCAGCTGACCTAATTTATGCAGCCTAACAATTTACATGATTTGAACTATAGAAGTAGATAATGTGTTATGTGAATACCAGGTTAAAGAGATGTGTTTTTAGTCTAGATTTAAACTGACAGAGTGTGTCTGCTTCATGAACAATGATAGGAAGACTGTTCCAAAGTGTAGGTGCTAAATAGGAAAATTATCTACGGTCTGCGATTTTTGATATTCTAGGTATTATCAACTGGCCAGAATTTTGAAATCGCAATAGATGTAAAGGGAATGTGTTTAATGTGTTAAGAGTACTGTGGAGCAAAACCATTAGGTGCTTTGTAAGTAATTAGCAACATTTAAAAATGTATACGATGTTTAACCCTCTGGAGTCTGAGGCTGATTTGGGGCCTGGAGAAGTTTTGACATGCCCTGACATTTGTGCTTTTTTCAGTTGTTCATAAACATATTAATGACACAAGTGTCATTACACTGTATTCAGCACAAACTAGGCTACCATAATATGTGAGGAACATGTGTGTACATGTTTGTGTTTTTGAAGGAATAACGTTTATGCGTGGTTACTGAAAAAACAAAAAACTTAAGTCACTGATATAAGGCCAATAAAAGTATATTAAATCTGTGTTCACAAGACTTTTGGGTATTGAAGGTTGTAGACTAGAGTTTTTGCTTCAAAATTATGTAAAAATTATGCTGACTACTCTTTCATTTATAACAATATACTGATTTAGTTTTTGTAAGACACTTTTTGCCAAGAAACACGGTATGCGAGGAGGCGTGAATCTCCATGAATAATGGCTCATTCTCACCTGTGAAGACAAAAGAATTGAATAGTAATGACCTGAAAAGACTTGCATATTAATGAGGCATTTCAGTCAGGTAGGCTGTGAAAAAAAACTTCTGTGATGTCTCAAGCTCATCATGATATATGAAACATACAGAAAAATTTTATTACAATATAAAATAATGGTTTTATATTATACTTTAAAATATAATGTATTTCTGTGATGCAAAGAGTCTGAATATAGGCTTTTAGTTTAAAAGCATGCACATTTGGAGAAATATAGGATTCTCATATGTTTATGTCAATTTTCTATACAGAGGAGTTATTTTTTATTTAATATTCATTGTTATCTCTATGAGCGCTGGTGTTTGCAATTCATACTGCAGCCGGAGGGCGCTCTGTGCATTTTAGTCCACAAATTCACCTAAGAAGAAGACGATATTCCATGAATGGTGTTTACCAATTCATACTACAGCCGGAGGGCGCTAAAGAAACAAAAACTCACTTAAAACTTATCAATAGAAGAAAACAAACAGGAATTTACTGAATGTCTTCCAGAGATCGCTAACCATGGCTTTTTCATCCAGATAAACAATTTTCAAGGCAATAAATACACGATTGAGATGATGAATGCATGTGTTGTCTCTGAATTTGCCTGTGAATAGCGCTCCCTCCGTGGGCGTGGCCGCATTAGTGGGTAATGAGCTGAATCACGGACTTCTGACATGGCTCTCTTTTCATACAGATTACATAAACACAGAATGTTTGTTTTCGATTTGACTTGCACGATTTAAAACCTGACATTTCAACGTTTTGTTAGACATAAGTATGAATTTTTTGTGATTAGTATTCACTAAGTTACACTTCATTTTCTGAGAACTATCAGATTGGACTTCGTTCAGAGGGAGATGAGAGATCACGCATCATGTTAGTTTTCTTTATTTTACAAAAAGCACAACATTTTGTTTTTACTCTGAGTGTATACAAATAAAAGGAGATATTCTATAGTTTCAATTGATGTATTACTTATGTCTCTATGACAACAAATGACAGAGTATTTTAAGTCTGTTTTGCTGCAATGTGAAAAAAACCCTGCAAAACGCGCCGGCGCGTTTTTAGACCTCAGAGTGTTAATAGGAAGCCAATGCAGTGTTGACAGAACCGGGCTAATATGGTTATACTTTCTTGTTCTAGTAAGAACTCTAGCTGCTGCATTTTGGACCAGCTGGAGTTTGGCTGTTAGGCGTGCAGGGCAACCACCCAGTAAAGCATTGCAGTAATCTAGCCTTGAGGTCATGAACGCATTAACTAACTGTTCAACATTTGTCATTGAGAGCATATGTTGTAATTTAGATATACTTTTAAGATGTAAGAATGCAGTTTTACAGATGCTAGAATCATGGCTTTCAAATGAAAGATTGGTATTAAAGGGCACACCCAGGTTCCTAACTGACGACGAACACTTGACAGAAGTGTTAGACAGTATTCTAGGTTAATAAGTGCAGAGGTTTTTGGTCCAATAATTAGAATCTCTGTTGTTTCAGAATGAAGTAGTAGGAAATTGCTAGTCATCCAATTTTTTTAAATCAGCTATGCATTCCGTTAGCTCCCTCGGGTCGGCGGTCACGCCGGCGTGACCACCGTGGTTTTTTTCTAACCAGTGTGAAAGAGACTCAAAATACTCCATCAATGTTGCACATACAATTAAGAGCTATACACCATTTTAATCTGTGGAATATCTTCTTTTATTTGTGTACACTCAGAGTAAAAACAAAATGTTGTGCTTTTTGTAAAATAAAGAAAACTAACATGATGCGTGATCTCTCGTCTCTCTCTGAACGAAGTCCAATCGGATAGTTCTCAGAAAATGAACTGTAACTTAGTGAATACTAATCACAAAAAAATTAGACTTATGTCTAAAAAAACGTTGAAATGTCAGGTTTTAAATCGTGTAAGTCAAATCGAAAACAAAAATTCTGTGTTTATGTAATCTGTATGAAAAGAGAGCCATGTCAGAAGTCTGTGATTCAGCTCATTATCCGCTAATGTGGCCGCGCCCACGGAGCCAGCGCTATTTAGAGGCAAATACTGAGGCTATGCATGCATTCATCATCTCAATTGTGTATTTATTGTCTTGAAAAGTGTTTATCTGGATGATATAGCGATCTCTGGCCTCTGTTAGCTCCTGGAGAGTCACATGGTTGTTCTTCTTTAGATTAATTTGTGGACTAAAGGTGTACAGAGCGCCATCCGGCTGCAAGTATGAATTGAAAACACAGTATCCAGCGCTCATAGTGATGACAGTAAATATTGAATAAATATTACTCCTGTGTATAGAAAATTGACATAAACATATGAGAATCCATCAATATTTCTCAAAATGTGCATGCTTTTAAGCTAAAAGCCTATATGAAATGCCATAGAGGTAACATAACTGTTCAGACACTTTGCATCACAGAAATACATTATATTTTAAAGAATATAATAGAATACCATTATTTTAAATTGTAATAATATTTCACAGTGTTGCTGTTTTTTCTGTATGTTTGATATACACCATGAGCTTGAGACATGATCAATGTCTCACAGGTTTTTTCACAGTCTACCTGACTGAAAGAGCTCATTATTATGCAAGTATTTTCAGGTCATTAGTATGCGATTCTTTTGTCTTCTCAGGTGAGAATCACCCATTATTCACCCATTATTATTTTGTTTCTTGACAAAAAGTGTCTTACAAAATTTAAATCTCTCTATTGTTTTATATGAAGGAGTAGGCAGAATAATTTTTACATCATTCTGAAGCAAAAATCTCTAGCCTACAACCTCCAATACCCAGAAGTCTTGTGAACACAGATTTAATATATATTTTTGGCTTTATTTCAGTGACTTAAGTTTTTTGTTTTTTCAATAACCACGCATAAACGTTATTCCTTCTGTTCTGGCTTTGCCTGTTTTGGTGTTTTTGCTCCCCCTACTGGTAGTTTTATATTCTTCAGATTGAATATGTTTTATTCAGTTTCTGGGGTTCAAAAAGAACAACGTGCAAAGCACACGGTAGCGCACTTTAATTTGCTGTGTCAGTCCATCGGATTAACAACTCTTAACGAGGCACTGCCTGTAAGTAGAGTTAGATTATTTTTGATTGTTAATATATTATGATTACGAGGAAGTACATGTAGATGTTTTCATGTTATAGCATTGGGAAATTTATATCGTGCAATCATTTTATACGACTGTCTTCTGGTGAACATTGATGGACTGGACGTTTACCATGTGACATTTTATTTATGTATTCCTTCTGTGTTATGTTGTTTTACAGTTTTACACATTTATTCAGTAAATCAAAATGACGACTCCGGTGTCAAGACTGTTTATTGAGTGGATGTGTTTAGCTTGCTGGGTGCAAAGCCAGTACAGTAAAAAGGCAAGCTTCATACAAGAGCTGTTTATCTTGGAAGCTGGATTTCATCTGCTATTGTCATCTACGGCATAGAGGCTAACACGACAACTGCAGAGTATCCACACGGTAAAATCCATCAAGCTTATATTTCGGACCAGTCATGGAAGATGACAAAAGTCAGTCAGCTTCATCTCGACGTTCCGTGACTTCCAGCAAGTCCACGGTCAGCATGGCAGCGACTAAAGCAAGAGCAAAGGCGGAAGCTGCACAGGCAAGAGCCTCATTTGCAAAGAGGGAAATGGAAATTAAAATAGAGAAAGCTCGCCTTGAAGCAACATTAGACGTAATGGAAAAAGAGAGAGAGGCGGAAGCTGCAATGGCAGAAGCGGCAGTCATGGAAGCTGCAGTCACAGATCTAGAGGTAAAAAGATCACAACTTAGTTCAACTCTCCACCTTCCACAGCAAAGTCCTAGGCAACGTACTGAAGAGTATGTAAAACAACATAGTGAACCTAGTGATACTGTACCAGAGAATTCAAAGCCTGAATTACCCCAAAATGTAGAGGATGATAGAGAGAAAAAGCCTTCTTCACCGGTGTATAATGTTCTGTCCTCTTGGAATGCCAGTCAATGCAGTTGCAGTGAGAAAAGGCAGCAGAGTAAACCTCCATTCCCTCACTCTCCACATAGCTTCTCACACCCTTCTAAGAGTCCAGCTGCGCCCATGCACCATCCTAGACGAGACACAAATCATCCTACTCATCACTCTAGTCATGATGTAGCCACGTATGACTTAGCTAAGTTTTTAGTACGAAATCAGCTAGTGACATCTGGGCTTAACAAATTTAATTGTCCGTCCGGAAAACTATCTGGCCTGGAAATCATCATTTCTCAATGCTACCAAGAACCTTGATCTTACAGCAGGCGAGGAATTTGATTTATTGATTAGATGGCTGGGGAGAGATTCAGCAGATCATGCCCGTTGCATTAAGTCTGTGAATGTAAGGAACTTACCAGCTGGTCTTGAACTCATCTGGGAGAGGCTAGATATGACCTACGGATCTCCGGAAGCTATTGAAAAAGCTCTCTTCACAAAAATAGAGACTTTTCCAAAAATATCAGCTAAACACCATGATAAGCTTCGGGAATTAGGAGACTTGCTTTCAGAGATTGAAGCAGCTAAGAATGGCGGTGATCTACCTGGGCTCACTTATCTAGATACAGCAAGAGGAGTTAATCCTATTGTGCAAAAGTTGCCCTTTGGACTACAAGATAAGTGGATGATGCAGGGTTCACACTACAAGTACACTTATGGAGTTTCTTTCCCACCATTCTCCTTCTTTGTGGAATTTGTATGTGCAGAAGCAAGAGCACGCAACGATCCTAGCTTCAAATTTTCTTCGCTTTCCATAAACCCTGGTGGAAAGACCAGGTATAATGAAGGCCATGTTCAGAAACCTGTTTTAGTCCATAAAACGAATGTGATGTCCTCCTCTAACCTTTCTCATGCTAAGAGTCTTCAGAGAGGAAACAACGAGGTTGAGAAGCAATGTCCTATACATCATAAACCTCATCCTCTCAAGAAATGCAGAGGCTTCAGAGAAAAGCCATTAGAGGAACGAAAAAGGATCTTAAGGGAGCTATCTATTTGTTTCAGATGCTGCTCATCTAACAAACATGTGGCTAAGAATTGTGATGTGTCAATTAAATGTTCTGAATGTGAGAGTGACAAACACCTGGCTGCTCTCCATCCGGGCCCAGCGCCGTGGCGTTCTGATTCTACACCTCCTTCACTGCATGGCGGGGAGGAAGAGGAGTGCTGCGGTGGTGATGTGTCATCAAAGTGCACCAAGATTTGTGGCAAAGGTTTTAGTGAGAAGTCATGCACTAAAATATGCCTTGTGAATGTTTATCCTGCTGGCAGCCCTGACCAAGGCAGGCGGATTTACACTATTATAGATGAGCAAAGCAATAGATCCTTGGCCAGATCAGAATTTTTTGACAGTTTCAACGTGCAAGGAACTTCTGCTCCGTACACATTAAAGACGTGTGCAGGAGTAGTCCAAGCAACTGGAAGAAGAGCTCAAGGGTTCATCATTGAGTCTGCAGATGGTGAGATCAATTTTCCACTTCCTACTCTCATTGAATGCAATAGTATGCCAGATAATCGAGATGAAATACCAACCGCAGTTGCTGCCCTGCATCACAGCCACCTAAAAGAGATAGCAGACAAGATATCGCCTATTGATCCAAATGCTGAAATACTGCTTCTGCTGGGAAGAGACATAATACGAGCACATAAAGTCCGCAAACAACTCAACGGTCCTCATGATGCTCCGTATGCGCAAAAATTGGACCTTGGTTGGGTCATTGTGGGAAATGTGTGTCTAGGAAAGTGCCACAAGCCCTCTCCGGTGAACTGCATGAGAACACACATCTTAGAGAATGGCAGACCAAGCTACTTCAGTCCATGCAATAATCACATTGTACTGAAGGAGACGTTTAATGAGAAAACCCAGTTCCACAAACCTAGCCTATCAAGCTGCAGACTTGGTCAGTCAGTGTTTCAGCAGACCAAAGATGACAATAAATTTGCGCCTTCAGTTGAGGATCAGGAAGGAATTCTTCAAGGACTCAAGTAACAGCTGGGTAGCACCATTGCCATTTCGTGAGCCAAGGAGACGCTTGCCCAACAACAGGGAGTATGCAGCAAGACGTTTCATGTCTCTTCGTCGCAACCTTGACAAACGACCAAAGATGAGAGATGACTTTACAGAATTCATGCAGAGAATACTTAACAATAACCATGCAGAGCTAGCTCCTCCTTTACAAGATGGTCAGGAGAGCTGGTATCTTCCATCATTTGGTGTGTACCATCCAAAAAAAACAGACCAAATACGAGTTGTATTTGACTCTAGTGCACAGTTTGATGGAGTATCTCTCAATGATGTACTGCTTTCTGGCCCTGACCTTAACAATAGCCTGTTAGGAGTCCTCATAAGATTTCGAAAGGATCCTGTTGCCATCACAGCCGACATACAGCAGATGTTTCACTGCTTCTTGGTCCGGGAGGACTGTCGTGATGTTTTACGCTTGCTATGGCATCGTGATAATGATCTGTCTAAAGAGGTTGTGGACTACAGGATGCGAGTTCACGTATTTGGAAATAGCCCTTCACCGGCAGTGGCCATTTATGGAATTTGCCGAGCTGCCAGAGAAGAAGAGAAAGAATATGGCACTGATGTGAGGAAATTCATTGAACAAGACTTCTATGTAGATGATGCCTTAAAGTCATTTCCTACAGAGGAAGAGGCAATCAATGTGCTTAAAAGAGCACAAGAGGCACTAGCTGCTTCAAACCTCAGGCTTCATAAAATTGCTGCAAACAGAGCCAAAGTAATGGATGCTTTTCCAAATGAAGATTTGGCTAAGGACATCAAATGCCTTGACCTCTCCACGGATGACTTACCTGATCAGCGAAGCTTGGGGGTACAGTGGAACCTAATGTTGGATACGTTCACCTTCCAAGTGCCCGACACTGAAAAGCCATACACACGTAGAGGAGTGCTGTCAACAGTGAATAGCTTGTTCGATCCCCTTGGATTCCTAGCTCCTATCACAATCCAGGGCCGTTTACTCTTAAGAGAACTCTCATCGCAGACACATGAGTGGGACACACCATTGCCTGAAAACAGACATGAAGAGTGGGCACAGTGGTGTCATTCGCTGCAAGACCTAAGAAGTCTGAACATTCCACGCATGTATGTATCCATTCCTCTTTCTGAAACCAAACACACTGAAATATGTGTCTTCTCGGATGCCTCCATGAAGGCCATCTCAGCTGTTGCATACTTGAAAGCTTTGTATCAGAATGGTAAAACAGAGGTTGGCTTTGTTCTTGGTAAGGCGAGGTTGGCTCCAAAGCCTGATCTCTCTGTTCCTAGGCTGGAACTATGTGCTGCAGTCCTGGCTGTCGAACTGACTGAACTCATCACAGAAGAGATTAATCTAAAGCTAGATAGAATAAGGTTCTACACAGATAGTAGAGTAGTGTTAGGCTACATCTATAACGAGTCAAGACGGTTCCATATATATGTGAACAACAGAGTGCAGCGCATTAGACAGTCTTCTCAGCCTGAACAGTGGAGGTACGTTTCCTCTGAACAAAATCCTGCCGATCATGGCTCTCATTCTGTTTCATCTTCTAAGCTTGAGGCCACAACCTGGCTCACAGGACCTTCATTTTTGCACTATCCATCAGAGCAGCTCTTTGATCACCCAAACTCATATGATCTTATTGACCCAGAGGAAGATGTTGAAGTTCGCTCAGAGGTTAAAGTCTTGTCTACCCAGATTGAAGTGAATCAGCTAGGCACCAAAAGATTTGAGCAATTCTCAGACTGGAGAACAGTCATCAGAGCTGTGGCACAGCTGCATCACATTGCTCATTGTTTCACAGGACCAAGTAACGATAGTCAGTGCACAGGTTGGCATTGGTGCTCAAAGGGTTTATCTGTAAGTGATCTCCTGAAAGCAGAGGAAATCATCATCAAGAGTGTACAACAAGAAGTGTATACAGATGAGCTGAAATGCATCACTTCTGCAAGTGAAATTCCGTCACATAGTCCACTTTTGAAGTTGAATCCAATCATCGACAACAATGGTTTGCTGAGAGTTGGTGGACGCATCAGACAAGCAGAAATAGGAGATAAAGAAACAAATCCCCTCATCATTCCGGCTCACCATCACATCACAGTCCTACTGGTCAGACATTTTCATGAACGTGTGCAGCATCAGGGCAGACATCTTACAGAGGGCACCATAAGATCCAATGGTTTTTGGATAACTGGGGCTAAACGATGCATTAGCAGTATTATCCGGAGGTGTGTTACTTGCCGTAAACTAAGAGGCAAGATGGAGGAACAACAAATGGCCGACCTGCCAGCTGAAAGGCTGCAAATGGATCCACCCTTTTCCTTTGTCGGCTTAGATGTTTTTGGGCCATGGGAGGTGATCTCACGCCGCACAAGGGGTGGCCAAGCAAACAGCAAGAGGTGGGCAGTGTTGTTCACTTGCATGTGTACCAGAGGAGTTCACATAGAGGTGATTGAGTCGATGACTTCCTCAAGTCTTATTAACGCTCTCAGAAGATTCTTTTCTATTAGAGGTCCTGCCAAGCAGCTGCGCTCCGATTGTGGGACGAATTTCGTTGGTGCCTCTAGAGAGCTTAAAATGAGCGAGAACGAACAAACAGAGGTGAGAGAATACCTACTTGAGCAAAGATGTTCCTGGGTTTTTAACCCACCACACTCTTCTCATATGGGTGGCGCCTGGGAACATATGATTGGTCTAACAAGGCGAATCTTGGATTCAGTGCTCTTGAAAAACAAGTACTCACAGCTTACTCATGAAGTCTTAGTGACATTCATGTCTGAGGTCACAGCCATCGTTAATGCACGGCCTCTAGTCCCAGTCTCCACAGATCCGGAATTCCCCTTCATCCTAACACCATCTATGCTTTTGACACAAAAGGCTGGTAATCCTCCAACTCCACAAGAAGATTTCAGTAAGAAAGACATGCTCCTATGTCAATGGAAACAGGTTCAAACATTAGCAGAAACATTCTGGAATAGGTGGCGGAAGGAGTATCTTGGAACACTTCAGAACCTTCACAAGTGGTTTTACAAACATCCAAACATCAAAGAAGGCGACATTGTACTGCTCAAAGACAAACAAGTCAAAAGAAACGAGTGGCCGATGGGGATAATTGTGAAGGCTATTCCCAGTACAGACGGTATTGTGAGAAAAGTGGAGGTGAAAACTGTTCAGCATGGGACAACAAAAATCTATCACAGACCTATATCTGAGTTAGTATAACTTGTGTCTTCAGATCAGGCTGTTTAATCTAGTAATTGCTAGTGTATATGGTATCTTTGAGATACCAGACGGGGAGTGTTCTGGCTTTGCCTGTTTTGGTGTTTTTGCTCCCCCTACTGGTAGTTTTATATTCTTCAGATTGAATATGTTTTATTCAGTTTCTGGGGTTCAAAAAGAACAACGTGCAAAGCACATGGTAGCGCACTTTAATTTGCTGTGTCAGTCCATCGGATTAACAACTCTTAACGAGGCACTGCCTGTAAGTAGAGTTAGATTATTTTTGATTGTTAATATATTATGATTATGAGGAAGTACATGTAGATGTTTTCATGTTATAGCATTGGGAAATTTATATTGTGCAATCATTTTATACGACTGTCTTCTGGTGAACATTGTTGGACTGGACGTTTACCATGTGACATTTTATTTATGTATTCCTTCTGTGTTATGTTGTTTTACAGTTTTACACATTTATTCAGTAAATCAAAACGACGACTCCGGTGTCATGTTTATTGAGTGGATGTGTTTAGCTTGCTGGGTGCGAAGCCAGTACACCTTCAAAAACACAAACATGTACATACATGTTCCTCACATATTATGGTAGCCTGGTTTGTGCTGAATACAGCGTAATGACACTTTTGTCATTTATATGTTTATGAACAACTGAAAAAAGCACAAATGTCAGGGCATGTCAAAACTTCTCCAGGGCCCCAAAAATCCTCAGACCCCAGAGGGTTAATTTTGTGAATTGGTAAGATTCGTCAGGGCGCAAAGAAATATAGAGCTGAGTATCATCAGCGTAATGGTGAAAACTAATGCCATGCTTCCTAATGATATCTTCCAAGGGTAGAATGTACAAGGTGAAACGCAACAGTCCTAGTACTGAGCCTTGCAGTACGCCATACTGAACTTGTGATTGATATGACATCTCTTCGTTTACTACTACAAACTGATAACGCTCAGATAAGTATGATTTGAACCATGTCAATGCAATTCCACTAATGCCAACATAATTTTTTATTCTATTCAAAGGAATGTTGTGGTCAATGGTGTCAACTACAACCTAAGATCCAGTAACACTAATATAGAAATACAGCCACGATCCGATGATAAGAGCAAATCATTTGTAACTCTAATGGGAGTCGTCTCAGTACTATGGTATGGTCTAAATCATGACTGGAAATCCCCACAGATACAATTTCTTTCTAAAAAGGAGCATAGTTGTGAGGATACTGCCTTTTCTAGTATCTTTGACAGAAAAGGTAGATTTGAGATTGGCCTGTAATTGACTAATTCTGTATGATCAAGTTGCGTTTTTTTTAACGAGGTTTAATAATAGCCATCTTAAAAGTTTTTGGTACGTATCCTAATGACAAAGATGAAGCATCTCTTTCAGTAGCTTAGTCGGTATGGGGTCTAACATACATGTTTGATTTAGATGATTTAACGAGTTTAGACAATTCTTCATTTCCTATAGCAATGAATGAATGGAATTTTTCCTCAGGGACACTACAATTCACTGTCTGATGTGATACTGTAGTAGACCATTGTATAGTTATAATTTTCTCTCTAATATTATCAATCTTGTAAGTAAAGAAGTTCATAAAGTCATTACTGCTGTGCTGTTTGGAAACATCTGTGGTTTAAGCTTTATTTCTCCTTAATTTAGCCACTGTATCAAATAAGTACCTAGGTTGGTACTTTGTTTTGTTATGTTTGTTTTCTTCTAAGAGGGCTGAAAAATAATCAGATCTAGCTGTTTTTAAGGCCTTTCTGTACACAATCATGCTCTCTCTCCACAAAATGCAAAAAAACTCTAGTTTTATTTTCTTCCAGCTGTGCCATTTTCCTGGCTGCTCTCTATGCAGTAGCCAGCACAAATGTCAAGCGGGATTTATCATGTACACTAGATAACGTTACATAAAGCACCATCACTTCAAAAGAATTAGAATTAGAATTAGACCTCTGAGTAATACTGAAAATATTGCTATTAATTACAGCAACACTTCCCCCTTTGCCTTTCAGACAAGGCTTGTGTTTATATCAGTAATCTTGGGGTTTGGACTCATTTAAAGTAATGTAATCGTCTGGTTTTAGCCAAGGTTCTAACAAACATAGCACATCTAGGATATGATCTGTAATCATATCAATTACAAAGAGTGATTTTGTAGACAGGGATCTAATATTAAGCAAACCAAGATTTATCATTTGTTCATCTGTATTATATCTTGTTTTTTATTTGTTGAACATCAATTAAATTTTTACCCTTAAATGGGTTTGGGAGTTTTTTGTATTTACTAATTTGGAGAACAGACACGGTCCCTATGTGATGATATCTAGGAGAAAGAGTCTCTATGTGTTGGGATTTATCTGACTTCTGTGACATGAGACAGCTAGCAGACGGTCGATTTAGCCAGTCTGTCTGCTTCCTGACCTGGGATGAATACCATGTCTTTTCAACAGCTCAGGTCTTCCTCAAAAACTTTTTTTCTGTGGACACCACCTAGACAGGCAGCCATTGAGTGATTAGTCTGCTAAGTATCACATCACTCCGATGAACAGGAAGGGGGCCAGAGCAAATCACAGTGTCTGACATCATACTTACGAGTACACACACCTTCTTAATGTTAATTTTAGCAATCTCCAACTGGCAAATTCAAACATCATTAGTGCCAACGTGAATAATAATCTTAGAACATTTACGATTAGCATTAGCCAGCACTTTTAAATTTACTTTGTTTCATATAAATATCTAATTTCTTCTGGGAACATCAGTCAGAGGATGCAGTTCCTCCCCCCAGATGACAGCACTCCCCTTTTGCCATTGTGTGGGGCAACCATAAGCATTTGAGTCAAATTTAAAACCATTAACAGTTACACTCTTTGTATAATACAGAACCATCAGTGATTATTGTCTTTCTACATATGCACCAAAGTACCAAACCTCTTAGTTTTATTACTCTGAGATTATTTATTCATCACTTTTTTAATCTAATGGAACCTTTCAATGACAACCTCTTGAAGAAGATTCTCATTGATCTTTTTGCTACACAAACCTCTCATGGCAAGTCAGAAGCATGGCTGAAGTAAAACGTTGCACTTATATCAGTGTCTTTAAGAGCCCATTCTTATGCCTGAACCATTTTAAAAACACACTTCACGAAAGTGCCAGTCTCATTGAGGTTCGATTTACACTCAGTAGTCACTGTCTGCAAACCTGAGCGCCTTCCCTTACCATCCTATTCCATTCTTTGTCCTGATTCATGTTGGATATTTATATGATTTCATAAATATATTTCCTGTTCTCTGAAGAACTAGGTTTCTGTGCCTGGTGCTACTAAAAACTAAATCCTCCTCTGACCATGAGGAGAGATATAGCTGCCCTTATTTTATGTTTTTAGTATTGAGAGCAAGGGCAGTAGGGCTGCAGGAAATGGACCATTCATGGAGAAATCCTGACTGAGATGTTTGAAGTACAGCTCTGCTGATTGGGACAGGATGGGTTCTGGTAAAGGTCTTTTCATTTAGGAATTCATAATTTAAGAATGGATTTTTTTATTTACTTTTCATTTACACAAAATATAAAATCAAAGCTGAAAAAATATAACTGCAATAAATGAATAAATAAATACAGAAGGTAGGAAGAAAGGTAGAAAGGCAGGCAGGTTTCCTTGGTAGATCCTACTTAAGAAGTCAACAAAAATATTTTATCCCTAATGTAACAAAATATAGAGCAAATGCTGTGCATTACGTGTGTAATTCATGCTTCGCATGTATTTGTTTTCTATTTGCCCCAGAGATTTTTGGGAAATGTAGCAGACTTGGCCCCTTATAATTATATGTTTTTCTGTTAAGCTTTAGTGTTTAGCCCATTGACTTCTAAATGCATGAACAAAAACAACACTGAAACATTTTCAGAATATCTTTTTATGTCTGTGGAAGAAAGTAATTCACAAAATTTTGGAACGACATAAGGGTGAGAAAATTATGACAGTTTTATTTTGGGGTGAACTAAAGGGTAGTGTTTACTAAGTATATTTAAATCATGTTTTAATAATCTTTTGTTATGCTTTAAAGTAGTACACTTATTTTGATTTGTTGCCTAACATACTAAAGTGCATATAAAGTACTTGATTACATTCATTTCACACTTCACAGGTATATTCTTTTAAAGTATATTATATCCATAAGTACTCTTTTTAAAAGTATGCTAAAGTGTACTTATTTTTTACTGGGGGCTGATTGTTTCCACCATGACTTTATTAACTGAATTGCCCCCAAATCAAAAAGCCAGTCTCAATGAAAACCCTGAAATTCCCACTGATGACATTGTGCTGTCATCTCATAGATACAATCATTCTGACCATGTGTGGCACCTTTATTCTGTACCAATAGAGCTGGTGTGTATGCATGCTTATACAGTTTCATTATAAAGAACACACCCACCCCACATCTATTAACATAACACTTTACACACCAGACTATCAATTACCAGTGGCCTGATTGACTGCAAACTCATGTTGAAGTAGGGCTGGACGATTATGGCCTAAAATCAAAACCTTGATTAATTGAACATTTTAACTCGATTGCGATTAATGAAAGATTATTTTGTTTGTTTGTTTTTTTGCCCTCATAGTTCACTTTCAAGGTTTGTACTGTAAATATGATTGACTATTAAAGGTGGGATATTTTTTCCTATTGAAAGAGCGATCTGACATCATAGCTCACTATCAGCAGTTATTTTATCCATGTTCGTAACATTTCTTACAGATTTCTGCTCGTTGTAAATCAGATAAAGATGAATTAGCACAGTACCAATACATAATGAGAGCGATTGCGTGTGTGAATTAGTCATACCATCTCTCTATTAATTGTGTAGCTGTGGGTTGTAAATAGTTCCTTCAAAGGTAAGTTTTGAGTTTCTAAGCTACTTTAGTGATAAATCAGAGGACAGCGCTGACAACTAGTTTCTGCGTTCCTCTCTGTGCTTGTGATCTTCACGTTTTGTGCAGCTGCTGTTTGTATGAGTGTTCGTGCCACAATGCAGCTGCGCGAGCAAGGTAGCTCGATAAAATAATACACATCCGATCATCTAAAATCGCTTGAATGTCCAAACCATAAAACAAATACAACTGACAAAGTTTAGTGAAGACGCAACGCTCACCGCTTGCGCACCATCACTATGTGTTGAAACGGTCACATGGCTACACACGCAGTAGTATGTTTTTAAGGGGGAAGTATTAACAGGATTAAAAAAACCAAATAACCGACTTGGGAAAATTACGTCGGTTAGAGGTTTTGAATTTCGTTTTCGATTACTTTTCGATTAATCGTCCAGCCCTACGTTGAAGCCATGCTCACAAGCCCCACGGTGTGTTTTGAAGCTTACTGCTTCTGTCTGACACCACCTCCATGCTAATTGAACATCACCTAATTTCTCTCCTGTCTCAAAAATACACCACACGCATTTTTATCAGTTTAATGCATCCTTGCTGAATAATAGTATTTAAAAAAAAAAAAAAACTAACTGATCCCAAACTTTTGAGCTATTCCGTACATTAATAATATACATTTTTATTATATTAGTAGTAATTTTAGTATTAAATACAAATAAAGATATATAACACTATACATTATATATTATTATATAAAATTAAATTATTATGAAATAATTTACAAGCATTTTTATAAAAATAAAATAAATAAATAAATAAATAAATAAACAAATAAATAATTCTCTTGCCAAGTAATATAGATTTTTACTCTTACTGTAGGCTGTTTATGGGTGTCAAAAATTGAATCACAAATCATATGGAATTCAACTGTTTTGTTTTTGCAGGTGTGTGTATGTAACAAAAGCTTCCAAATTACCTTTTTATGAATGACTTTTTATCTCATGAGGTTATTATTATTGTGTTCTCTCTGTAGATATGTACTGTACGCTGGAGGTAGACTCTTTTGGTTACTTCGTCAGTAAGGCCAAAACACGTGTGTTCAGAGACACAACAGAACCACAGTGGAACGAGGTGAGCTCTGTCATGTCATGATTCACCTGACCAATCACCATCATGTATGCGTTATTAATTAATTTGTTCTTCTACAGGAGTTTGAAATAGAGCTGGAGGGCTCTCAGTGTCTACGGATCTTGTGCTACGAGAAGTGTTATGACAAATCAAAGCTCAATAAGGATGATAATGAGATTGTGGACAAAATCATGGGCAAAGGCCAAGTACAGGTAGGACAAAGAGACAAACACATTGTTAAGACACAAGTGCGCAACAGCAAACAATAAGGTCTGTGAGTTGACCCCACCAGACTGGTTTAGACCACAAAATGTTGGACTTAAATTGTAGTGGTTTCCTGATGTGAGACATTTTTAATGTTGTCTGGTTTTACCGTGTGCTCTACAGATGGTGTGTTGTGGTGCTTTATTTTTGACATGGGCAGCTTTACTGCCTGAGAACCCATGGCTTACATTTCTTTTTCCTCGCGTACATGGGAAATGCCCCAATTAACAAAGCGAGTATGTATGTGTTGAGATCAGTGTGTTCACATGTGTTTTGCGGTATGCAGCTTACGTTAGAAAACAGTTACCAGGAATGGCATCAATATGAGCCAGAAAATTCCCTTTCAGGAGCAATTTTTGAACAGATCCATGACAAAAAAATTGTAAACTTGCCCCTTTTATTTTACTGGAATAAAGCCTTCATTGATCTTCTTTTTTGTGGCAACATTTTGACGACCGTGTTAGTTGCTAATGCTACTTTTTTTACTGTCATTATCAAGTCCTGTTTTGCTAAGCTTTATGCTTAAACCTCAGTCAAATTATTGTTTTTAAAGTGTTTCATTCATCTTTTAAATCTGGGGCAGCTTATGGGGGACTAAAATTCAGGTGGATTTTATTGCACAGTAGGTTCATTTCTGTTTTGTGTTTGTGTTATTCTCTTGGGATCATAGCCAAAAGTGATGATTTTGTTTTCACAGAGAATGTGGTGTGTATGTCATTGCCATCAGTATGTACAGATATATACACATTACCACCACAAGCCAAACAAGCACACACAGCACTGCTTCTATAGACAAAGAGACGCTCATGGTCTTTGGGGAATAGAGATGATGCAGAGATGCTTTTTACCTATGAGGGTGCAAACAAACTCCATAGAATGAGGAAAAAATGCATTTAGGAAATTTGTTAGAATAATTTAGCTGTGTCCAAATTCACATAAAGTATAGTAGGTACTATGTTTGGTTTGAAACTTGTTTCATTACCATTAAAAAAAGTATGCTCTATATGATATTTGGATGTATTACATCAGCCAGGTTGTAACTGTCATGTGACCTGCAGCATCAGTTTTGTTGCTTTACTGCCATTCCTATCCTGTGACCTCATGGAATAGAAAAGTGTCCACTGGATTTGGGCGATGTCCCCTAAATTGGCAGTTGAAGATGTTTACAGTAAAACATTGCGATGGACGATGATATCGTCGGGTGGGGGGGGGGGTAATTTTTTAATGATTTTTAATTTTAATACTGTAAGTACAAACAAAACAATACATTTAGAGTTTGTAAAACACAAACTGATGTAGAAGCGCCAATAACAATTCTTTCCATTATAATTATAGGTCACGTTTTATTCATATCAGATACACATTGTGTAAGTAACTTTAAAATTTACTCTATTCTTCCCCAGTTCACCAGCTTACTTACTTCAGGAGAATTGGATGAATTCACATGTTGTAAACATAAATCCAACAGAACCTACAGCACAAACTAACATGGCGGCGCCCATAACGTGTATAGATCAACTAACGCGATCATTATAAAGCAAAACACATCCACTTGCTCATATTTGACAGTCGGAATATAAAATATTTCATGTTATAGTTAACAAATTTGTGAATATTTTGAATAAAAAAGGAAAACTGAAATAAAAGCAGATCATCAGTCATACAGCGCTGTGGTGTGTGACATGACAAGCAATGTCACCATGGAAACAATAAAGTGATACGTTCTAAATAACGGTCGCCAGAATATTTTAAACTTACGTGCGAAAGGGTTATTTTATTTCCCAACTAATGACTCATCCGGACTAACACTCGTCACGTCTCTGGCATAAACTACAGTATTTAAAATAGTATATATGCATTAGTTATATTCTCAATTTAATTTACAGAGCAATTCCTGCAAAGATTTTAGGTTAACTATAGTCTATAGAAGAGAGACTCGCAAGACTCGCAGCGGGACGGGGTGGAGCGGAACGGAACGGGGGCGTGGCATCACGATGGTGTCTCTCCATCGTGATGTCGGTCAGTCATCACAGATATCATCGTCCATCGGCACAACCCTACACTGGATGCACACTTCAGAATCTCTCCGGAAGTCATTTTGGGTACTTTTGGCCTGCTGTTGAATGACATACTACTTGGTAGTGTTAATTTCGTTAAAGAAAATGGCAAGACAACACCAACATCATTAAACGATAACTGTGACTATATCAACTTGCAATGTTGTTGACAAACAAAAAAACTCTACAAGCTTTCATGGTGGCATTTGCCAGATGTCAAGAGTTTAAATCCCCCAAATCAGAACTTTTCTGTTAAAATGATACATTTTCTGCCACAAGTTTTACTTAATCTTTGCAATCTGGCAACTATGTGCATGCAGTCTCTCTACACTGTGGAAGAAGTGCAGATGATCTGAAAACACAGGCAAACATGTAAGCTGGAGTTCAGCTCTCTATTGAGGTATTCTGCTCAAATTAAAGTGTCATACAGCCAGTCTGTGTTGTTTCATGAGCCACTTGTGCTGTTTGTTGCGACTAAATCTGCCATAAAACCTTTTCAGTGATTTTCCAAATTACAACAATCATTGCGATTATGATAATTTTGAGCAAAATAATTGTGATTATCAATTTAACCATTATGCAGCATGACAAAAATTTGACTTAAGTTTTCATCGACTAAAACTAGACTAAAATGCCAAGACACTTAGGGTGCATTCACACTTGTAGTTCGGTTTGTTTGTTAATTTGGTCCGGACCATAGAAGAAAAAAAAAACATTTAGTCCTGGTCCAATTAGCGTTCAGATTGATAATTTTATCACCGAACCTTAAGGCATAGGGATACATTTACAACCTGATTGGTCGGATTTTATGACGTATTGCCTATTTTGAGACAGAACTTACCGAACATCCAAAACAATGCTGTTTGCTGTGGTAAATGCACTCGTTGTATTTGCGTAGCGGTGCGTAGCCTGCATGTGATGGTTATTTGGCCAGCTGGGAACTTGTGAAGAGCTAATAAAATGTGTAAAGTAGTCAAAACAGCAGTGGGAATCCATCCGTCATACACAAACGATCTGCTGTGTGGAGATGCGTGTCTGATGCCTGTCATGGGCAAACTCGCGACAATGACAAGGAAAAAATGCAATGCGTGAGGATTCTGTCCTTTTTAGGGTCTCGTCTTCCTGTTTTTGGTTCATTTACATGTCTTTGGTCCGTGTTGCATTCATATATCATTCGAACCGCACCAATCCTTTCAACGGTCTCGGTCCGCTTGTTTGGTGCGCACCAGGGTTCGGATGGCAGCGTTCACATATGTTCAAGTGAACCACACTAACTGAGCAATCGTTTTAATCGAACCAAACATGACAAGTGTGAACGCACCCTTAGTCGAATAAAACTTGACTTAATAAATATAGGACAAGGTTGACTTAATATGATGATAACTTAAAAAAAAGTAAATTTGACACAGGACTAAGAATAAATTAAAAAATAGCTGACAAAATTAACTCTAGTACTCATCTCGCATACTGTTTTTTGCCTACTATATAATGAGTAGACATAATCGAAATATTTATTTTAAAAGTAATGTTATAAGACTGTTTGATATGATATTTCCGACCTCTGAAATAGATCCATTGTTTTCTTGACAGCTGACTGCATGATTAAGTTGGCCAATAGAATTGGTTGCATTATCACACATTTTGCACATTGTAAGTGCAGGTTTGGTTTTTTTATATACAGTAATGCAATTATTTACTTTCTAACATTATGTTTTGGGTGTTTGTTCACAGAGAGCCGCATCACAGACAGCATGCCAGTACAGATTTGAGTTATTTTTTTGCATCTAATCATGATTGAATGGTTTAATAGCACTTGAATGAATGATAGCATGATTATATACTGTAGCGCAGCCAAAGGATGCCGTGTTAAATGCGTTAAAAAATTTTAATATGTAAAAATTAAAATAATTAATCGCAAAATTAACGTGTTAATTTTGACTGCTTTAGTTAAAACACATGATTGAAAGATTCACAGTGCTTCATATAGATTTACTATATGTGTGTGTGTGGTTCAGGTATACCCGATGTTATGGATGTGCATGTGTTGAGGGAAATAGCACAATCTTCACACTCACCCTTTAGTATATGTGACCCATGGCCCACTTAAAGGGATACTCCACCGTTTTTTCATATTAAACGATGTTATTCCCTTAACTAAGACGAGTTGATACATACCTGTCTCGTCTCAGTGCGTGCACTAAATCGCTCTGTCTTGCGGCGAAACTTTGTTAGCACTTAGCGTAGCCCAGTTCATTCAATAGGGGCCAAGCAGAGAAGCTACCAAACACCTCCACGTTTTCCCTATTTAAATACAGTTACTCGAGTAGTGTAACTCGACCTAGGACGGTGACACAAAACAAAACGTTGCGCTTTTCTAAGCGTGTAAAATGGATAACTATATTGTACGGCGGAATACCATAGCAAGTGCTCGGGAGCACTTTGACTTGGCGCAGTATTATCTTCACTCGTGAAAAGTCACCGGCCCCCGCACCCTCTCATTTCCGTCAATAAAACCAACGTGACTTTTACCACCTGTGCTATTAGCAAACTGCAAGAGATCATTTGCAATGGCGGACTTTGTAGATGATTATGACTTGTTTGTAGCAGACCCAAAGCCATATCTGTTTGAACCCGAGTACACGGAGGAGGAATTAGCTCTTATGGACCGTGAGAGGGAAAAAAGATACGAACCAGAACAGACCGGAGCCGGCAAAAGAACACGGGCAAACAGCAATTGGTGGTGCAAGTGTGACTGTTGCGAACAGCAACGGTGTTTTTGGATTCTTGTTCAAAGCAGCTAACCAAGCTCTCCGCTGTATGTGGTGAGTTGGAATTCTGTGAAACATGACGGCACTATATACCTTCTCCTTGTTATCACAACCCTTTACGATGCACGTTATAACCATGATTGTCCACAAACTATCTTCCTACAACCTGATACTTCATCAACTCTGCTCAAACTATTACTACTGGTGCAGGTCACGTTGGTTCTATTGACGGAAATGAGAGGGAGCGGGGGCCGGTGAGAGGACTTTTCATGAGTGAAGATATTACTGCGCCAAGTCAAAGTGCTCCCGAGCACTTGCTATGGTATTCCGCCATACAATATAGTTATCCATTTTACACGCTTAGAAAAGCGCAACGTTTTGTTTTGTGTCACCGTCCTAGGTCGAGTTACACTACTCGAGTAACTGTATTTAAATAGGGAAAACGTGGAGGTGTTTGGTAGCTTCTCTGCTTGGCCCCTATTGAATGAACTGGGCTAAGCTAAGTGCTAACAAAGTTTCGCCGCAAGACAGAGCGATTTAGTGCACGCACTGAGACGAGAGAGGTATGTATCAACTCTTGGTTAGGGAATAGTTAGTTAAGGGAATAACATAGTTTAATATGAAAAAACGGTGGAGTATCCCTTTAACTCTCCTATGGTGTAAAGTATATTTTGAAGATATATTTGGTTGCTTGGCCTTCTAGTTAATACCTTCCTTCCTGGACAGGAAGACTAGCCACTTCTGAAACTAAAGTCACTTCTTTCTATGCATGTGAGAGGCTGTGTTCGTATTTACAGTAAGTGAGTTTAAAGAGCGTGTTGAAACTGATGATGAGAAGAGACTTTGTGCAGCACACAGGTCAGTACTGAAGCTAATTTAGATTGATTTGAGAGGTTCTTACTGAGATATTCCAGTAATATTTCTTGAATCAATGTGTGACCATGAAACTTTCCAGATCCATTTTATTTAAAGGTGCCCTAGATTATGTTTTTAAAAGATGTAATATAAGTCTAAGGTGTCCCCTGAATGTGTCTGTGAAGTTTCAGATCAAAATACCCCATAGATTTTTTTTAAATTAATTTTTTAACTGCCTATTTTGGGGCATCATTATAAACGTGCCGATTTTATGCTGCGGCCCCTTTAAATCCCGTGGTCCACGCCCACAGAGCTCGCGCTTGCCTTGAACAGTGCCTTAACAAAGTTTACACAGCTAATATAACCCTCAAAATGGATCTTTACAAAGTGTTCGTCATGCATGCGGCATGCATGCGTCGGATTATGTGAGTAGTTTATACTGTTATATTGTTTGATAGTGCTCCGTGGCTAACGGTTAATACTACTCTGTTTGAGAGATTTATAAAGAATGAAGTTGTGTTTATGCATTATACAGACTGCAAGTGTTTAAAAATGAAAATAGCGACTGCTCTCTTGTCTCCGTGAATACAGTAATAACCGATGGTAACTTTAACCACATTTAACAGTACATTAGCAACATGCTAACGAAACATTTAGAAAGACAGTTTACAAATATCACTAAAAATATCATGTTATCATGGATCTTGTCAGTTATTATTGCTCCATCTGCCATTTTTCACTATTGTTCTTGCTTGCTTACCTAGTCTGATGATTTGGTTGTGCACAGATCCAGACGTTAATACTGGCTGCCCTTGTCTAATGCCTTTTATAATGTTGGAAACGTGGGCTGGCATATGCAAATATCGTAACAGTCGGTGTTATGTTGAGATTCGCCTGTTCTTCTGAGGTCTTTTAAATAAATGAGATTTATATAAAAAGGAGGAAACAATGGAGTTTGAGACTCACTGTATGTTATTTCCATGTACTGAACTCTTGTTATTTAACAATGCCAAGATAAATTAAATTTTTCATTCGAGGGCACCTTTAATTAATTGAGTATGCTAAGGAATTGTATGTCTGAAGTTCAGGACTTCTTTTTAAGCATCTAACACCATGAGCATCACATTTTTAATATACAATTGACATGAACACATCAACTTTGAACACATATCAACATATGTGACTTTACTTGTATACATCACTCAGAGAGAATGAGATACATTGATGACTTGATCAGGTTTAATTAAGTCAAACTGCACCTTTTCGCTTTCATTCTTTGAAATACCTTTGAGTACCATCTAAGTACCATGGTATATCTTTTTATTATTTAATTTAATTTAAAGGCACAGTATTTAAATTTCGCCGCTAGAGGTCGCTTATTCAAAACAATAACAAAGACGTAGCTTGATTATGCCATGAATGAGCGTGGAATCATGAGAATTGTCATCTTCACCTCCACGGTCGATGGAAAGCAGTCTGTATCAAGGTTTTATTAATGTTACTGTGGTATGAAGCAGGGCAGTGCAGAGATCCTTGGACATTTTACTCTGCTGTTTTTATCATGCCGCAGTCGCCGCTGCTGCTCCTTCCCTGAACTTTAGCTTTGTTACAGTTACATTTAGTCAATTAAATTCACATTATTTTATTTAATTCTAATGAAATAGCCGCAAGTATGTTATGTTTTGTTATAACATTACTCTGTGTATTAGCTCAGTGGCTGGTGGCTTCTTGCACATTGCAGTAAGCTAGATCGATATTAGAATATCATATTAATAAGAGCTAGATGACTTGTGTTGCTAAATGGCATACAATTAATTTTAAAATATATTGTATGGTGGAGAAAGTAATGTATTACTGTTAGTACAAATAAAGCTCTCTGATTATGCTATGTTAGCCACTTGACAAAATAGTGTTGACTCTGAGACATGGTACAAACATATTACTCTTGGTAAATCAAGAAAACAAGACAGCATCTTTGGTGTTTCCATGTTTCCAAAATAACTGTTTTCTATTTTAATATATTTTAAGTTTCTTGACTTTAAAAAAAAAAAAAAAAAAAAAATTAATTTCTGTGATGCTAAAGCTGAATTTTCAGCAGCCATTACTCCAGTCTTCAGTGACTCATGATCCTTCAGAAATTATTCAAATATGCTGATTTAATGCTCAAGAAACATTTCTTGTTGTGGTACTTAATATTTTTGTGGAAACCATGACATACAATTTTTTTTCATGATTCTTTGAAGAATAGACAGTTTAAAAGAACAGCATTTATTTGAAATAATAAAAATCTTCACTGTCTTTTTTTTTTAATCAATTTATTGCATCCTTCACTCTAAGAAACGCATGTAAAAAAAAAAAAAAAAAAAAAAAAAAAAAAAAATAGGGCTGACTGTACAGTGTTAATATGAAGGAATTTTCTATATTGATTTTTCCAATAGTATTTCCGCATATTTTGAATTACACATTACATTATTTGTGTTAAAGGATGTGTCCCTAAACTTAATGGATAATGTCCTGGGCAATCTTACTGAACCCAATCTTTTGAATGGTAGTGTATATATAAAAAATATATTATAAAAAAAATGTATAATATTGTTTATTATAATGTTATAATATAATGTTTTATTTTAAGAACTAGGGATGGACTGTATAACTTTGTTTTATTAAAAACAATAGAGGTCTATTGCATGACATTTAAACTCTCTCACATATTCTTAACGAACTTTAAATACTGTACATATTTTACCAACTTATTAAAATAAGACAACGATATTATTTAATAACTGTCATTCATGTTAAAGATAGTATTAGATTCATGCCAGGCACTTTATGTAACAATATACTTACGTATTTACTTGCCCATGATCAGTGACATTGAGGGCTAGGTCAACATCTGGACCATCTTAAAACACAATCCTCCAAACTAATCAGTCTCTTTCATTTAGATTATGTAATTCTGTGATTGTGTTGCCACCATGACTGAGGTTGATCTTCTGTTTGAATCTTTCCCTATGAGTGTCTGTTTTCCTAATTGCTCTGGCTGAGGTGGACAGAGCGAAAATGATTTCCTTCCCTCCCTAGAGAGATCCTGATTTAACAACTTTGTGGCTCCTACATGTAAAAATCCTTAAATGGTCATATTGTAGCAACTCCCGTATGATTTAAGTGGACCCTATTACTACAATCATGTTTTATAGGGAGATGGGAACGCTTATATTCATCTATTCAAGTCCACAATGCAGCATGATCAAGTTTCTTCCCAGGTGAAAATGAAATATATTTAAATTGTGCTTCTTTAGACACATTTAATATATTAAAATTATACTGTACTAAGTGCATATTAAATGTATTATTTTGAAACAACTTTAAGTATAAGTGTATTTCAAGATGTTCTTAAGTTAAATTTTAAGCTATTTGCAATGTATTAAATATATTGAAATTGTGTTAAAATGAAACAACTTTAAGTACATTTAGTGCATTTTGAGTGTATCTCTTTAAATTAGGGCTGTCAATAGATTAATTTTTTTTGCTTAATTTCACGATAAGTGTGTGATTAATCGCGATTAAGGGTGCGTGATTAATTGCGATTAATCTCACACTTATCGTGAAATTAAGCATACTCCATTTATCTTGTTTAACACGTCCATTTTGCCATCATTGCCTATATCCAGCAAAGTAAACCCTCAGATTGAAGTGTGATTTTCACAAAACTGCTTTTTTCAAGATAAATTTAGATGTCTTTCCAAAACTGGACACCAAATAACCAAATGATATGATTTCATATAATTCATACATTTATGTAGGCTACACCAAAGCACCCATAAAAATATCACTGCAAAAAAAAAAAAAGTTTCAGAATTCACAGTGTATAGGACGAGCAACAGCAAAGAGCTTGTTTACATTTTAGACAAGTCAAGTTGCGATACTGAACAGGACCACATGGAAAAAAATCCTAAACCAACTGTCTTGACCTGCATATATACTAAAGTACACAGCAACACACACAGGACAAATCCAAACATTATCCTGAATGTGTGTGAAAACAACATGAATGTACTGAAATGTGTCTGTGCATAAATACAATGTGTGATCACTGCGTCGAGCGTTCATACATGATTTGTTTGCGCATCAATATAACAGACTCACGCATGCTTCTGTACATCACCGCAAGAAGCTGGTTTGCTTTATCCAGCCGAGAAACGGTTTTCATATCATCTGGCCATACAGCTGTGGGACGTTCCGTTCAGACAGGAACAGCGCGATGCAGGAGAGCTCACGCTCTTCAGATACAATGACAGAATATGACAGAATTTGTGTTTTAAAGCAAAACAGACACTGGAATGAATAATTCTCTCTGCCATCTCTGATATAATCAGCATGGACTTTTAAGATCATCTAACTGCGTGATGTAAATTATGTTATGACGCAATTTCAAATGCTTCCGTAATATATTACGTAATATACAAAACGTGAAGATCGTGCGCACAGAGAGGAACACAGAAACTAGTTGTCAGCATTTTTTTTCTACTTTTGAAGGAACTATTTACAACCCACAGCTTCAAAATTAATAGAGAGACGGTATGACTAATTCACACACGAACAGAAATCTGTAAGAAATGTTACGAACCATAGATAAAATAACTGCTGAAAGTGAGCTGTTATGTCAGATCTCCATCTATCATGTTTTTTTGTAATATGGCATGTCACCTCTGTTTCTCTCATTCTCTCTCAAACATCCTACAATCCCCAGAGGCCCCAGAATCTATCAACCCTGACAGATGGGTGTTTTATGGTGCCCACAGACACATACGCGCACACACACAAACCCGCTGTAGGGTACACAAGTCAAGTCAAGTCACCTTTATTTATATAGCGCTTTTTACACTGCAGATTCGGTTGTAAGAATCAATAGTTATTAATTTAGTTAATTTATCTATACCAGCACTGGAGTGAACAGTGATGTTATCATCCAGCTCAATTCAGTTCGCATACAATAGTGTCAATGCAGGCAGATCAAAACACTCTTGAATATCAATTGTCAAGTGTCCCCAACTAAGCAAGCCAAAGGTGAAAGCGGCAAGGAACCCAAACTCCAACAGGCGACATCAGGTGGCAAACAGGTGTTAAAATGGAGAAAAAAACCTTGGGAGAAACCAGGCTCAGTCAGGGGGACAGTTCTCCTCTGGCCAACAGCAAACAGTGCTTTATTATGATTCAGGCAGCTATCATAATTTCAACTGGGATCGCAACAGAAAAGGTATTTATTTAAGTTCCATCTAGTTGAGGATCGTATTCATCACGCCGGTATGGACGGTTTGTTGAGGACCTGGCTGTCGTGTCGATGAGGCCTTCACAGTGGATGATCTAGTTGACTCAATCTCTGCTGGCACTTCAGGGCGTGTCAAGGCACAGGTCCTCAATCTCACCTGGATACGGCCCGGATCCGGCTGACTACGGTAAACCTCGGAATAAACAGAGAGACTAATATTAGCATAAATGCCATTCTTCCTCTGATGTAACGAGTACGTCTGGTGTTATAGGAAGTCCTATATATCCTTTAATGGATTTGAAAACATAAATTGATAATATGTATTGATAAAAATTGATAATGTGTTATGTGTATGCCAGGTTAAAGAGATGTGTTTTTAGTCTAGATTTAAATTGACAGAGTGTGTCTGCTTCCCAAACAATACTAAAAAGATTGTTCCAGAGTTTAGGTGCCAAATAGGAGAAGGATCTACCACCTGCGGTTGATTTTGATATTCTAGGTATTATCAACTGGCCTGAATTTTGAGATCGCAATAGACATGAAGGACTATGATGCGTTAAGAGCTCGCTCAGGTACTGGGGAGCTAAACCATTTAGTGCTTTGTAAGTAATTAGCAAGATTTTAAAATCTATACAATGTTTAACAGGAAGCCAATGCAGTGTTGACAGAACTGGGATAATATGGTCATACTTCCTAGTTCTAGTAAGAACTCTAGCTGCTGCATTTTGTACGAGCTGTAGTTTATTTATCAAGCGAGCAGGGCAACCACCCAGGAGAGTGTTACAGTAATCTAGCCTTGAGGTCATGAACGCATGAACTAACTCTTCTGCATTTGTTATTGAGAGCATATGTTGTAGTTTAGATATATTTTTAAGATGGAAGAATGTGGTTTTACAGATGTTAGAAACATGGCTTTCAAATGAAAGATTAGTATCAAAGAGCACACCCAGGTTCCTAACTGACGACGAAGACTTAACAGAGCAGCCATCAAGTGTTCTAGGTTCTACGCTAGGTTCTATTCTAGGTTAATACGTGAAGAAGTTTTTGGTCCAAAAATTTGAATCTCTGTTTTTAGTTGTAGGAAATTACTGGTCATCCAATTTTTTATATCAGCTATGCATTCAGATAATTTTGTGAATTGGTAAGTTTTGTCAGGGCGTGAAGAAATATAGAGCTGAGTATCATCAGCGTAACAGTGAAAACTAACACCACGCTTCTTAATGATATTTCCCAAGGGTAGCATGTACAGAGTGAAAAGCAACGGTCCTAGTACTGAGCCTTGCGGTACTCCATATTGAACTTGTGATCAATATAACATCTCTTCGTTTACTACTACAAACTGATAACGGTCAGATAAGTATGATTTGAACCACGACAATGCAATTCCACTAATGCCAACATAATTTTCGAGTCTATTTAAAGAATGTTGTGATTGATAGTGTCAAATGCAGCACTGAGATCCAGTAACACTAATAGAGAGATACAACCACGATCGGATGATAAGAGCAGATCATTTGTAACTGTAATGATTTGTAAAGTCTCAGTACTATGGTACGGTCTAAATCCTGACTGGAAATCCTCACAGATACCATTTCTTTCTTAAAAAAAAAAAAAAAAAAAAAAAAAGAACATAGTTGTGATGATAGTGCCTTTTCTAGTATTTTTGACAGAAAAGGAAGATTTGAGATCGGCCTGTAATTGACTAATTCTCTAGGATCAAGTTATGGTTTTTTAATGAGAGATTTAATAATAGCCAGCTTAAAAGTTTTTGGTATGTATCCTAATGGTAAAGATGAATTATTGATATTAAGAAGAGGATCTATGACCTCTGGAAGCATTTCTTTCAATAGCTTAGTTGGTATAGGGTCTAACATACATGTTGTTGATTTTGATGATTTAACAATTTAGACAGTTCTTCCTCTCCTAAAGCAGAGAATGAATTCCTCAGGGATACTACAGTGCACTGTCTGACGTGGTGCTGTAGTAGACGGTTGCATGGTTATAATTGTCTCTCTAATATTGTAAATCTTGAAAGTAATAAAGTTCATAAAGTCATTACTGCTGTGCTGTTTTGAAACATCAGTAGTTGAAGCTTTATTTCTTGTTAATTTATCCACTGTATCAAATAAATACCTTGGGTTGTGCTTATTTTCTTCTAAAAGATTTGAAAAATAAGCAGATCTAGCAGTTTTTAAGGCCTTTCTGTACTCAATCATTCTCTCCACAAAATGCGAAAAACCTCTAGTTTTGTTTTCTTCCAGCAGCGCTCCATTTTTCTGGCAGCTCTCTTAAGGGCCGAGTGTGCTTGTTGTACCACGGCATTTGACTAATTTCCTTAATCTTTTTTAAGTGCAAAGGAGCAACTAATATGCTGGAAAAGAGAGTCAATAGTTTCTGTTGCAACATCGAGGTCTTCTAAGCTATCTGGTATGCAAAGGTGATGAAACTGATCAGGAAGATTATTTATAAAACAATCTTTAGTGGTAGAAGGGATGGTTCTACCGTATTTGTGGCAGGAAGGCAGTTTAGCAGCCTTGGCTAAATGTAGTATACACAAGACTAGATAATGATCTCAGTTGGCGTCACTCTGCTGTAGAATTTCAATGGCATCAATATCGATTCCATGTGACAATATTAGATCTAAAGTATGATTACGGCAATGAGTGGGTCCTGACACGTGTTGTCTAACGTCAATAGAGTTTAGAATGTCTGTAAATGCCAATCCCAAAGCATCTTTATCATTATCTACATGGATATTAAAATCACCAACAACAAGGACTTTATCCACAGCTAGTACTAACTCCAAAAGAAAATCAGCTAATTTTTTGATAAAGTCTGTGTGGTGCCCTGGTGGCCTGTATACAGTAGCCAGCACAAATGTCAACTTACATAACATTACATAAAGCACCATCACTTCGAAGGAATTATATTTGAAAGATTTTTGAGTAATACTGTAGATATTACTATAAATTACAGCAACACCTCCCCCTTAGCCTTTCTGACGAGGATTGTGTCGATAATCCTAACCTTGAGGGCTAGACTCTTTTAAAGTAATGTAATCGTCTGGTTTTAGCCAGGTTTCTGTCAAACACAGCACATCTAGTTTATTGTCTGTGATAATATCATTTACAATAAGTGCTTTTGAAGAAAGAGATCTAATATTCAGCAACCCAAGCCTTATCATTTGTTTATCAGTATTATCTCGTTTTTTTATTTGTTGAACATCAATTAAATTTTTACCCTTAAACGGGTTTGGAAATTTTTTGTATTTACTAATTCGGGGTACAGACACAGTCTCTATGTGATGATACCTAGGTGAAAGAGTTTCTATGTGTTGGGATTTATCTGACCTCTGTGACGTGAGACAGCTAGCAGACGGTCGGTTTAGCCGGTCTGTCTGCTTCCTGACCTGGGCCCCAGTTTGTCATGTTTTAGCTTTAAGACTATGTGCCATATTACAAGAGAGAATAGCAGCACCATCCCAGGAGGGATGGATACCATGTCTTTTCAACAGGTCAGGTCTGCCCCAAAAACTTTTCCAATTGTCTATGAAACCTATATTATTCTGCAGACACCATTTAGACAGCCAGCCATTGAGTGATGATAATCTCATCACTCTGACAAACAGGAAGGGGACCAGAGCAAATTACTGTTTCTCACATTGTACTTGGAAGTTCACACACCTCTTTAATGTTAATTTTAGTGATCTCCGACTGGCGAAGTCGAACATCATTAGTGCCAACATGAATAATAATCTTAGAGTATTTACGATTAGCATTAGCCAGCACTTTTTAAATTTGCTTTGATGTCAGGTGCTATGGTGGCAGGTGTCTCTATTTTCACATTCCGTATAATAGAATCGCTAATAACTAGGGCACTTTCAACAGGAGTCTCAGTGGGTGCGTCACTGAGTGGGGAGAACCTGTTTGTTTTTATCAGAATGGAAGAGTGGTGTTTTCCGCGACTATGCTGTCTTACCATTACCCAATTGCCCTGTTGCACAGACTCTACAGCCGGAACCAAACAATGTACAGAGTTCACTAAGCTATCGCATCCAATATCTAAAGCCCTTGCATTCTTGCTATCCTCAATTAAAGTTTGGATGCGTGTCTCTAATTCTGAGATTTTCTCTGTCACCCTGACTATTTCCCTACATTTATGACATGTAAATCCCTCGTCGCTGACAGAGAAAGCTATACTATGCATGTGACAGGCAGAGCAAGTAACAATAGAAGGAGAGGATGACATGACTCACTGTGTTTGTAGACTGATCTGACTTACCACAGCTGTTTGATGAACTCGTAGGAAAGGAGCACATGAGAGCTAGCGAGATGCTAACACGTTGTGATAGCAATTTAGATTAAAAGATTTAAAGCTAGCGACGTCGGATTAATGTGATAGGCAATATTAGATATATGGTAATGATAATATAAATAACAATGAATGATAGTAAGAGATTCAAAACAAAGCTATACGAAGTTACAGACTCAAACCACTCTGAGCAGCGAGGCATGGTGGGACAGATTTGTTGCATATAAATGGCATCAGTTAGCTGAGTCCAGCCGATGCTAGTGGCTGTCTACTTGCTATTGTATGTGTTTGAGTCCAACAAAAAAGAAACATCACTACTTAGGATTTTCTCCATAGTCAAATCTTCTACCTTGTGTATGCTGTACTGATGCTTGTTTTTTGTCTTTTTCTGTCATTCTGGCTTCTGGCTTTAGACCTTTTCTGCTTAGATCTTTTCTGCCATACAGACACGGATTGTCCTATTGTCTCTGTTGGTAAAGAGCAATAACACGTGTGTGCCATTGTCAAATTTTTTGCTCTTCGCATCACCAAACTACACTTCTCTACTAGTGTATCTACAGAGACGGCAGCCAGTGAGCCTTAGGATTCTCTCTAACATATAGTGAAACACTGTGTGTCATGCCATTTCAACATGATGAAATAGCCACACCATATATAATTAAAATACTTTCTATCTGCATCTTCAACCACACAGATACTGATTGTCCTGTTGTCTTTGCTGGTAAAGAACTATAATAAGAGCCACACCATATATAATTAAAACACTTATATAGAAAACTATTATTAGTACAGTCTTCATTTTGTGTGTATACCATTCAAATACACTTTTTTTATTGTGTAAAACTTTTTAAATTTGCACCAAATTGCTAAATGCACCTTTAAGAAATCACCACTAATTGTATTTATTACAATTATCCTGCAGTTATTTCTATCCATTCTATGAAAATCACTTTGATCTGTTTTCAGGTTAATTCATGGTGTTTAAAGGTTAATTCATGGTGTTTTCTGAAATTTGACCTCTTTTAGTTAACTAATTCCAGGTTTACCGATTACTGAAATGAAGGCTTTTCCTTCTAGATTCAAGTCTGCAATGATCTGGCTAGCAGAGTTTAGCAGTGATGATCAGATATAATTGGGTCATGTTTAGACAGGAAGTAGAACACAAAGCCCCAGTGAAAACCCCTTCATTTAGCTGAAATTCACCAAAATTCACAAGCTTCCAGCCTGTGTTTATCTGAGACTTTATTAGAAAATCAGATTTAGTATTTATTGACTTATTCACTTAGTTCTTCAGAAACAGAACAATGGGTCACTGAATGATTCCTCTCTGTTCTAGAAATACATGTCCTACATCACTAACAAGGCTCTGGGCTTTTTGTTTAGGAACACCAAGTTTAAAAAAAGAGTTCACCGAAAAATGAGCAAGCACTTTTGAACTTCCATTTACTTTTTTTTTATTTTTTTTGCTTTATATACTGTATGTGTGCTGATCAATGTTTTAATGTGAACAACAAAAGCCTAATAAATTCTAGTCATCATATATAGCAATCGTGTCTCTTTGGAAGACATAGATTAAAAATTCATATGTATTATTTTTATTCAGTTATTGTAACGTGTCGACAATATATCTTTTGTGAGGCTCAGATAAACTGATGCTTTGTTGTAGATGTTTTATGCTGTAATTTACATATTCTATTACAGTAAATGCTTGGTCATGAACATTACATTTTCTGCATACTCACAGAACTTTACAAAGCACTATCTTCATAACCCAAATATTATTCTCACATTATGCCTAAAATCTACATTGTATTACAGAGTTGCAAAGTGCAATGCACATTCTTATTTGATAATGAATGGAAAGGGAAGAAAATCAGCCAATCACAGTGTAAAATGTAACTTTACACCAGGATCTCTTCAGCCATTCAGAACTCCCTCCCATTCAGAGATACAGTACAGTTCAAAAGTTTGGAACCACTAAGATTTTTAATGTTTTTAAAAGAAGTTTCATCTGCTCACCAAGGCTACATTTATTTAATTAAAAATACAGTAAAAAACAGTAATATTGTGAAATATTATTACAATTTAAAATAACTGTGTACTATTTAAATATATTTGACAAAGTAATTTATTCCTGTGATGCAAAGCTGAATTTTCAGCATCGTTACTCCAGTCTTTAGTGTCACATGATCCTTCAGAAATCATTCTAATATGCTGATTTGCTGCTCAGTAAACATTTATGATTATTTTCAATGTTGAAAACAGTTGTGTACTATTTTTTTCAGGATTTCTTGATGAATAGAAAGTTCAAAAGAACAGCATTTATCTGAAATACAAAGCTTCTGTAGCATTATACACTACCGTTCAAAAGTTTGGGGTCAGTGAGAATTTGTATTTTTATTTTTTTGAAAAGAAATTAAAGAAATGAATACTTTTATTCAGCAAGGATGCATTAAGTCAATCAAAAGTAAAGACATTTATAATGTTACAAAAGATTAGATTTCAGATAAACACTGTTCTTTTGAACTTTCTATTCATCAAATAATCCTGAAAAAAAATATTGTACACAAATATTTTGTACAATTGTACACATTAAATGTTTCTTGAGCAGCAGATCAGCATATTAGAATGATTTCTGAAGGATCATGTGACACTGAAGACTGGAGTAATGATGCTGAAAATTCAGCTTTGCCATCACAGGAATAAATTACTTTGTGAAATATATTCAAATAGAAAACAGTTATTTTAAATTGTAATAATATTTCACAATATTACTGTTTTTACTGTATTTTTAATTAAATAAATGCCTTGGTGAGCAGACAAAACTTCTTTTAAAAACATTAAAAATCTTAGTGGTTCCAAACTTTTGAACTGTACTGTATGTTAACACAAACTAATCTACATGAAGCATTACATAATCACAAGTCCTGTGCAGCCTTTCTGAGAGAGCACATCATTTACACAAAATTTACATCCATTTATCAGTGAAGTACAATTAGTTGAGCTTCATATCATTTTCTTTTTGAAAAATAAAGACCCTGTGAAATCATATCTAATTATTTTGAGGCCAACTTTATGATAATACACTCCCAAAAGTTGACTAAAACTCACTTTTAGCAGATATACACAGCTAAAATTTAGGTCTAACTTAAAAGGAAATGCGTAAAGAATTTCATTCAGTAATTTTCAAAGGGGCCTGTAATTTTATTTTGTGCACTATTCTGCCAGCATGTTGTCTTTTTGCTCTGGGGCAAAACCTACGTACCTGAGCAAATGTATTCCTAAAGTGTTATGACAGAAACAACACTCAGAAAATAAGAACAGCAACATTGTTTTGGCTAAATGACAGTATTTAATCAGAGATCACAGCTGGCAGTGTGCTGATGGCAGGTGGTTCAATGAAACAATATGTCCCCGTGTTGAAAACATAAAATCAGAGAGGGTCAATGTACTCGCGACATGCAGCCCTGCCTCCACACGCTGCTCTCGAGACCCCTGGGAACATACCTCATCTCATACACATCCTCCAGCCACACCAAACTTTCTCCCACCATTTCAGTAATGATTTATACATACATTGAGGCTCAAAATTTAATTTTCGACTAAATTGAGAAAATGTTGAAATCATTTAGATGCTTTCCTCTTGGATTTGTGGCAAACAGAACATACTATTTTGTCACACAGCATCATAATTGCTCATAATCAGATCATATACACAAGTATATACTGATGATTTTTTATTTTTTTTTTGAAAGAAATGAATGCTTTTATTCAGCAAGGATGTATTAAATAGATCGAAAGTGTCAGTAAAAAACAACAACATAATTTTACAAAAGATGTCTGTCTCAAATAATTACTGTTTTTTAACTTTCATCAAAGAATCCTGAACATTTTTTTTACGTGGTTTGGTTTCCACAAAATATTAAGCAGCACAACTGTTCAACATTGATAATATGTTTCTTGAGCACCAAATCAGCATATTAGAATGATTTCTGAAGGATCATGTGACACTGAAGACTGGAGTAATGGCTGCTTAAAATGTATCTTACATTGTGTCTACACCAGACATGACCCTTGTCTCGTTGCATCACACCGCGCCGCAACAGCTAAAAGCTCTCTATACTGAATGTGACAAAATGATCATTGCAAAGCACTTGGACTATGTCAAAAATAGAACGGGGACTCCGTTGACTGTTGGGAATTTGTTGTGTTGTCGCATCGCGTCACATCGAGCCGTATCCAGTGTAGACAATATCGCTGATTATAATGGGTTCTATTGTCTTTTGACCTCACGTCGTTTGCGTCCACTGTAGACACTGTTTTAGCCATCACAGGAATAAATTACATTTTAAAATATATTAAAATAGAAAACAGCTATTTTAAATTGTAATTTCAGAATATTGCTATTTTACTATATTTTTGTTCAAATAAATGCATCCTTGGTGAACATAAGAATCATCTTTCAAAAACTTTGAAATATCTTATTAACACCAAACTTTTGATATTGTTTTGTATGTTCAGTAAAAGTATGCCAACTTTTGACACTTACTGAGTGAATTTTGAACCTTTCTTTTGAGGAAAAGTAGATGTTATTGAACGTGTGTTTGTTAGGGGTGTGACGAGACAGGTAGCTCACGAGACGAGACAAGACAAGACACGAGATTTTTACACAGTATTTTTAAGAAATCTTCAATGACGAAATACATGACTAAAAATAGTCTGCAGGTGCATTTGAAATGTTTTAACTAATCATCTTGTAATGAATGTCATTTCAGTTCTACTTTCTTGATCATAGAAATAAAAAATAGAATATAAAAAATGTTAACACTTTACAGTAAGGTTAATTTGTTAACAATAATGTATTAACTAACATGAACTAACAATGAGCAATACATTTGCTACATTTTTTATTAATCTTTGTTAATGTTAGTTATTAAAAATAGTCATTCATTGTTAGTTCATGTTAGTTCACAGTGCATTAACTAATGTTAACAAATACAACTTTTAATTTTAATAATGTATTACTAAATGTTGAAATTAACATTAAGATTAATAAATGCTGTAAAAGTATTGTTCTTTCTTAGTTTATAACTTAAGTAGTTATCTAATGTTAAAGTTAACCTTTTTTTAAAGTGTTACCATAAAAATGAATAACAGTTTTATCTTAGTCATATTAAGTGCAAACAATAAGTGATGTGCAACCATAATGAAAGTACTCTCTTAATATTCAAAGTGCAAATAGAGACCATTTATTTCTTCAAGCTTGATACAGAGCTGAGAGATGGTTACAACTACACAGCCCAGCCTGAGATAGCTTTCATATTGTGAGATATTTGCATGCATCAGGAAGCTTCTTTCAAAATGCGGGGTATTTAAATCATGTTTGAATGTGCGCGTGTGTTTACTTTCACTTTCGCAACTACGTGTACTCTGTGAATAGGTAGCAACGGCGACTGTTATCCAGCTGAATTAAATGGTTTTTATTTCTATAAAAAGCAAAACACACTCTGCCATGGCAATATCACTCAAGAGACAACTTTTCACCTCTACGAGAAATCGTCACATTTTAATCTCGCGAGATCTCGTGGCACAAGATCTCGTCACACCCCTAGTGTTTGTGTATTTTTTTTTTCTCTCTTTAAATTAAAATAAATTTGTTATTTTGTTTCTGCTGTCCCCTTCTGCTTCAGATAGTTTGTTCATGTTGTTTCCTGTTTCAACGTGGAGTCGCTGCATGTCAGTGGTGACTGAAACTAGTCCCAGCTCCCCCTTTTCTCTTTTATGTTCTGCTTTCTTTCAAATTATATTTTTAGATCAAATCAAGATATTTGATATTCCAGCCTGAAATGGTTCACTCAAGGGGATGTTTTATCATGTATGCATGGTTTGTGTTTTATGTACACAAAGGCTGAGAAAAGAGTGGCATGTCTGTGTGTGTCCAAACCCCTTTGCATGGCTTTCTACAGGAAATACAGAGCCCATAAAAGAGCACATTTGGACTAAATGTCGTTCTGAATAACAGAGATGGTTGATGCAAAATTGACATGATGATGCCAAAGAGCATTCCTGTCCTTCTCTCTCTTCATAAATAGCAGATGATATTGGTATGAAGGCTTGGTGGATAAAAGCAGTTGTTCTGTGCTGTTCATGTCACAAAGACACTCAATTCATATCAGTACTCATGACTAGAGCAAAAACAATTCACATACCAAGTGCACTTTCACTATTTTTGGCACCTGTACACTATTTAATATACACTGCTCAAAAAAATTAAAGGAACACTTTGAAAACATCAGATCTCAATGGGGAAAAATATCATGCTGGATATCTATACTGATATGAACTGGGTAATGTGTTAGGAATGAAAGCATAGCGCACCGTTTGATGGAAATGAAAATTATCAACCTACAGAGGACTGAATTCAAAGACACCCCGAAAATCAAAGTGAAAAAAATGATGCAGCAGGCTGGTCCATTTTGCTGAAATTTCATTGCAGCAACTCAAAATGGTACTCAGTAGTTTGTATGGCCTCCACGTGCTTGTACGAATGCCTTACAACACAAACACAAAAACAATTTCCAAAATGTTGACAAGACTAAGTTTAATATAACATCTGTTTAACTTATAACATGAAAGTAAGGTTAATAATATAACTTAGATTACACATTTTTCAGTTTTACTCAAATTAGGGTGATGCAAAAATGAGTACACCCCACAAAAAAAACTACTACATCTAGTACTTTGTATGGCCTCCGTGATTTTTAATGACAGCACTACATCTGTGAATTCATGATGCCATCAATGAAATGCGCTCCCTGACACCCGCAGCACACATGCAGCCCCACATAAGGACACTGCCACCACGATGTTTCACTGTAGGCACCAAGCATTTTTCTTTATATTCCTCACCTTTGCGACGCCATACAGTTTTGAAGCCATCCTTTCCAAAAATATTTATCTTGGTCTCATCACTCCAGAGTATAGAGTCCCAGTAGTCTTCATCTTTGTCAGCATGGACCCTGGCAAACTCTAGGCAGGCTTTTTTTTATGCCTGGGCTTTAGGAGAGGCTTCTTTCATGGACGGCACCCACGCATGCCATTCCTCTGCAGTGTACGCCGGATTGTGTCACGGCAAATGGTCACCCCTGTTTGGCTTTCTACTTTTTAGATAACTGCAGTGAACTTGCATGCCGATTTTCTTCAACCCTTCTCATCAGAAGACACTCCTGTCGAGGTGTTAACTTCTGTGAACGACCTGGACGTCACTGTGAGATGGTTGCAGTTCCATCTTTTTAAATTTTCCTACCACTTTTGCTACAGTATTCTGAATGATAAGTAAAGCTTTGCTAATCTTTTTGTAGCCTTCACCTTTCTGGTGTAAATAAATCATTTTCTTTCTCAGGTCTTGTGACATTTCTCTTCCATGTGGTGTCATTGCTTGACAGCATGAAATGGGAAGGGTTTTTTTAACACCCTTTTATAGTCAACTGTCTGCTGGACACCTGTGTAATGAATAATTAGACTCAGCTGTGGTTGAATTCTTGTTAAATTAGACATTTGTAGTCTATAATTTAGCTTTGCTCCAGAGACTTTCAGTGGGGTGTACTCATTTTTGCATCACCCTAATTTGAGTAAAATTGAACATTTTGTTCTCTAAGTTATATTATTAATCTTACTTTCATGTTATAAGTTAAACAGATGTTATATTAAACTAAGTCTTGTCAACATTTTGGAAATTGTTTTTGTGTTCATTGAGATTGTTTAAAATGTTACTTTTCAAAGGGGGTGTACTCATTTACACTGAGCACTGTAATGTCCCAGAGGTGTTCTATTGGATTTAGGTTAGGCGACCAAGGGAGCCATTCAATGGCTCCACATATTCTCGCCACATGAGGCCGGGCATTGTTGTGCACCAGGAGGAACCCACTGCACCAGCGTAGGGTCTGACAGTGGGTCCAAGGATTTCATCCCGATATACCTAATAGCAGTCAGGGTGCCATTCTCTAGCCTGTAGAGGTCTGTGCGTCCCTCCATGGATATGCCTCCCCAGACCATCACTGACCCACCACCGGTCATGTTAAATTATGTTACAGGCAACATAACATTCTCCACAGCTTCTCCAGACCCTTTCACATCTGTCACATGTGCTCAGGGTGAACCTGCTCTCATTTGTGAAAAGCACAGGGTGCCAGTGGCGGACCTTGCAATTCTGGTGTTCAATGGCAAATGCCAATCGAGGTCAACGGTGCTGGGCAGTGAGCACATGGCCCACTAGAGAACGTCGGGCCTGAAGTCATGAAGTCTGTTTCTGATTGTTTGGTCAAAGACATTCACACCAGTGCCCTGCTAGAGGTCATTTTGTAGGGCTCTGGCAGTGCTCATCCTGTTCCTCCTTGCACAAAGGAGCAGATACCCGTCTTGCTGATGGGTTAAGGATCTTCTACAGCCCTGTCCAGTACTCTTAGTGTAATCTCCTTCATGCTCTTGAGACTGTGCTGGGAGACACAGCAAACCTTCTGGCAATGGCAAGTATTGATGTGCCATCCTGGAGGAGTTGGACTGCCTGTGCAAGCTCTGCAGGGTCCAGGTATCACCTCATGCTACCAGTGACACTGACCCTAGCCAAATGCAAAACTAGTAAAAAACAGTCAGAAAAGATGAGTAGGGAAAAAATGTCAGTGGCCTCCATCTGTAAAACCATTCCTGTTTTGGGGGTCGTCTCATTGTTGTCCATCTAGTGCACCTGTTGTTAATTTCATTAAAACCACAGCAGCCGAAACTGATTAACAACCCCCTCTGCTACTTAACTGACCACATCAATATCCCAGGAGTTTAACTTGATGCTATTCTTTGATTAAAAAATGTTCCTTTAATTTTTTTGAGCAGTATATATAATATAAACTGTTTACCTGTATATTAATAAGTTGTGAAGAATTATGACTTCCATTATGCACTGCTCAAAAAAAATGAAAGGAACACTTTTTAATCAGAGAATAGCATCAAGTCAGTTAAACTCCTGGGATATTGATCTGGTCACTTAAGTAGCAGAGGGGGTTGATAACTCCAGAGGTCTGAGTGATTCTGGGGCCCTTGGGATGTTTTGACATGCCCAACATGTAATTTTGCTGTATTCAGCACAAACTCTGCTACAATAATATGTGAGCAATATAGATATACATGTTTGCATTTTTTTTTAAATAAAGATTATGCGTGGTTAGTAAGTTTTGGGGAAAAAATCTCCTTGCAATAAGGCCTTAAAACATATTCTGAATAGTTGTTCATAAGACTTTTGAGTTATCAAGCTTGTAGGCTAGAATTTTTACTACGCAATTATGTAAAGATTATTCTGAACACTTTAACACAAACAGCAATATAATGATTTGAATTTTCTAAGTCAGTTTTTGTGTCAGCACTGCTGTATGCGTGGGAGTGGTGATGACCATGAATATTTATGTGATTCACACCAGGGGAGACAAAGGACACTCCCCCAGTGGCTAACGGCCCATCAAAGTGGAATGCTGTGAAGCAGTCTGAACAAATAATGTGACATTGGAGACTGAAGTAATGATGCTGAAAATTCAGCTTTATTGAGCATGATAAGCATAAGAGACTTTCAAAAAATTAAAAATGTGTACAAACTTTTGACTGGTAGTGTAGTGCATGAAACAAAGAAATATATAACCAATATAATTCTACTTATACCTATGTAAAACACAAACTATATTTTTACCATAAAATAACATTTAGTGGAAGACAATCTACAGTCTAGGATGGGTGGTTTGGCCCATTGGGAGCTGTAAGAGCTGCTCATGCGGGAAAAATGTCCAGGATGGAGGGGACAGGGACAGTAATGTTCTTTGCCAGCTCAATGGTCAGTGGTGCGTTCATGGTTTTGTGCTGTGTTGTGTAGTACTGAATCAGCTGATCAGACAGGTCAACGCCCCCCATGTGTTTGTTGTATGCAGTCACAGGTGCAGGACATGGAAATGTCTTTGTCCTCCATGTTCCTTGTGATTTCACCCTCCTCTGCACAGAGTCTCCTGAGTGAGCAGAATGGATGGTAGAACAGACAGATACCTCTCGTGTGTCCATCCACTTCACAAATACAAGAGGTCCATCCCGAATCCATCTGATGGACTCTTTCCGAAAAAAAGAGTTTGAACAGACTCATTGGAGAATGTGACTCAGCAGAGCTCAGTTGTGGTCCAGTTTCACGGCCGGCAGGAATCGCGGCGTATGTGGAACCATATCAACATCCGTCTGTGTTTTCCATGACAGAGTGGATTGCCTGTTGTTTGCCTTAGCTCTCTGTGGAACAGGTGCTTGGATATTTTCATTGTCACATCTGTAGAGAAAAAAAAAAAAACGTGAGCATGCTGATAACACAATCACTATAGCCATGCATAACAAAGACAGCAGTTTCAGATTCCTAAACAAAACAAAAAACTGTTACCATACATTGCCCAAAGTAAACTGATGGGCAATTAGCGATTATGGGTGCACAATGTATGTTTACATGTTGATGATGGGCCATAGGACAGACGAACTTTATCTATTGATGTTCTGTAGACCATGTGTATGATAAACTAACTAAAACTGGGTGAAATATATTTCAAATATGTTTACAGAATATCACATTACAAGTGTTTACACTTGAGTATATATACAAACATTTGTAAGTGACATTGTATGGCAATATTTTCTGTAAGCTGTCAAAAGCTAGCTAAAATATAGTCTGAAAACTCATGAGTTCTATAGTATCACCACGCACAACAAAGACACCAGTTTCTGTAATGCCATACAGGTACATATACGTTTTGAATTGAGATGATGTATACAGTTATGTCTGTAAAATATACTTACTCTGTATGATTCTCGATCGCACTGAGAACTGACCGAGATCTGCGTGCCCCTGTGCGCGGTGCTGGTGACGGCGATCGTGAAGCAGCCACATTCCTAAACAAAGCAAAAAAACTATTAGCATACATTCTCCAAAGTAAACTGATGGGCAATTAGCGATTATGGGTGCACAATGTATGTATATATGTGCTGACAATGGTCCATAGGACAGACAAATATCTATTGATTGTCCGTAGGCCGCGAGCAATGTTCCCTCTAAGCTGCGCGCGTGCGCGGCCGCGCACTTCTGAAACTGCGGCCGCGCAGAAGAAATAATTGCCGCGCAGAGAACAGGCATGAAAATGATTGTAGTAGTTTAACTGAGAAATAATTGCAGTGCTCTGGACAACCGCTATAGAGTTATTATCGCTATAGAGTTAGAACTGGTGAATGCGGTTTACAGGTTTCATAGAAAGAGAACGATTGAGCGCGTGTGAGCTGGCTGGCCAGAAAATTGTAATGTTTGCGGACTAAATACCTCAATACGAGAGGCAACGCGAAACGAAAAGAAATGTGAAATAAAACGCCATGTTTAATGAAAAGTGGCGGAAATAACGGATGATGGGCACAGAATGCTAACAAAACTCTGAGACATTTACAGTCACACTCCCACCACAGAGATCAAACTCAAAATACCTCAGATTAAATAGATTATTGTGTGTGGTGGTGCTGTGGGTTTCAGGGATGTTTAGATAACTATAAACCGAGTTAACCTTCACTTTTCTTAAAAATATTTAGCTATCAGTTTAAATGCTTCAGTTTGTTTTCACTGTATAATATATTAAAACAAATGGAAGCATTAAACTGATATAATACTGTATATCAGTTTAAATACTTAAATATTATATTATATTTAATATATTATAATGTAAGCCTAATAAAAAAATTGATCTCACAAGGGGATTGTTTAGGGCTCCTTGCCACGAAAAATCTTAACATCCTGGTATATAAAATCTGAGAAATTCATAAGCAATAAACATGTAATTTTGATGGTTTAACACTGTCTGTTGCTAATAATTGACTGTACAAAAACACATTATGGTTGTCCCAAACCATCATTGTACCTGCTCATATTATATTATTATAAAGAATTGAACTGTCCTGCAGGAGGACAGAAATTATTTTTTAATAGAATTTCTTGGTAAAGACTGGTACAGTTAATACAGCAATGTGAAAAAATCTCAAGTAACCTAAAATGTGCTTAATTTAGTGACTGAACTGCTTGTTTTCAAACATATTATTTAATAAATCATAAGTTACATCAAGGGTCAAATAAAATAGAAACGGCACATTAAAGTTAAATGTTACAGTTGCATGATAAAACCATTTTTTTTTTGTGTGTTTACGTTCGTTGTACAGGTCTGATATAAAGTATGTTTTTGCTCAGGTGGCCAAAATGTGCGCTCAACAGAGAAAAGTTTTGCTCAGCGAGAAAAAAAATTAGAGGGAACATTGGCCGCGAGTACTATCTGTTGATGGGCCATATAGACCGCACGTTTTCAGTGCATTTCAGACATGTACTGTATTTTAGTCATATAGGCTGTATTTTAGCACGATAACTAACCGAAACCGATATAAATAAATAGTGTTTAGACACTATCACATTATTTCACCATAGACTAAAATATATTTGCACTAAATCACATCATATTATAAGCAGATATTCACAAACAAGTTACATTAGGCATAAGACCGTATTTTAGCATAACTAAAACTGGGCGAAATACATTACAAAAAGAGAGGTATTTGTGATTCAATTTCCCGCAAGCAAGCCAAAACTAGACACAATATAGTATGCAATACGAGTTTTATATTGTCAGAAAAATAATTTCAGTTTCAGTCCATCGGACGCCATCAGGTTGCACCTCAGACTGTCTAGGAGCTCAGTGATGCCCTGGTCCAGATCTGGGAGGAAATACCCCAGGACACCATCCGTCGTCTCATTAGGAGCATGCCCCGATGTTGTCAGGCATGCATACAAGCACATGGGAGACATACAAACTACTGAGTACCATTTTGAGTTGCTGCAATGAAATTTCAGCAAAATGGACTAGCCTGCTGCATCATTTTTTCACTTTGATTTTTGGGGTGTCTTTGAATTCAGTCCTCTGTAGGTTGATAATTTTAATTTCCATCAAATGATGTGGCATCCTTTCGTTCCTAACTCGTTACCCAGTCCATATCAGTAAAGATATCCAGCATAATATTTTTCCCCATTGAGATATGATGTGTTTTCAAAGTGTTCCTTTAATTTTTTTGAGCAGTGTATTTAAATACATTTTACCATGGTTCACAGATTTTTTTCATGCTTATTTGGATTATCAGTTTAATTTTTGGTATTTTAAATTAATGCATGTGATTATTACTATTAATTTTTTAGTGCCGAACAAGCTTTTTTAATACTTAGTATTTTAAATTAATTAGTTGTATATTTATATATTTATTTTGTATTTAAATTCAATTTATAAATTCTATTTTTATATTTATATATGGGCCTAATATCAGATCTTGCTTTCATGCATCATCTTCTCAAACATTATTGTATATTATGTTATTATTGTTATTTTTATGTGGCAGTAGGTGCTACACTCTGCATTGTTGTCTACAAAGGCCAATCAGAGGTGTTTACGAATCCATTCAACAATGCTCAAAGCGTCATATTTTTAAAATTTACTTGGTATCATGGTTGGTACTTTTTACAACACTAATGTGTTGTATTAACATATCAATATAATTTTGTTTAAATACCAGAGTTATCATCAATACCAGTATATTGTGACACCCATAATTTATATTATTTTATATATTTAATTATATCTGTGTATGACTGATATAGAGACTCTGTGTGTTGTATGTGAAGTTGAATTTGTCTTGTTTCTTTTCTTATTTTTGCTGGCATTCTTGCTGTTCGTTTCTCCTGAATATATAGTGAGTTCAGACACACATGGCCCTGGGCTGCCATTTCTGTTTGCCAGCTAGCTAATCTGATTTCCCATTATTAATCGGGCTAGATTTTTGCCCTCACTGTAATCTGTCTTTTCTCTTTTTCTCCCTCGGGGAACCAGGACAGAACATTTTGAGCCCCCTGCTTTTCCCACTCTTGGTTTCTGATCTCTCTTCTGCTTTTTTTATTCTAGCTATTCTTGTCTTTTTTCCAGTACTTCACTTTCTGGTCTGGCCCTCCGAGCATTTGCTATCTCCTACTCCTAATTTCCTGCTGGTCCTCTTTTCTATCTCAGTATCTCTCAGTTTCTCTCGGCATTGGTCAGGCCTGATGTTCTTTGTAGTGATCAGCAAGAAGCATCACAGAAGATTGTGACCAAACACCCACAACCTTAAAACTATGCTTAGGTGGATGGTGTGGCATAGTGGCTAAAGGTCATGGCGTTATCGGGGCATGCTGTAGAAGTAACAATCCTCAGTATTTTAAAGAGAGTGATAGTGTTTTCATCAAATATCTGTGTCATTAAAATGGATGTTTGGTTCGGTGTTATGATATTTTATGACCCCAACAACCTCTGTTGTCCCATTTAGCCACTTGTTAGCTAAAAACAGGTTTTCAAAACAGGTAAAAGCTTTAAAAAAATCACAAGGGGGTATTACTGATGTATGTTATGTCATAGAATAAAATGTGAAAATAACTTGAGCTTGTGTTTACCACAGACCTTATTTCAGGCATTCAACTAAAAACCCATTCAAAAATCCCACTGACTTCAGGGCGATGGAAAACTTCAGTCGTCCATGAGAGATACGAGACGGGTGCAGCACGCAGCTGATGCTCATTATCAATCGTGCCACTGGCCTCACGCCGATCCCCCCACGGCTCTTGCCCGCCCTGCTTGTCACATAACCCTATTGTAGGAGACCTACAAAACAAAATTAGGAACCTTTAAAATATCGTATGTAACGACTGAGACAAATCAGACACAATTGTGACCCGTCACGGAAACCAGGGACACAAGTCGGCAGCACAACTATTGAGCAAACTGAGAAAGAAGCCGTGTTTTTTTTTCAAAATTGGTGATTTTCGTTTTTTTGCAGAATCTGTTAGTTGAGATCACGAAGAAGCATCTCCGTGTTTTAGGTAGCAGTATTAGTTTATTTAAAAGCGTACATTTTGAGGTTGAAATCAGCTTGTTTTTCTGGGATTCTATCTCACAGTAGGGGCGTGTCATTGTCTGTTTGTATTTCCATACTGGAATCGGATACGCCGGCTTTTGTTTCTTTTGTTATTGCCGCTGCCCTCCAAGGGAAGCGTGGCTACTTATTTATGCAGCGCTCTGGCCGGCTCTAGCTGATATCAAAATTTAATGAAGATGGACGCCGCAAAGTATATCGCAGACGAGCTGAACCATGGCCGTTACACCGAAAATGTTTTGAAGTACAACATATGGCTGGATTCTTTAGCTGCGGAAAAAAGAGTGGCAGGACATGCAAATTATTGGACATTTAGAGGCAAACAGACGCATAGTAGTGCAAACTTCGGAGATGGTTACATCCACAAAGAAGACCCCAACAAAGAGAAAGTGTGCCCGAACAACTTATTTCATTGGAGGCAACGAGATCTTTTCTGTTTCTTATGGGGTGAGTTTCCATAAACATTAAAGTTTGTCGTTTTGTGTTCATTCTAAGAACACGTAGGCTACACGTTATCTCATGTGTCTTTTGCTATTAGCTAGCTCAGGAGTTTCGTTTTAATTGTAATCGTTAGCATCGTATCACTTGCCAAAAAACCCCATTACTATAATGGGCTTTTAGATGGTAATGTTAGCATCTGCTATTAATTTGAATAACGCTTCAACTGCTTGAATTGACTGGTGTGAATGACTTAGCTCATGTAAACCTTACTATTCTTGAATTGAATGTAATTTTAGCCAGTTACTACTTAATATTCTTAACAAGGATTTACTAATGTAGTAGTAAATGTATCAGATTAAATTCCTACGTAAGTAAAAGTATAAAGTATCCATAGCCGTAAAATGTGCGTTATAAGTCAAAAGTAAAAGTATTTATTGAAGAGTTTAATGTACAGGATTTTTTTAATCCTTTGACTCAAACCAGGTCTAACCACTAACTGAGGTCTAAACCAGGACTATACGGTTATCACAGAATCCTGTTAAAAAAGTCCTAATGTCAAAGAAGATAAATTACTGACATTTACAATGCACATTATCCTTTATTATTAATAGTATGCGGTCCGATTTTTCCCGTTGCATCTGTCGTTGCTATGCAACCATGCAGCTTTACAGGGGGTATGGCTTATCTAAATGAGATGTAAATGAGCCCTTTTGTCACTCCCAGCAGGTGAGAACAGGCGAGAACTGCAAAATTAGAGGTCATTTTCTGCCCTTTGAGCATTTTTGAGTGCCTACCTTCAAATGGCCACAACTTCTCCAAATATTATCAGATTTCCATGTGTTACACACCGTTGGAAAGCTTGGAGACTACACTTTCAGAATCTGTGAATAACTCAAAATGCCCCAGAACCGACTTGTGTCCCTACTTTCCGTGACTGGTCACAATTATTTGTTATAGTTAACCAATAATTGTTTAAAGCTCACTGTGGGGTCTGTCCCCCATCCCCCGAGAAGTTCTCAGTTACAAGTTTTATTGCGCCAAGGAATGTTGGTTGCCACATGGAAGAGCAGAGAAGAGCAGAGACAAAGAGACACACAGAAAACCTGCATCTTTCCTGCATCTTTCCCACAGAAAACAGACTTTCCTGCATTAATTTATAGACTGGTATCCATTATTACTATTTGTTTTATGATACATTTAAGGTAACATGTTTTATGATACATTTAAGGTAACTTCAATTATGCCATGTTTAGTGTCTATGGGTTCGAATCGAGAAGATTAAAATGGTCGTGTATATGTGACCAGTCACGGAAAGTAGGGACACAAGTCGGTTCTGGGGCATTTTGAGTTATTCACAGATTCTGAAAGTGTAGTCTCCAAGCTTTCCAACGATGTGTAACACATGGAAATCTGATAATATTTGGAGAAGTTGTGGCCATTGAAGGTAGGCACTCAAAAAAGCTCAAAGGGCAGAAAATGACCTAAAGATTTTGCAGTTCTCGCCTGTTCTCACCTGCTGGGAGTGACAATAGGGCTCATTTACATCTCATTTAGATAAGCCATACCCCCTGCAAAGCTGCATGGTTGCATAGCAGTGACAGATGCAACGGGAAAAATCTGACCGCATACTATTAATAATAAAGGATAATGTGCATTGTAAATGTCAGTAATTTACCTTTTTTGACATTAGAACTTTTTGAACAGGATTCTGTGATAACCGTATAGTCCTGATTTAGACCTCAGTTAGTGGTTAGACCTGGTTTGAGTCAAAGGATTAAAAAAATCCTGTACATTAAACTCTTCAATACTTTTACTTTTGACTTATAACGCACATTTTACGGCTATGGATACTTTATACTTTTACTTACGTAGGAATTTAATCTGATACATTTACTATTACATTAGTAAATCCTTGTTAAGAAGTAGTAACTGGCTAAAATTATTAGCGTCATATTCAATTCAAGAATAGTAAGGTTTACATGAGCTAAGTCATTCACACCAGTCAATTCAAGCAGTTGAAGCGTTATTCAAATTAATAGCAGATGCTAACATTACCATCTAAAAGCCCATTATAGTAATGGGGGTTTTTGGCAAGTGATACGATGCTAACAATTACAATTAAAACGAAACTCCTGAGCTAGCTAATAGCAAAAGACACATGAGATAACGTGTAGCCTACGTGTTCTTAGAATGAACACAAAACGACAAACTTTGATGTTTATGGAAACTCACCCCATAAGAAACAGAAAAGATCTTGTTGCCTCCAATGAAATAAGTTGTTCGGGCACACTTTCTCTTTGTCGGGGTCTTCTTTGTGGATGTATCCATCTCCGAAGTTTGCACTATGCATCTGTTTGCCTCTAAATGTCCAATAATTCGCATGTCCTGCCACTCTTTTTCCGCAGCTAAAGAATCCAGCCATATGTTGTACTTCAAAACATTTTCGGTGTAACGGCCACGGTTCAGCTCGTCTGCGATATTCTTTGCGGCGTCCATCTTCATTAAATTTTGATATCAGCTAGAGCCGGCCAGAGCGCTGCATACTAAGTAGCCACGCTTCCCTTGGAGGGCGGCGGCAATAACAAAAAAAACAAAAGCCGGCGTATCCGATTCCAGTATGGAAATACAAACAGACAATGACACACCCCTACTGCGAGATAGAATCTCTGAAAAACAAGCCGATTTCAACCTCAAAATGTACGCTTTTAAATAAACCAATACTGCTATCTAAAACACGGAGATGCTTCTTCATGATCTCAACTAACAGATTCTGCAAAAAAACAAAAATCACCAATTTTGAAAAAAAAACACTTCTTTCTCAGTTTGCTCAATAGTTGTGCTGCCGACTTGTGTCCCTGGTTTCCGTGACGGGTCACATATTATATGTTGATACCTGTGCAACACATCAGTATTACAAGAATCTTTAATAGTTCCTCTTCAACAACAGCGCCATAGAGGAATTTTGCCACTCGGAGATCCTACCCGTTTCATTGGTCAGGTCAACCCTTAGGGGTATGACTTCTCCCAGAGCTTAAAGCCAGCACGCAATGCTCCTCCCGTTCTCTTACTTCTCTAACAACACAGCGAATGCAGGGGCTGCTCTGCCCCCAACCATGTGCTTGACTAAGAGAGGGAGAACTCTTTCCCCACTAAGAGTCAAATTAACAGCTCAAGTTGTTTCATATGTCTTCAACCAATGCAGAAGATATTGGTTACATCTCTGGACCGAATCATCAAGGATTTCTCCTCAGCCGTCAGATCCGATGCTCCTCAGCCTAAAGGCATTTTGCAAGTGTCATACATTTGAACACTAAACAGCGATTTAGTATTAATTTGTAAACCACCTGTGTCAGCTAAGGTGCTTTATTACTGAGGAAACTGATGATTCTTTTCCAGATTGTCTTTGACTTTTTCCCATAGCTCCATTTCCGGTCCCAATTCCGGTTAAACTCTATCATTGTTCATTTACCTACGTATGTGTGTGACCTGTGTGTATGTTATGTGTTTGTTAGTTTAGTTATGTGTTTGTGAGTTAGTTAATGAGACTTGTGCACAATACATGTTTGGTTCTGACTCTGTATGCTAATAAATTGCCTCTTAAATTATTTAGATCTTGACTACATGCTCTGAGTAGTACTGTACAATAAGAATGTTGTTTCCCATAACATGGAAATGAACATTTCGTAGAATTAATAAACAATTAACACTGATTGTTCATGGGACGAACAGGTTAATTGATTGTAATATTAATTTTAATGTAGCTACATCAAGTTAATCCTATTAATTGATTCACATATTCATAATTAATCATAATTAATAATCATAAGGAGTTATTAATAATTATTAATATTCCCCCTTTGAGTTACTTCACTACATGTAATAGGGGCACTTTAATAGAATACAACAGAAGACCTCTTTGTACCTGTAGCATCCCTGCAAATGGCTGTAATGTGTGTGTTTTATTCTCATGTTATCATGGTCATGGACAGTGGCTATTGTCCACGTGTGGTCAGGTCTGATCAATTCTGTATGCTCCTCAGGGAACCATCAAACAATCACATCAGACTTCTGCTACCTCAGCACCAATAGCTAATGTTCCCTTCCTGATTTATAGTAACAGTAGAGACATGTGATTTCAGATGTCAGTATTATTATAGGATTTAAGAAATACACACAATTTTGTGTAGATAATAAGATGTGTGTGTTTTGCTTGAATTTTGATGTGATTCTCCTGGTCGATATTCCAGTAGGCTACGTCAAACAGTAGTCAGCATTTTCATACATGTACTTTCTAACTCAAGCATTTCCTGATATTTATTCAGATGCACACCAGTTGAGTGAGAAGTAGTTAATAGCTCAGCTGCTGAATTGTTTTAGCTGGGCTTTAACTGCCTCTTATCTGTTGCTACAGCCTCAGTGTATGGGTGGATTAACTATTTAGCCATCAGGCTATTGCTTTAAATCATTTACACAACACACACATGCTAAGCCCATAAGATATTTACCATTGACACTGTTAAGGGCTTTTGGAAAATGGCACACACACACATGCAGCAGTGTTTTTAGACCTGCCATTTTCCCTCAAGTTTTCCTCTAAGTTCAGCTTATTCGGGTCTGTTACAGACTCAGATGTTAAACCAACAGGCTGACTGAAAGTTACAGTACATGTTGGCACAGCACAGTCTTCTGTAGTTTGAGGTTGATTTGGGGGAATCTCATGAAGAATTGTCTTGGTGATATTTTAACCTCAAAAGAAAAAAAGAAATCATATAAAAATATGTATTGATATTTTTTTTTACCATAGATCTTACAAATAATTTATTAATTTAAAATGTATTTTATATATATATATATATATATATATATATATATATATATATATATATATATATATATATAGTTGAGCAGTGGTTCTCAACCAGGGGTCCTTAAACTTTAAGGGGGCCTTAAGATGACTTAAATGTTTTAAAATAAAAATTGCACAAAAAAAACAAAAAAAAAACAAAAACAAAAAAACATTGTTTTGACTTTGGAAATCCTGGACATACTTTGTCATTACATAAGATGTACCAGAGGAAATCTACAGTAGCCTTGGAATATTGTTGTGGGTGCCTTGGAGTAAAAAAAAAAAAAAAAAAAAAGATTCTGAAAGCTTATATCCCTCATTCATGACTCAGATATCATTATCAAGTCCACTGATGGAAATAAGTGGCACAGGAAATTTCCCCTATAATTATCACATTAGTCAGTGTAACTCCGAAAGAGAGTTTGACAGAAATGTCAGAGGAACATTTTCTCTCACCTTGAAATGTAATTTCCTGCAGACATACTCATACAGACATCAGACTGTAGTATGTGGTGAGTTATGATGAAAATGTTTGTGTGTGATAAGGGTTTGATATGGTGTAGACTCTTTTAAGATATAAAGAGACTCTCTGTCATGAATCCAGAATTCCTGTCTAGGTGTCATCTGTACATTGCGTCAGATGTCACTAAAGTGTATGTCATCAAGAGATATCCAGGGTTTGTTGTCAGTACAGGCGTCTCAACATGTCTTGCATACAATTTCTTCGATACCACGAGAGTTGCGTGTCTCTGTCTGAATGTTGTTTAAGAGGTCGTCTCAAACTCATTATATGGTCACTGTTTTCATGCACTGGAGTTTTCCAGTGAAATTCATGTAGTGAAGTGATTTTTATTGATTATGTTAATCACTGTTAGATAACTCAAGTTTACATTTTGACTGTACTTGGCTTGGTTGTTACGTTTATTTGATCAAATAAATAATTAGATAGATAGATAGATAGATAGATAGATAGATAGATAGATAGATAGATAGATAGATAGATAGATAGATAGATAGATAGATAGATAGATAGATAGATAGATAGATAGATAGATAGATAGATTGATTGATTGATTGATTGATTGATTGATTGATTGATTGATTGATTGATTGATTGATTGATATCAATATTTAAAATGTAATTTATCCCCTGTGATGGCAAAGCTGAATTTTCAGCAGTCATTACAGTCTTCAGTCTCACATGATTCTTCAGAAATCACTCTAATATGGTGATTTGGCACTCAAGAAACTTGGCTACACTGGTTAGAAGTGGCCAAACACCTGCAATAAAACTAATTAAGTAATATTTCAGGTTAAAATAGAGACAAGGCCTTCAAAATCTGATTTTTGAAGGCAGATTTGTGCCATATAGTGGGAGTAAATAAGAAAAACAGATGTAATGCTATGGTGTAACCACAAGATGCCTGCATGGCCCTATATAAAGAGGCTTGGGAATTCCTTGGTTGTTTTTAGACATAATGACTTACTTTTATTAGGTTGTGGATTTGGATATATATTTAGCCAAATTACGTGACCCTAGTAGGTCCTGTATTGAGCTAATCTGACCTACTCCTAATCCCAATCATAGTCCTAACCCTACTGTCACTACAGCGCCTACTAGGGTCACAGAATTCAGCACTACAACAAATTCGGCACTACACTGTCTTTTTCATTGTTTGCTTAGAATAAGTTGGAAATGCCTTTGCAGCGATATACTGTTAACAAGCATCCAGATGCCATCCACACTGCTGGGAGCAACGTTTAAACGAATATGTAAATATGTGCTGCGTGCTTTCCTCTCAAAAACAGTAAACAGGCAACAGAATGACAGCTGTGACAAAGCAACATTTGAGAATGCATCTGATTATATGCGGATATGTTGCACAAGCTCTGCAATTCATCGGCATCATGTCGACAGAAGAGGTAATTAAAATTACACTTATGATAGTTAAAGTATATTTAGTTCTGTCATTACAATTCTTGGAGTGTTTGGCATGGTAATGGGGTATGACAATGTTGATATATTTGGTCTTGGCTGAATAGATCTGCTACGCTGCTGCTGATTATTGCTTCTGCAGAGCAAGTACGGGTCTTGCTACTGCCAATACATACATGACACGCTGCTGTGAGCAAGTAAGACATGCTGTTGCTGTACAATATAGCGTACATGAATTACCTGTAGCAAATCTACAAGTGGAGCTGGGGAAGGTGGAGGGCTTCTGAAAGCACGCTGCACTGCTGAGGCAAATGCTACTCATGTATTTGAAGATTGAGCATGCAAGCTCATTGGCTACTAATACAGCAGAAACCAATCATCTGTGTCCTATAGATAATGATGTGATTATGAGCAGGTTGAGTTAAGGACCTATTAGTCTGCGCATCTAGAGTTTCATGACAGAACTTTGTATATCTGGCTAAGTGAGACTATAGTTTGACTTCATCTCTTTTCTTTGCTTGACACATTGACATTACATTACAGAATAACTCTTTTGGCATTATCTTGAACCTTGTATAATCATTTGTTTCATGTGTTGTAGAACAGAAGAGAGGCTCTCAAAAGCATGTCTAAATGTCACATCCTTTTGATTTTCCCAGCAAAAATGTCCAGAGTCCTAAACATAACATAAAAATCAGTCTACATGCTTTCATAGAAAACCTAGGAAGTTGGGGAAAGTCTCCTTTTTAGCCTTCAGGGCAGTTGTGGCCTAATAGTTAAGAGTCTCAGTACCAGCAGGAAATGTAGGTGGAGGAAGTGAATGAATAGCGCTCTCTTCCACACTCATTAACCACAACTGAGGTGCCCTTGAGCAAGGCACCTAACCCCCAATTGCTCCCCGGGTGCTGCAGCAAAAATGGTTGCCCACTGCTCCGGGTGTGTGTGTGTGTGTGCGCGCACTTGCGTGGGTGAAATGCAGAGCACAAATTCTGAGTATGGGACACCATTGGCTACACACATCACATTCACTTTAACTTTTTTACATTTGTTACAAGCTGTTTACACATTGGCAATAAGAAAGTAATTAATACATAATGCAGGAAGTTAAAGTGCTGATGAGAGGTAATTGGCAGCCATTTTTGAGATAAAACAGCTTCTGTGGTACAGTACCACTACTGAAACCCAAATGTGGGACTCTGTGTGAGTTGAAATACCTCAGTATGTGAGGCAGAGAGAGAAGAACAGAAAGGGTAACATAGAGTAACAGTTTTTTTTTTTCTGGATTTGAATAATGAATAATGAAGGTCTGTTTTTGAATAATGAATCCTAAAACAGCTCACATTGACTTTTTTACACAGCTTTGTGAGCTATAAATATGTTTCAGTGAGGTTTGGGTTTATCTGCATTTTTATGTGTTAATATTTGTAGCAGTGGTTCTATAACACTATTTTAGTGTTGATTTTTAAGGGGTGTCAGGCATTTAAGTCTGACTAGAATTAGAATCTTTTAAAGCATCAATATAGAGGCTTGTCAGGCAGATGATTTTAGCTATCAAAACTTAAAATCTAGTTAGTTTTAGCTAAACATCCTGAGTATCAAGGATGCTAAAAATGCTCTCTGAGCAGTTGTATCACTAAATTAACCCTAAACCAAACCCTAACCCTAATGTAACTCTGTAGTAAGTACATGTAGTTAATTAATATTATGCAGTACTTATTTGAGTAAGTACAATGTAACTACGTCACCTTAAAATAAGTGTAACCGAAGTCTCTAATGCTCACCAAGGCTGCATTTATTTGTTCAAAAATACTAAAAAAAAAAAAACAATATTGTGAAATATTTTAACATATAAACTTAATACTTTCATAGAAACTGTGCTGCTGCTCAAAAGAACAGCATTTATTTGAAATAAATGTATTTGTAACAATGTAACAAAGTATGAAAGTTTGTTTTTTATCTGAATATCTTATCTTGTTTTTTATCAAAAGTTTTTATCTGACGATTCTGACATTTGCAAGTTTCACAATTGACTTTTTTCTTGCAATTGCTACTTTATATCTTGCAATTCTGTCTTTATAACTCACAATTGGAAGTTTATATCTCACAATTGTGAGAAAAATAGTCAGAACTGTGAGATAAAAAGTGGCAATTAACTTTTGTATTTTTTTATTTCATCGTGGAAACAAGCTTCCATAACAAATTCTTTAAAAGTATATAAAAAATATAGCAAAATGATCACTTGAACCCAAACATCCAGGAAACAACTTTATGAAGAACCCCCACACACTCACACATAATGAGATGCAACATTTAGACAGAATGATTCCACCTTCTCCCTCATGAGAAAGACACAGACAGCTGTGATTTAGAAAGACTTTAAAAGTTTAGAAAAATGCAATCCAAGGATTGCATTTTAATAATAATAACAGGCATGAATGATGAAACAGTGCATCTGCAGGGGACGTCTACTGTATATATAAAGCTGTGGGTTGGGGTTTGTATAGAGGCTGTCAGATGCTGATGTGCAGAGAGAGATAAAGAAAGAAGAGATGGGAAAAGAGAGGATTAAAAGTTGTAGCGAAAATTAACTCAAAGCGGAAATATTAATAATTATTTATAACTCATTATGATTATTAATTATGATTAATTATGAATATTCAAATCCGTTAATCAGATTAACTGGACATAGCTACATTAACACTTTATTTTAAGGTGATGAAGTTACATGTTACTACATGTTCTTATTATAGTAATAACAGTAAATTATGTAATAACATGTAACTTCATCACCTTAAAATAAAGTGTTACCGAGACATTTAAAAAAAAAAGTTAAATAAAAAAAACAATTTAAAAAATCTTACTGACGCTAAACTTAAATAATTGTTTATTTTTTTTAAATAATTACATTATTATTAATAATAAATAAATATATAGATTATGCATTTGGATTGTAGCAATGCTGTTCTCTAGATATTGTTATCTGTATCTGACTTTTTTTTTTTTTTTTTTTTTAAATCATTCAGCTAGTCTGCACATTATTATCTATGTACTTTACCTCAAAATAGCACTAGCCATCATGACTGAAATCTTTCCTCAGTGTAATCATTCAACACCATGACTAAAATGTTTTCATATGAGAGAGACAGATAACTACGCAGAATGTGTATCCATGTTATATGTGTGCTCTATGCCTGAGGATGATTCTCTCTCCTCAGCACTTCTGTAATGATGTTAACGCCGTGTGCGGCTCCATGGAGAAGCTCATTATATGAATGTATGGCTTGTGTTTTCAAGCTTCATATTGATTGTGTTTAGATGAGCTTTCACATGCTAATGGCTGTGTTTGCTCACTGTGATCACAGACAATGCTTGCTCTCTCTCTGTATCTCTGTCTGCAGCTCTGCTTCAAATCCTAGTGAGCAGCCTGCCTAGACCAGAGGTCGCGTTAACCGAATATTTTCAGCCATTGACTGAATTTACAGTGACTGAAAAATCTGAAGGATGTCCGTCGTTTTAACGGATTACACTAGGTGATCTATTGTAACTTGTAACTGTACAGTAATTCCCTCCCCTGTTCAGTTGGTTGCAAGTGCAACTACAACAGAGCACAGGTTCAGCCTCCAGAACAAAATTAAACCTGCCATGAGAAGTTGTCTATCTGAGGCAAAGAAGCAAAATCTAATGACAGTTGAGGTCAATGGAACTTTTTTTGACAGGTGGCTGCTTGATTGAGTTAAAAAATGAAATCAGGTGTGGGGCAGGGTTTGCACTAAAATGGTTTGGGGGGAAAAACGCAATACAGTTGTGTACTGTAGTTGAGTATGAACAGCTAGCAGAAAACAAAATTCACTAGATCCTATTGATTTAACCACCAGTTTTTATTTCTCTGCCTCTCTCCCTCAGTGGCAGGCAGTTCCTGTGCCTTCTTTGGAGTGAGACTGAATTTTTAAGTTCTGAAAACCCTCTGAACTTTGTTTACTGTCTCCATCTGTCTGGAAATAGGTCACAGCACACACACACTCCTGTCACATCAGCATCCACACTCAAGTCACCCCAGTCAATGTACAGCATGTCAGAACCAGCACACACCCCCTGAGACCATCTGAGAGGTGCTCAACATGACATGACATGCTGTGTACTGTGATCCATACTGTAGAGTTAAACTGATCCGAGATCAGTTGTAAGCTTACATCTGCTCCTTGTATACTTTGTGTAGCAATAACCATAACGCATACTCATACCCCTTTTTTTTTTTTTCCATTCATACCTCCGTCCCTTTGGCAAGATGTTTACCTCTGCCTGTTGTATTCAAAAAGGGGAAACTGCCTCATTTTGAGGGTTATTGGATATCCTCTGAGAGAGAGAAAATGTGAGAGAATTTTCTTCTTTTGTTACTCAATGTGTATCCAAGAGCTGCGGTTAGACACTCTGACTGGGTCAGAGTCTGTCAGTGGGCATCTACATGAGGCTTGGTACTATTAACCCCTTTGCGTTCAAGGATCGGCGATGGCCCCACGTGTGACATTGTTTACATTGATCGCTTGTTTACAATACATTTTATGAAGTAAAATGATCAAGTTGAGTGAAATTTATCAAGTTGTGTGAAAGATACAAGAATGCTGATTCAACCTGTACAAGCATTATACAATCAAGATAACTTTATAGTAGTTTTTTGTTATTCTGTATGACCGTAAACAATTTCCTAAGACAACAAAAGGGAGGGGGCGTCCTTACCTTTTTGTGTCGTGGAACTGTAATGTTTGGCAGTATAATGGTGACATCAACGTTTTTTCCATGGGAAGAGTCCAGTACACGATTTCCATAGTAAATATTTGTCCAAAAGGATGCAAACTTATAAAAATCGATATAACTTCTATTGTTTACATCCTGTAAGCGCTATTCACGGGTGCGCTGTCATGTTTATTCGACGAACTGTCCACATCTAGCGCTTTATTCAATGAAATATAACTTATCACTGTATTTAGTAGAGTGTCTGTAAATGAATGAGAACAGCCCAGAAGATGTCCGATGAAAACTGGACACATATACATGTATAAAAATAAAGTGGACAGGCGCTTTCAGTGACGTGTGATTATGCACAGGCAAACATAAGTGGGAAAAAAAGTAAAAAGACAGCAATGGCAAACTATTGTGTTGTCATGTAACGTTAGCCTATGCAATAACGATTACGCCAATGTGTTGATTTGCATAATCTCGCGTGTAATACATTGTTGTTTAGTGTGCGTAACAATTTGCTTCCAGAAAAAAAATAGCGCACGCCCGCTGGCGTGACGCAAATATAAGGGACACACCTGCTGGCCACTAGCACTCGCACTGCTAGCATTCTCCAGCCATGGATCAGCGTCGTGCACAGAAGTTGTTTTCTCCTGCTGCTGCATTGGAAGAACTTATGCAAAGCAGTGATGAAGAAAATGTGGATTATTCGGAGGAGAGTGCTGTATCTAGCGTCTTGATTTGCAGTCTTGGTCATTAGCTGCTGGTGTAAATGTTCAATAAGGGTAACAATAGAGTGGGTATGATGGTAAATTGCTTTGTGTAAATGATCCTTTGCGTTTGAATAGAAAAATTGTAAACTGATGTAAATCTGCCATCAGGGCAACAACAGGGTGGTATGGCTGTGTATTGCTGTATGTAAATGATCCTTGGATTGCATTTTTCTAAACTTTTAAGAGGAAAAAAAATATACCAGATATAGTATATAAATTGTGCTTTGTCATATTGGAATGATAAAATGTATGGAAATGATCAAATAGACTTCTTATACTTCTCAGTAAAAGGTGGTTACCAAGTGTCCCTTTGGCATCTCCAAGTGGCCTTTTTGGAAAGGTGCCTAGACATGCACTGAAATAAATGGTTGTAAAAAATTCATTTTTGCTTGTATCACCTTCAAATTTTAAACATATATTGATTAGACATATGGCTTTAGTTTGCTTATGTTTCCAGGCCCCTATGTATCTGCCTTTTGCATTTTTCATTTTCATAAACAATTATTATGGGAAAAAAAATATCCATTGTGTTTGAGCTTTTTTATCTCTCTATTAGTAATTGCTAGAGTAATTCTGAGTTTTTCATAGTAAACTGTCAAGTGTCAGCTTTCAAATGATACCTTGGTTTTGTGTGTAGTCCGGAGGACTTGTTAGCAGCAACTATTTTATTTTGGGTATGTCATTTTTCACTACCTGGCCAAAAGTGGGGGTGACTGGTAAGGGGTTAACTATTGAAAATTGTCAATCAAAAAAAGCTGATATAAAATAAAATAAAAATATTAGATGAAAATCTTAAAAATTTTGCCTTGGCAACCAAGTGAAATTAAATACTGAAATAAATTAAAGCTAAATAGAAATATTTAAAAAAAACATCACATAAAAAAACAAAATCACATAAAATAACTAAACAGTAAACTAAAATCAAAACTTGAACTCAAAACTGAAAAAATATAAAATTAAAGCTATCTTAAATTTGGGGAAAAAAAAAAAAAAACTTCAATAGTATAATAATAAAATAACTGGGTTGGTGGGTTTTTCAGGTCACCAATGTATGATTGAATAGGTATCATACAATCACATGGAAATCTCACATCACACAAAGAATTTTTGTATTCATCTTTATTATTTATTATTATAATTATTATTTTTATTTTATTATTTAGTTATAGATTTTACGCTTAAGTAAGTATGACACAGATATTTCTTCATAAGAAATCACAGAGAATCTTCTTACGAAATATTAGGATTCTTAATCATTGCTGTGGAATATCAGACGATACAGTATCATCCACATGATGCTCAAATGAGATAAAACTGGGACAGTCTGCCGAGTTCAGCGAAAAAACAATCACACACACAGACTCTGCAGTGACATTTCAAAGAAAGCTAGTGAAAACTGCTTTTGTGTGAAGTCTTCAGATGAGGAGAGTGTGTATTTCATGTTGTTGTTGTTATTATTAAGGTCATTGTTAGTCTCTAAAATGATTGCTGCATATCTGATGATGCTTGCATCAGAGCCTTTTATTAAATTTAAGTTTTACTCTTGCAGTACATCAGAGTAAGGCTGCTCTGAATATTGATTAAGTTAAAATGGTTATAGTAGTGCAAACACAGTCACCTTGGCAACCCGGCATTATCTAGGATCTGTCAAGGTGCTCTAATACTTTTCCTGCCCCTCGGGTGCTGCACACACACATGCAGAAAGAGTTAATAAATCATAACTGAGGTGCTGCTTTTCTTCTTAAAACCATCATTAGAGTTTGTTTGATGTGAGATGGGTTCTGCACTCCGCACTTGAAAGCGGGGTCTGCTAATGCACTCAAAGTCCCCCTCGCTCCCCCAGGACACAACTTACACACCCAGCCCTCAGCCCCTCACATGAAAGGCTGGAACCCCTATCCTGTTTTCTGTCCTTGGTTCTTCCTCCACCTCTCCATCCATTCAGTATCTTTGTGATTCACAGACACAGTGTTTTTGTGCAGTAGCAGATCCATGTCCTGTGACTTTTGTGTTACTGTGACTTTGACATAACATAACATTCAGAGAATTATTAGTTAGTTAATCCATCAATTCAGAGACAACATTCAGAAAATAAGTGAGTTTTGAGTAATGATTTAAATTCAGAAATATTATTAGCACAACAGAATGAGAGGGGGAGAGAATTCCAGAGTTTAGGTGCAACAACACTGAATGATCTGCCCACCATTGAAGAGAGGCGATGCTGAGGGACAACAAGAAGGCCAGAGTCAGAGGAACGTAGTGAGTGAGTTGGGGTGTAGGGGAGGAGCAGGTTACAAAGATAAGGGGGAGCCAAGCCATGCAAAGATTTAAAAGCGAGCAGGAGAATTTTGAATTTAATACGGTAAGCAACTGGAAGCCAGTGGAGATCATACAAAATTGGGGTGATATGAGCAGAACGCTTGGTATGGGTAAAGGCTGATTTATACTTCTGCGTCGAGTGTACGCCATAGCTATGGCGTAGGCTGTGCGTAGCATGCGTAGCATACGACGTAGCCTGACGTGCACCTCTTCAAAAATGTAACAACCTGTCAATTCTTCTCTGATTGGTCTGCTAGAACCCCTCCCTCGGGTCAAAAAACTGGCGCAGAGCACTTTCAACTTCACTATGAATGAAAAACAGTCTGTTTCAGAGGACACATACAGTCAAACTGCAACAAAAGTCATTACCTATTTGCCGCTTCTCTGCCGTTTCTGTTTGTAAGCTTCTCTGACAACGTACATGACGAGCTGCTTCTTCTTCGGCTTTGTTTTGATACTCAACATGACCACGGACACTGCCTCCTAGTGGTCTGCATGCACGTCGACGCGCACAACGACGCAGAAGTATAAATGAAAACAGACGCATAGCCTATGGCGCAGAGGCTCCGGCGTAGGTCCGACGCTGAAGTATAAATCAGCCTTAAGTATTCTTGCAGCAGAGTTTTGAATGTATTGTAATCTGGTTAGTAACATGTAACATAAATTGCCAAATAGGAAATGAAAGTTGGAGTCCGTAGATACCAAACATGCTACCAGTGTGATTTCAGTTCTATACATTTGGAACATTAATACCAAAATAGTTCAAAAGAGAGAATTAATACATAGAATAAAGCCTATAAAAGGCAAGTCATGAGATGGGAAAATTGGATACATGTTTATACATTTCCCAAGTGGTTATATAGAGAATACATAGGATTAAGAGAGTTTATTTGTCCCTCTCAGAAAGAATGAGTCACTAGTCTCAACAGCATTCTTTCTGATCATAAAAGTACCATATATCTGTAACAGGATATCTAGTTCTGCCTATGTGCTAGCTACATTTGGGATGCTGGTTGCAGTTTTAGGGGGATGGGTTCACAGAACTTTGATAAAGTGAGTTCATGGGTAATTCATTAAATATATTGAATAATTGTGTTTGATCGCTCCAGACGTTACACATGCGAGAACCACTGAGGTTCATTCTCGTGTGTTAAGCAGCAACACAAGCCTCCACGAGGTTTGTTCTTGCGCGTCATTCAGGTTCGGTTGAGCTTCTGTTTATGTTCACTGGTAAAAGCCTAAATTCAATCTGTTCATCATAAAAAGCGATCAAGTCTCTTCAGAAAACTTGGACTAAGCTGCTCAATTCATATGGGTAAGTTTTATGATCACTTTATGAACTTTTTAACGCTTTAGAGTTTCAATTGTGTAGCTGTTTATGGAGAGACAGAAAGCTCTCAGATTTCATCAAAAAGATGAACAAAAGTCTTATGGGTTTGGAACAACATCAAGGTGAGTAATCAATGACAGAATTTTCATGTTTGGGTGAACTAACACTTTAAATTAAACGTCAACTGCTGATGTCTTGTAATTGCTGCTACAGTATGTCTGGAGCTTCCACACTGAGCTAGAGCTCTTTTTGGATGTATGTAAAGCACCATTATATACAACCATTATTATCTCATAAAGTTGATTTGTGATTATGAAATCAGTAAAAGCAGTATGTTTGGAATTACTGTAAAGTGGCATCTGAAAATGGACGAATGTGGTTTAGACATAGCATATGGTTACCAGGCCACCCTTTTTGTGTCTTTATGTGTGTGGCTCTGGTCAAAATGCAAATGTAATCACTGAGTCCATGAATAACTAGTGAGACAAGGTTGTGTACTGAGTTTACCTCTGGTTTAAGTTTATTCACTGTCACTTAAATTAGTTTAGGTCATGAGATGTCATTAAGAACTTTGCTTTATCCACTGCTAAACATCCACCTGTAGTTATCTCAGGGCTCTCAGGGACAACCCTCATCCATCCATTCTCCAAACCACTTGTCCTATATAAGGTTTTGGGAAGCTGAAGCCTATCACCCTCAACCAGTTTAACAGAAAACCACAAAGAGCAGGACGTTGTCTCAAACATGAGAAGAAAAGAAATAAAAACGGCTATGAGAGGAAAACCGTTCCCCTCCCTCGTGCATTGTTGCTGTAAACTGCCAGTCTCTGACAGAGAAGAAAGAGAATAGAGTGTCTCCCCTCATCTAAACTCCCTTTTTCAGCCTTTAGCTTCACCTGTTTAATGAGCATCACTGTCACTCGTTTCTGAAAAGATGAAAGAGAGATATTTTCTGAAACACTTACCACCCCCTTTATATGCTAAAGTTGACTTGATTTAATTATTTATTTATTTTACTTTCCTAGAGAAGAACAAGGGCGTCATGCACCTATTTTTTGTTTTCTGGAAGGGTTCACCAATTTCAGTCCTGAATCACTAGGTTCTATAGGCACAATAAGACATTATATATATATTTGGGGTTTGGGGTTGGTAAGGTTTTTTTTTTTTTTTTTTTTTTTTTTTTACATCTTTGAAAGATGTCTCTTATCCTCATTAAGGCTGTATCTGAACAAAAAAGATAAAAGTCATATTGTGAAATATTATTACAATTTAAATTACAATTTATTCCTGTGATGTCAAAGCTACATTTTCAGTAGCCATTACTCCAGTCTTTAATGAACCTACAGAAATCATTCTAATATGCTGATTTGGTCAAGAAACCTTTTATATTTTGTAACATTATAAATCTTTCACTTTTGATTGCTTTAATGTGTCCCTGTGTTATTTTCCCCTATTTTTTATTTGTATGAGTAGTTTGATAATTACTCCTTCTCCAAAGGAAAAAATGTCAAAATTAACAATAGGTAGATGATTGCAAAATGTTCAGTATGTTCATGTAAATGTTCATGTAAAACCTGTGACTCAAATGGACTGGCCAAATTTATACATTTGAATTTGTCATTTCAGGCATAGTGTTTTAGATAAACATCTTTTCAACCTACAGTTATCATGCAAATAATTTTTTTTATAATAAGTTTTAATATTTTTTTGAAGTTGCATTTAAAATCACTTGGCTCTAAGGGGGCATGATGCTTCTGGAGAAGAGATGTACCACAGCAGAAACATTTCTGCTGTTCAAGGTGTACAATAGTTTTACTCTTAAAACATCTTATAACATGTGTTTCAAGCACATTTAATCCCAGTTGCCTTATTCTAAAGTGTCTCTCTACATTTTTTCCCACACATTCTTTCCGCAGAATGATGACGCATTGCCCGAATTAGTCCGCTGCGTTTTATCTTTATTTTAAAACTAACCAGCTGCAGTGTTCTTACATGCCCTCTTACCACAAACCTCTGGAGACAGAGAGAAAGAGAGTTAGAGTGCTCAAGATGCTGAGACCACCCAATACATCTTAATCGGTAATTATATCACTGACGTCACAGTCATTTCAATCCTTCTGTCTTCTCTTTTTTTACCTTTATAAATGTCTTTTTAAAATAATGTTTTAAATAAAAACAGTTCAATAGAGAAATATGCAAATATGGTAAAAACAAGGTGATATTAAACTAAAACCACCAGTAAGTGGTGGTAAGTCACTGTCTTAGCGAGTGAGTCATTAAGTCATTCATTCATTCAGTAATGAAGCAAGTGGCTGCATTTAAATCATCATTGAATCATTTACTCTTATGATTCGTTCAGAGCCACAGTTTCATTCACAAAATACAGCTGCGTGTTTCTGCAGTTCTTCTGTGGCTTTCGTTGGAACTATTATTTTGTTGCAAAACTAAGCAAACATCACTGACAGTATTCCTTTTAAAATGTTTATCACTTAATATTACCTTCTTTTTTTGTTGTTGTTGAACTGTTATATAAAATCAATGTCACATTTACACACATCTGACATATTGAGTTGTGATGCTTAAATGGGAAATTCACGTTTGAATCTGGCATGCCTCATTTCCCTCTCCGTCGTCTTTGTTGCTGTGTTGCTCTTCGTAAAAAGTGGTGAAATGCCAAAGCTAAAAATATGAGATCTTCAATATCCACATGTCATGTACTTTCAGTACTGTTGTCATATATTCAGGTCATAGCTCATCATTGTTTCATCTGCTTTAGTACACATAGACCGCACACACACATCACAGAGAGCAAGGATCCTGCTAATGATAGCTATTTGGTCAAAGCCAATAATCAATGGTCTTTAGCTGTTGTAAGTCTAGATCAGATTTTTTTGATGATAACCCCCATTTCTAAAATATACATATAAATATTAATTGTGTAAAGACTGTGTGAGAAAATGTGATATTAAATGTACAAAATGTTGATTTTATTTTATATTGTTACTTGTTATGAAGCCAAAATTAAAATAATGTCTGAAAATAGTTTTTAAGTGATTAGTGTTAGATTTTAAGTTCAGATTTATTTGTATATGACTTTTCACCAATAAATACAGTTTCAGAGCAGTTTACAGTTTACATTAAGGTCCTATTATTTAACATTAGTTAATGCATTAACTAACATTAACTAACAATGAGCAATACATTTGTTATAGTATTTATTTATCTATGTTAATGTTATTTAATAAAAAATACAACTGTTCATTGTTAGTTCATGTTAGCTCAGGTACTTTAAAGCTAGGGTGTACAGTTTCATAGAGGCTAGCAATAGCAAGCTAGCTTTGAAAGCATAAAAGGGGAAAAGATCTCACCATCCCTTCAAGAGCTCTCTCCAAAGCCATACCTCTTCCAAAACACATGAACAGCCAGAGCAGAGTCTGCAAAGCATCACAAGAGATTGTGTTAGTGGAGGGTGGAATGCATCACTTTCAAATAACCTCACGTCTCAAAGCACAAAACTTTACTGACTTGTACCACCTGACTGCTGCAAGTTAATTTTGCCGTTGATAGTGTTGCCATAGAAATGAATAATTCCAGTTCAGAGGACTTGAACAGCTCTGAGCAGAACGTCACAGGGTATCTCGTCATCTCGTAATTACAGTGGCGTGAACGCAACATAAGCTCATTGCTGCTGTTTGTTTGCGGTGCTCTGTGACTGTGTGTCTATAACTCTGCATAGCATTATGGAACACGCTGATGACATGGGATGCGTGAACGCAACATAAGCTCATTGCTGCTGTTTGTTTGCGGTGCTCTGTGACTGTGTGTCTACAACTCTGCACAGCATTATGGAACACGCTGATGACATGGGATGCGTGAACGCAACATAAGCTCATTGCTGCTGTTTGTTTGCGGTGCTCTGTGACTGTGTCTACAACTCTGCACAGCATTATGGAACACGCTGATGACATGGGATGTGTGAATGCAACATAAGCTCATTGCTGCTGTTTGTTTGCGGTGCTCTGTGACTGTGTGTCTACAACTCTGCATAGCATTATGGAACACGCTGATGACATGGGATATGCGCACAGTATGCAAATACATAAGATGGCAGGCAGGTAGGACATCCTGATAGAATGAACAGGTCCTGAGATTTCTATAGAAGTCTTTTTAATATTTAGTACCACTTCTATTATTGTTTGCTAGCATGATGCGAATAGTGTCAACCAGTATAACAAAATATGTTTATGAAAAACATTGCCTACCCTAGCTTTAAACAATATTAACAGGTACAACTTTTAAATTTAATAATGCATTACTAAATTTTAACATTAACTAAGATTAATAAATGCTTTAGGAGAATTCATCTTTGTTAGTTCATGTTAACAAATGAAACCTTATTGTAAAGTTTTACCAAACCAACAACAGCTTGATCATTTTAAATGTCTTTGAATGTTGACTTCAGTCTTGATGGCTCAGCTCTGATATTCCCAAGCAAGATGGAATCTGTACACTTTCTGTGCTAAACAGTTTCTCCACTGATTTTAATCTATGGAAGTCTGTGTAATGAATTTAAACAATGCTAAAATGTGTTACATAGAGTACTTCACTATTTTTGGTAGCTAAAATCATAATAAAATTAGCCAAAATATTTAATAAACTTGCACACAGGAACAGGGAATACATGGAACTTGTGCTGCAGGGTTTTGTGGATGCTGATTCCATAGGGGCCTGGAGAGCATGTTCAAATGAATCCTGGGTGTAACTGGATGTGCTTAGGTGCATGGTGCAGCACTTGTACCGAATTATTTTTAAGTACACCCATTTGATCTTTGCCAACACTAGGCACAGTTCCTGCAGCAACTGTGAGGTTGTCACAAAGAACTAGTAATACAGTGATTTTTTTCAGTCTTATGCAATATAAATGAGATTTGAATGGAGGAAAGGTGGCATGAGGATAAATGGAATGAAAGAGAAGGAAACTGTGCAAAATTTCCTGGTAAAAACCATTGCGTGCTGCTCCAGAGACTAGCATGAAGACAGAAGATGTAGAACAATCCCATTCCTGCTTACATAACCAACATATATATACCAACACCCACAAGACGCGGCCGCCTCAGGCTCCCAATGACACACACTGCAGAGATTACAGAAGCAAAGAATGTGCTCTGTAACCATAGTGTCAGATATGTTTGTCTTCACTAACACACAAACTTTAAGGGTGTTTTTGTCTCTGTAACTTTGTGTTTAAGTAGAGAACGTGGTGGTTCAGGTCAGGTCTCAGATGACAGTCACACACAGGAGTGTGTGTGTGTGTGTGTGTGTGTGTGTGTGTGTGTGTGTGTGTGTGTGTGTGTGTGTGTGTGTGTGTGTGTGTGTGTGTGTGTATATATAATATATATAATATTCTATCACTGAAAAATTTGGGGTTGGTTAGACTTTTTATTGTTTTTGAAAGAAGTGTCTTTATGCTCACCAAGGCTGATTTATACAGTAAAAACAGTAATGTTGTGAAATATTATAACAATTTATCCTTCAGAAATCATTCTAATGATGATTTCTGAAGACTTTTTCTACTCTTGCTTTAATATTCACTTTTCTACTCTTACTATAATATTCATTTCATAATAAATCCAAAAGCAAAACACATGAAAAGAACTATAAAACAGATTGGAAATGGCAAATGAGATAATGAGTGGCCCTCTGCAGCCATCTACTGGTTATATTGGTAATTTCATGTCATTTTAATGTTAAAAATGTTTGTTTTCCACCAGGGGACAGAAATCTTCCACTAAAGCATGGCAAATTGTCCATGTTAACGCTATGAATGAAAATGAGAAGTGTAGATCTTTACAGTTAAAGGTGCCCTAGAACTAAATATTGAATTTACCTTGGCATAGTTGAATAACAAGAGTTCAGTACATGGAAAAGACATTTCATTTGTTTAAAAGACCTCTGAAGAACAGGCGAATCTCAACATAACACAGACTGTTACATAACAGTCGGGGTGTACGCCCCCAATATTTGCATATGCCAGCCCATGTTCAAGCCATTAGACAAGGGCAGAACATCTGGATGTGCACAGCTGAATCATCAGACATGGTAAGCAAGCAAGAACAATAGCAAAAAATGGCAGATGGAGCAATAATAAGGACATGATCCATGATAACATGATATTTTTAGTGATATTTGTAAATTGTCTTTCTAAATGTTTCGTTAGCATGTTGCTAATGTACTGTTAAATGTGGTTAAAGTTACCATCATTTATTACTGTATTCACGGAGACAAGAGCCGTCGCTATTTTAATTTTTAAACACTTGCAGTCTGTGTAATTCATAAACACAACTTCATTCTTTATAAATCTCTCCAACAGTGTGTAATGTTAGCTTTAGCCACGGAGCATACTATCAAACTCATTCAGAATCAAATGTAAACATCCAAATAAATACAATATTCACATGATCCGATGTATGCATGCAGCATGCATGACAAACATCTTGTAAAGATCCATTTTGAGGGTTATATTAGCTGTGTGAACTGTGTTTATGCTGTTCAAGGCAAGCGCGAGCTCGGGGGGCGGGAGAGCACGAGAATTAAAGGGGCCGCAACCTATATATCGGTGCATAGTTAATGATGCCCCAAAATAGGCAGTTAAAAAAATGAAAAAAAAAAAATAAATCTATAGGGTATTTTGAGCTGAAACTTCACAGACACATTCAGGGGACACCTTAGACTTAGATTACGTCTTTTAAAAAGAAGTTGTAGGGCACCTTTAATTTTACTGCACAAATTAAGTCAAAAAAAGTGTTTAAAACATTACATGTGTTCAAAAAAAAGTTTTTAAAAAATATTTTACTTCAGTATGAATATAAATATATTACTTAATAAATATTTTCACCCCTGATGTGTTTGAATCTCTGTATTTAAACTGATAATAAGAGTGAATGACAGAGACAGAGAAACATTATGTGGAGTTACAGTAATTTGTTCTACTAAAGATTCTAATCCCCTATATTGAAATCCTAATATTTAAATCCTAGAATCACCCCTGATACTGAGGTAACTCGGCACACAAAGAACGTTACATCTTTATGTCTCTCTTCTTCCTCTCTCTCCATCTTACATCTGGAGACTTAAAAACTGCATGGTGATAGAATCAGCTCACCCACTCCCTCTCTCACTCCCTCCCTCTCTCCTTTTCTCCTCCCACTCATTCTTCCTCTCACTCTCTGTTTTCTGGGGATCAGACGTTGAGGAAAGCGCAGCAGAGAACAGCAGGAGAGAGATGCAGGTGGAGGAGAGAGTTACTTTAATATCCACTGAATGATCTATACTTCAAATATTAAACTTGAGAAAAGGCAGAAACATGGCAATGTTTACTTTCCTCCAGAAATGAGCCCTTTATTTCACAGGGTTCATTTCTCTGTTGATTTTTAATCATTTTGTTAATCACTCCATCTTCAGAGAGCACTCAACTCAAGAAGTGAAGAATTTTGTCTTGTGATCTCCAAGTAAAGACACAAGAAAAAAAAGTTGTATTTTTTTATTTTAGAAAAGTGTTTTTTATCCGTTTGCTGTGAAGAATTTGGGAAGAGTTTGACTTTATCTTTGGGAACCATTCTACTGGTGTTCCAGGAGTCAGCGCCCCCCCTCTCTTTCTCTATGCATTGCTGTGAGAGGAACACAGACAGGATGACCGAGATTTTGGTGACGGACTGTAATCTGAACTCAGTGTGTGAGCGCGTGGAGCGGCACTGCTGCGTGGACGATCCTTCAGCCATCAAAAAACACACCAACAGCGGCGCCAAACTGTGGGGCCGTGTGCGCAGTAAACTGCTCCGGCAAAAGGTCACTTGCTCTATCATTCTTTCTCCATCTGTTACATTCTCTCTCTGCAGCTTCTAATCTCATTCTTTTCATCTGTTTTCAGTCTGTGTCCCGGATTTTAACTCACTAAAAGTCTCTGAATGAACCTGCACTTTTTCATGCTGTCTGTCTCAAAATGCAGAACGTTGATCCTATAAATAGTTGGTCTCACTTTATTTTAAGTGTCTAGCATTGTACTAGCATTTAAATTAATCGAATGTACAAGCATTTAAATCAATCATTTGATGCTTATGCTTTTACATTGTAATTATAAATATTGTAAGTACATGGTAAAGACAAATATAAAATGTATAAACAAATAAAATGTAAACAAATAGTTTTTATTTTTTGTATAAAAAGGTATTCGCAACTCTAATATTGCAAGTGAACTGTACATGGAGACATTTAAATATATATTTTGTGGGTAAATAGTAATAGAAGTATGTATTTTCTCCTTTCTTTAATTTTATATATTGTTTTTACGTGTGTGTGTGTGTGTGTGCGTGTGCGTGTGTGTGTGTGTGTGTGTGCGTGTGCGTGTGCGTGTGCGTGTGTGTGTGTGTGTGTGTGTGTGTCCACTCTTGTTTTATGAATGAGTGTGCTCGATGTTGTTGAACGTTAGATGTTAGGCTGCTGTGTGTGTGTGTGTGTGTCTGTCCTCAGAGCCCTTGGCAAGTATAACCCACCCACTGATAAAGATCGATTAATCATACTTTTACTCTTACACATACCATTGTATAATCTTTTATTAATAATTTTATTAATACATGGTTTATAAATTAATCTATGAATCTTTATTCACTGATGCAGAATCAAAATCCAATATTTTTCATACAAATGGAGGTTTTGATGATAAAACATTTGTGAGTATGATAGAAATCCCAGTTGAAAATAAAATTAGAATTTAGAATTAATAATTAATTATTCAAAAAAAAAAAAATGTGTAAAACGAAAATGAATAAAAAATCAAAATATGACTAAAATCAAGGCATAGAGGGAAAAATAGAGGAAAAACTGTGATAATTACAATTTTATTACAATTTAAATAATTGTTTTCTATTTTTATATATTTTAAAGATTTATTTATTCCAATAATGGCAAATCTACATTTTCATCAACCATTACTCCAGTCTTCAGTGTCACATGATCCTTCAGAAGTCATTCTAATATACTGATTTGAAATCATAGTTCAAAAGAACAGCATTTATTTGAAATAGAAATCTTTTGTAACAAAATGTTAAATTATAATTCTTACTGAGCCCAAAGATTTGAACATTTTTTTGTGTAAATGACACCTGCTCTAGAGGGAAGGAATGTATGACATTTCGATTATGAGTGGTATAACATTGATGGGATTGCATCTAGCTCAGCATTCACTGTTGATGAATGATCGTCCTGCTGTGATGAGATCAGTGCCTTCAGAGTCTGCATGTAACTTGTGGGAGTAGGTGTGTGTGTGAGAGAGAGAGAGAGAGAGAGAGAGAGAAATCTAGGTCTCTCCACATGGGGTATCTGCCCTGCCAGCACTTTGAGCAGTAATTTATGTGCATAGTCTTTCTGGCTGTAAAAACATAGCATTTAGACTCTGCTGTACTTATGTGTGCCTCCTGCCCATGGGGATCAATACTCTTCCCGATCCATTGACCCAGGGCTGACCGTAGAGACAGACAGACAGGTTACAGACAAAGACCCCTCGTATATAATCCTGTGGCTGTAACACCTAATTTTCACTCTTCAATCTTAAAAATGAAGGTTCTTTATTGGGATCTAACATTCATGTAACCTTTCCTTTACACAAAAGTTTCTTCAGATTAATATGTTCTCAAGACTAAGGGAAAAAAATGGTTCTTCTATGGCATCACTGCAAAAACCCTTTTTTTTTTAGGGCCCAAGCGAAAATTCGCGCAGGGCCTTCTTGATCCCCTAAGGATTATTAGGGCCCAAGCGAAAATTTGCGCAGGGCCCTCTTGATCCCCTAAGGATTATTAGGGCCCAAGCGAATTAGCGCGCAGGGCCCTCTTGATCCCCTAAGGGTTTTTTTTTTTTTTTTTTTTTTTTTTTTTTCCGTCTTCCGGGGCTTTTTGGGGGCCTTAACATGCTCAAAAACTCTTGAAAATTGGCACACACATTGGAATCCGCGGCCATCAGGGCTGGGCAGAGGCTGGTATCCGGGCGTGGCAGGGGGGCTCGACAGCGCCCCCTTGAACAAAGTTTGAAAACTTGGTCCATATATCAAACACACTTGCACGTATTAGTATGAAACTCGGTACACATATAGACCTCATCGGGCCGAACAACTTTCATGCTCTAAGTTAAACGCCACGCCAACAGGAAGTCGGCTATTACGGGTTGTTTGAAAAACGCATGCTCTGGAATTTGATATGCTCCTCCTAGGCGATTATTCCGATCACCACCAAACTCAGTCAGCTTGAAGTCAAGACATTGATGATGAAAAATTGCCAGCGGATTTTTGATATCTCAAACGGTTTGGCCGTGGCGAGGAAACAAATTTATGGCGAGAAAAGGGAAACAGGAAATGTGTTATAATGTCTGCATACATTGATTGATGTTTATGAAACTTCAGCGGTGTGTTTGTTATAGGAGTCTGATCACATGGATGTGACTATTGTGAGTCAAAGTTATAGCGCCACCAACTGGCAGCAAGAAGTGTGTCACTTTCAAAATGCATTGAGTTCACTCTGTTATTTTTACCTGATTTGCTTCAAACTTCATCATAATATTGTCAAAACATGTCAGATGTAAACCTGTGACAGGATTTCTGATATTTGAAATATTGTTGCCATGGCAACACGTCAAACTTTAATCAGACTCTTGAATGTTTTTGAGGCTCTTAACATGCTTCAAATTGCATGAAACTCGACACACACATCAATATTGTCAACCAATAGACATGGACAAAGCCATAGAAATGGGTGTGGTGGAGGGGCTCAGTAGCGCCACCTTTTGCAAAAGTGGGGGGGTTAGTTTTTCCTACAGTCACCAAAATTGGTACACATATTGTTCTCATCAAGCCGGACAATTTTCTACTTTACATTCATTAGCTCCGACCAACAGGAAGCCAGCTATTTTGATTTTAATGTTAATTTTTTGAAAAAACAGGCTATGAATTTTATACTACTGCTCCTCCAGGGTTTATACAATTTACACCAAACTTTTTTTAACTTGGTGCTAACACATTGAAGTTGTTTAATTGCAAACGGATTTTGGATATCTCAAACGGTTTGGGCGTGGCGAGGCAACACATTTTTAGCAGGTAAAGGGAAACAAAGTGTTTTAACTTCTGCATACATTAATTGATTTTGATGAATCTTCGGCTGTGTGTTCATTGTACAAGGCTGATCACATGGATGTGACTATTGTGAGTCAAAGTTATAGCGCCACCAAGTGGCAGCAGGAAATGTGTTACTTTCAGCATGCTTTGAGGTCACCCTCTTGTTTTTACCAGATTTTCTTCAAACTTCATTTGAATAATGTCAAAACAGATGTAGACCTTTGAAAAAAATCGTGATATGTCAAACACAGTTGCCTTGGCAACACATCAAACTTTAATATTCGTTTTGGATGCTTTTGAGACTCTTAGCATGCTTCAAATTGTTTGAAACTCCATACTCACATGAGGATTCTTAGCCAGTAGACATGGGCAAAGCCTTAGAAACAGGCAGGGAGGAGGGGCTTAATAGCACCACCTTATAGTGCAGTAAATGTAGAGTGAATTTGACATAGTCCTTCGATGTTTAACCGTTTTAACTGCCTATTGCCCGCCGTGCACAGTTGCCCTGAAGCCACCGGGGTGGCGGTGCCACCGGGCTTGGGCCCGCCATCGCTGCTTGTTTTTTTTTTATTTATTTATTTTTTTCCTTCTTCCGGGGCTTTTTGGGGGCCTTAACATGCTCAAAAACTCCTGAAAAATTGGCACACACATTGGAATCTGCGGCCATTAGGACGCCGCAGAGGCTGGTACCCGGGCGTGGCAGGGGGGCTCGACAGCGCCCCCTTGAAAAAAGTCTGAAAACTTCGTCCATATATTGAACACACTTGCATGTATTAGTATGAAACTCGGTACACATATAGACCTCATCGGGCCGAACAACTTTCATGCTCTAAGTTAAACGCCACCCCAACAGGGAGTCAGCTATTAAGGGTTGTTTGAAAAATGCATACTCTGGAATTTGACATACTCCTCCTAGGCGATCACCACCAAACTCGGTCAGCATGAAGTCAAGACACTGATGATGAAAAATTGCCAGCGGATTTTTGATATCTCGAACGGTTTGGCCGTGGCGAGGCAACGGATTTATGGCGAGAAAAGAGAAACAGGAAATGTGTTATAATGTCTACATACACTGATTGATGTTTATGAAACTTCAGCTGTGTGTTCGTTATAGGAGTCTGATCACATGGATGTGACTATTGTGAGTCAAAGTGAGTCAACGAATTTATGGCAAGAAAAGGGAAACAAAGTGTTATAACTTCTGCATATATTAATTGATTTTGATTAATCTTTGGCTGTGTGTTCGTTGTACAAGGCTGATCACATAGATGTGACTATTGTGATTCAAAGTTATAGCGCCACCAAATGGCAGTAGAAAGTGTCACTTCTAGCATGCTTTGAGATTATCCTCTTATTTTTACCCGATTTGCTTCAAACTTCATCAGGCTCATGTAGTCCTTTGAAAACGGGCAGGGAGGAGGGGCTCTATAGCGCCACCTTGCAGTGCAGTAAATGTGGAGTGAATTTGACATAGTCCTTTGATGTTTAACCATTTCAAATGCCTATTGCCAGCTGTGCACAGTTGCCCTGAAGCCACCGGGGTGGCGGTGCCACCGGGCTTGGGCCCGCCATCGCTGCTCGCAGCTTTTTTTTTTTTTTTTTTTTTTGGAGCCATCATTTTTAAGAGTGTAGGATAGAGAATTACTTTTGGTAGTAATACACAACAAAGCAGGACACTTGTAAAGGTTTTTTAAAGGTCTCTTTCTTTTTTCTTTCCTCCTGCCTGTCTTTCACTGACTTCCTCTTCTTCTGTTGTTTCTGAAACATCATTCTGTATTGTTTTGATTTAGTAGCATAATCCTTTATAGGATTATGCCTGTAAATTATGCCTGTAAATCACATACATGTACTGTACAGACACACCCTGCCTTTGTCTTCCCACAGGTACTGACACATAAAGACTGTCAAATGTAGACAAAGACATTTACTCATATATATGAGTAATATATATATATATATATACTCATATTCAGACTCAGGTGTAATAGATACACACATAATTGCCACTTACTTTCAATTATAATTTTGCAGCCATTTGCACTATAAAACGCTTTGAAACACACTTGTGAACTCTCTCACAGATGGCCAGTCTCATTGACTGAATATTAAATGAGTCTTTGTGACCAACAGAGTGTGTTTATCTGTGTGTGTTTCTTTGATATGGTCATGAATGATCCCAGTGTTGTCTCATGACCTGCTTATAATGTCTGACCTCCACAGATGTGCTTTTATTTGATAAACGTAAACCTTATCAGAACACACTGCCACTTTAACCCCTCAGACCAGAAACAGCCTGTCTGAAATCATATACCCTTATATACCCCCTATACCTTTATATAAGTGTACTATTTGAAGGGACAGCCATTTGTAGAGGTGTCAAATCCACAGTGGACATTGTGTGCACTCATTCAATCCCATAATGCACTACAATAACTAGTGTACAACCGATGTACACTCAACGGCTAGCCACTAGAGAATACCAATGCACTGAGCATTGCGCTGAATGAATTCTATGTCTCTCCAAAAGATGATGTCTGCAGCACTTCTGACTCACTCTGTGTCTGAATTCACTCACTCGTTTTTATTCACTACTTAAAATGTACTATATTAGTGAAGTAATGTAGGGAATAGTGCATGATGGTGTAAGGAGTTATTTCAGATAAAGCCATACTCAATACAGCAGAGGTTCTCAATTGGTTAGTCTTGACCCAGAAAAGGATTGCAAATATTTTAGGTCTGTTTGGGGCAGCATAGATAAAGTGGTAAATGCTAATAATAAAATGAAAATAACAGTATAATTGTGTAGAGTTAGGACAATAATATAGGCTTATCACCTTGCTCTTGAATATTTGGTTGTCGATATGAAAGGTGACATGCTCATCCGAATTTTAGTGCAAATTCATCTGTCACTAGTCAAATTATGTAGATGATTGACTGAAAAGAACTTTTGTATGATTGTAATATTTTTGCTACTGTGTTGGATCGCCACTTGATGTCCAATGTAAAATCTTAGTCCTGAAGCAAAACCAGCTGAGAATCATTGCTCTTTACGGAAGCACAGATGCGAATACTTTGCCAACCCATTGCAAGTATGATTCAGTATTTTATGATCACTTTTTCCTTACTGTGGCATTAAAGGGAAAGTCCACTCAAAATTAAACATTCAGTCATCATTTACTGTATGACTTTTGTTGTTCTGTGAAACAAAAAAAACAAAAAACAAAAAAAAGATATTATGGGTCCAAACAATACTGGACCCTATTGACTTTCATTGACTTCTTTTATACTTCACAGAAGAAAGTCTATACAGTTTTGGAACAAATTGGGGGTGAGTAAATGATGACAGAATTTTAGTTTGGATTGAACTCTCATTTTAACAAACCTCAGTACTCAAGGAGTGTGTGCTATTATACTGAATTTTCTAAATTGTTGCCATGACATGAAAGAGAAAACTGACTGTATCGAAGAACACAGTTTATGCTAATGCTCGCTATCGTGACCCTTGTGGCAATTGTTCCTCTTTTGAAATGAAAGAAAGAACAGAAGGAGGGAGGGTCTTTGTGAAATAGATTATGCATGAGAAGAAGAATATTTCCCCAGAATGAACCATTCTCTGCTGTAACTATCTTCTCTCCATCCTATACTGCCTCACAAATGGTGTTCGAGGTCTTAACACGCTAATAACTGAAGCACTGATGAACTTTGCTCCTCTTTAAATTCCAGCTATATGCTAATGGATGCTTTTACCACCCACATAAATCTTCTGCTGCCAATGTGAGGGCACCAGAACCCTTTGAGGGGCTACTGAACCCCCACAAGACCTTGCTTATTGGGCTAATGAAGTGATGGTGGTGTCTGGGACTGGATTCAACGGCTTGGATGTCTTTTTACAATTAAGTGCTCTGGCATTACTGTAGTACAATGATGGGAACACCATGGTACTTTGATATATATCATGGCTCTGGATGATTTGGTAAAACTTTATTTTAGTCTCCTCGTTATATTGTTGTTACCATGTACTTACCATAGTAATAATGGCAGTGGTATTTACTGTGCATGGTACATCAAAATTACTGTTGTTGTTGTTCAGTCACCAAGTCATGTCCGACTCTTTGCGACCCCGTGAAGTACAGCATGTCAGGCCTTCCTGTCTTCCACTATCTTCTTGAGTCTGCCCAAATTCATGTTCATTGCATCGGTGACACTATCTCTCAATCTGCCTTCCCCTTCTCCTTTTGCCTTCAATCAATCCCAGCATCAAGGTATTTGAGCTTTAGCTTCAGTATCTGTCCTTCCAATGAATAGTCAGGGTTGATTTCCTTTAGGACTGACAGATTTGATCTCCTTGCAGTCCAAGGGACTCTCAAGAGTCTTCTCCAACACCACAGTTCGAAAGCATCAATTCTTCGGCACTCAGCCTTCCTTATGATCCAGCTCTCACAGCCATGTTACTACTGGGAAAACTTTAACTTTGACTCTACAAACCTTTGTCGGCATAAGACCATTGTACCATGTTAAAAATACATGGTAATGCTTTTTGGATTTTTTTAATGTTATTCTGATTCAGTACTTCTTTCATGTTTTGTCTTATAATTTGTGGATTTTACAGAATGGGTCCGTGAGGAGTTGTTAATATTATTCATGGTTCTCTTTTAACAGATGTTTAGCTTGATTTGTGATGCTGTCCTATTTTAGTTTAACTGGTTTGCATTTATTAGCAACAGAGACATTAGCATCTAATAGTAACTGCTGTTATAAACATCTGTTAAAAATATATCTTATGCTCCATAACTATCAGGGTACTTACTGTAGTTAGGTTTCTCAAATCCTGGGGTTGTTGTTTTAGTTCCTTAGTTACTTAATTGTATTTTTAGTAGTCACACACAAAAACCATTTTAGCATGTTTTTTGGACTTCTACAATTAGCAATATCATGTATTGTGTTCTTTAAAGAATCTTCCCATATAAAAACGTACTCTGGCAGCACCATGGTAATACAAGGTACTTTGATATTCATGATCCATGGTACTTAAATGGTACTCCAATAATACCATACTACTTTCAAATAAATAAAAGTAACAAGGAGCTTTTTAACTCCTTTTTTACAGGAACAATATATAATAATCATTCAATACTAGGGGTGTAACAATATATTGTGTCACAATATATTGCAATACAAAAATGCTACAATATGTATTGTGGATAGTGACAATATGTATTGTGTATAGTTCACCCAAAATTAAAATTACTGCATACTGTGAATATGTTTAGATCCCATCTAAAATAATTCTGTATTTTCAGCATCAGAATCATTAATATTTTTATTATGGTATCACCATTGTCATGTGCATTGGGTTACCAGCACCAAGTCCAAGCCTATTCATTTCCACCCCCAATGTAATACCAACTTTAGCATTTTAATCAACGGTTTATTTTTTGTTAACCTTTTAACATATGTCTTAGAGTATCGCAATAATATCGTTTCATTAGTTCAGTATCATTATATGTATCAAATCATGATATGAGGGTATCGTTACACCCCTATTCAGTACCATGGTATATAGTTCTATAGTGTTGCCATCTGATACTGTTGCTGTACCATGGTACTACCACAGTACATTTTTAAGGATAGTCAAGTGTTGTGTTTACCTTATATGGAAGAGCTTTAAATGTTGTACAATAAAATATGATGATGATGAAAGATGTGAGGATGTCATTGATGACAGTTGTTTATGAGTCATCAGATTATTGGCTTTTCCTGTGTGATTAAGTTACATTTACTGGAAGAGGCCCAGCCCAGCAGGCCCAGCCTGTGACATCAGCCCAAAGCATCAGAACACAAACATCAGCATGACCTCTACATTAAACTCTGAATACCACAGTAATTACGGCTTTTTCCCACACCACGAACAAACACAAATTCTCCTGCAAATGCCAAGATGTTTCCAGAGTTAGAGCTGTAACAACTGGCCTCATGCTACAGAGAGTGTGTAGGGTAACTTGAGCATGTCATCTGATATTTTGTTGAACAAATTGGTTTTCATGACATTCGGTTCCAATATGTGTTCTTTAATGTCTGGATTCATATAGCTCAAATTGCTCAAGAAGTTAATGCTGGTTCTGATAGAAAGGTGTCAGAATACACATTGCATCACAGTTTGTTGCGTATGGGGCTGCATAGCCGCAGACCAGTCAGGGTGCCCATGTCTGACCCCTGTCCACCGCCAAAAGCACCAACAGTGGGCATGTGAGCATCAGAACTGCACCACAGAGCAATGGAAGAAGATGGCCTGGTCTGATGAATCACATTTTATTTTACATCATGTGCATGGCCGGGTGCGTGTGCATCACTTACCTGGGGAACATATGGCACCAGGATGCACTATGGGAAGAAGGCAAGCTGGCGGAGGCAGTGTGATGCTTTGGGCAATGTTCTGCTGGGAAACCTTGGGTCCTGCCATCCATGTGGATGTTACTTTGACACGTACCACCTACCTAAGCATTGTTGCAGACCATGTACACCCTTTCATGGAAATGGTATTCTCTGGTGGCTTTGGCCACTTTCAGCAGGATAATTCACCCTGCCACACAGCAAAAATGATTCAGGAATGGTTTGAGGAGCACAACAATGAGTTTGAGGTGTTGTCTTGGCCTCCAAATTCCCCAGATCTCAATCCAATTGAGCATCTGTGGGATGTGCTGAACAAACAAGTCTAATCCATGGAGGCCCCACCTCACAACTTACAGGACTTAAAGGATCTCCTGCTAACATCTTGGTGCCAGATACCACAGCACATCTTCAGGGGTCTAGTGGAGTCCATGCCTCGACAGGGCTGTTTTGGCAGCTACATACATACATACAGTATGTATGTATGTATGTATGTGTGTGTGTGTGTATATATATATATATATATATATATATATATATATATATATATATATATATATATATATCATACTATATCAACACTCGATAATACTATACTAACACTTTCAGTTCTCTTTCTATTCCATTTTTTTTAAATATTTTATATATATTAAAAAAAAAAAACTTGTTACATGTACTGTGCTAGACTAACTAGCTAACTGGGACTTGCCACAGCACTTTTGTGGTTTAATTGCTTCTATTGTTCTCATTTGTAAGTTGCTTTGCATAAAACCAGCTGCTAAATGATTAAAGGTGTGCAGTAAGCGATTTCTGAGAAACACTGTTGATATTATCTCATATCTCTTCTTTTTACAATGATATTTCTCTGACCTTTTCTCTTTTGTAATGTCTCTCAGCCATCTGCTTTCTGCAGTCTTTCTTCAAATCTCCCTCTTGCTCACTTTCTCTTATCCCCCATTATGAGTGTATACACCCCTTACTGCTGATTGGCTACAAGTGTGTTGTGGTGCTCAGTCCAATCCACTTTCAACATTTTCTCAGAAATCGCTTACTCCTTCAGAAATCATTCTAATATGCTGATTTGGTTATCAAGAGACAATTAGTATTAATATCAATGTTGAAATTCATGCTGCTTAATATTTATGTGGAATTTTTTTTGTTGTTTTCCTGGATTCTTTTGAATAGAATTTTGTAACATTATAAATGTCTTTACTGTCACTTTTTATCAATGTCCTTGCTTAAAGTGATATTTTCTTTCAACAGTATTACTGACCCTAAAGTTTTGAACAGTAGTGTATATTTCAGAACATTAAACCATGGGAGTAAAATATGACAATGCGTCAGTCATTTTCACGATATTGGTGAAATTGTTTGATTGTCTCGATCAAAACAAGCTGTAAATGTTTGCCATATAAGCTACAAGGTGCATTGTCTGTTTATTGCACTGTGCAGTTCATTGTTAGGAATGGAAGAAGGAAATGGAAGAGAAGAAAGGGATGGTGACAGGGTTTTAAACTCTACTTGAGGAATGTGAATTAAATATTTGATTTCTTTTGATTGCAACTGAGATGGTAGACCGAGTTTGTCTCTGTGTGTGTGTGTGTGTGTGTGTGTGTGTGTGTGTGTGTGTGTGTGTGTGTGTGTGTGTGTGTGTGTGTGTGCTCTACACTGATGTATGGCTCTACACTGATACACACACATTATACATACATTATATATATATATATATATATATATATATATATATATATATATATATCGGAGGAGTAGTGAGGCTTTATAGTAATCTTAACAAGGACTTGCGTGTGCCCGCATGCACATGCTGTATTTGTAACAAATGAACTAATATCATGTTCTTCCTCCCTTTTTTTCTGTAAGTATTCTCTGTGTAGTTTGTCTTTGAGTATAGAGAGTAGCTGGCCAGAGAACACTGTGTTCCTGCTCTGCACAGCAGCAAACTGGCAGAACAGAGGGAGATGGGGTGGGGGGTTGGGGGGGAGACACGCTGAATGTGAGAGGACGAGACTGCAGGAAAGAAGAGAACAGAATTGAGATCTGTATCTCCAAAGTTCAGTGTAAGATATGCTCTATACTAGTTATTTATATGTACCATGATTATATCATGTGTTTTTTTAATCCATCTTGGTAACATGATTTTGCTGTGTTGTGGTACCAGTTTTTTTATGTTTCATGTTGACATGGTTTTTGGGCATCTACCATGGTAGTAATATCATGTTATACCATGTGTTTTCAGTATGTACCATTGTTATACTTTTATATTTATATTTATAATATTATATACATAATATTATATGTCTTTGAGCTTATACCATGATTATACCATGTTTTTAGACATGTACAATGGTTAATTTGTTGGGGGTTTTTAACATTCTCCATGTTGTTATAATGTTGTTTTTACGTTTATTTTGATAATACTATGGTTGCTGAATATTTACTGTGATAATATCATGTTTTTAGGCATGTCCTGTGGTAATACCACATTTTTTGGACATGTTCTATGGTATTATGTTGTTTTTTTATATTTATCTTGATGATATTATGGATTCTGGACGTTTACCAAGGTAATGCCATGTTGTTATGTACAGTGGGCGGATCGAAAGTTTGGGAACCCCAGGTAAAAATTTGTATTAATGTGCATAAAGAAGCCAAGAAAAGATGGACAAATCTCCAAAAGGTATCAAATTACAGATTAGACATTCTTATAATATGTAAAAAAAAAAAGTTATATTTTATTTCCATCATTTACACTTTCAAAATAACAGAAAACAAAAAAATGGCGTCTGCAAAAGTTTGGGCAACCTGCAGAGTTAATAGCATGCACCGCCCCCTTTGGAAAGCTGAGACCTGACAGTGGTCTGGAACATGGATTGTTCACAGTCATCGTCTGGAAAGACCAGGTGATGTCAATCTCAAAGGTTTTAAATGCCCAGACTCATCTGACCTTGCCCCAACAATCAGCACCATGGGTTCTTCTAAGCAGTTGTCTAGAAAACTGAAACTGAAAATAGTTGACGCTCACAAAGCAGGAGAAGGCTAAGCGTTTTCAGATGCCAGTATCCTCTGTTCGGAACGTAATTAAGAAATGGCAGTCATCAGGAACAGTGGAAGTTAAAGCAAGATCTGGAAGACCAAGAAAAATATCAGACAGAACAGCTCGCAGGATTGTGAGAAAAGCAAGACAAACCTCACGTTTGACTGCACAATCCCTCCAGAAAGATCTGGCAGACACTGGAGTTGTGGTACACTATTCCACTATAAAGAGATCAGAAGAAGAAGACCTCTTCTATGTCCTCACTACAAAAATCAGTGTTTGAAGTTTGCAAATGAACATATAGACAAGCCTGATGCATTTTGGAAACAAGTTCTGTGGACCGATGAGGTTAAAATAGAACTTTTTTGCCGGAATGAACAAAGGTACGTTTGGAGAAGAAAGGTCACAGAATTTAATGAAAAGAACCTCTGTCCAACTGTTAAGCAAGGGGGTTGATCAATCATGCTTTGGGGTTGTGTTGCAGCCAGTGGCACAGGGAACATTTCACGAGTAGAAGGAAAAATGGATTCAATAAAATTTCAGCAAATTTTGGACGCTAACTTGATGCCATCTGTGAAAAAGCTGAAGTTAAAGAGAGGATGGCTTCTACAAATGGATAATGATCCTAAACACACCTCAAAATCCATGGTGGATTACATAAAGAGGCGTAAACTGAAGGTTTTGCCGTGGCCTTCACAATCTCCTGACCTCAACATAATTGAAAATCTATGGATAGACCTTAAAAGAGCAGTGTGAAACGTCAAAAGAACTGGAAGACTTTTGTAAGGAAGAATGGGCGAAGATACCTCAAACAAGAATTGAAAGACTCTTGGCTGGCTACAAAAAGCGTTTACAAGCTGTAATACTTGCCAAAGGGGCCAGTACAAGGTATTAACTCTGCAGGGTGCCCAAACTTTTGCAGACGCCATTTTTTGTTTTCTGTTATTTTGAAAGTGTAACTGATGGAAATAAAATCTAACTTTTTTTTTACATATTATAAGAATGTCTAATCTGTAATTTGATGCCTTTTGGAGATTTTTCCATCTTTTCTTGGCTTCTTTATGCACATTAATACAAATTTTTACCTGGGGTGCCCAAACTTTCGATCCCCACTGTACATGTACCATGTTGGTACCTTAGTTGTTTGCATAATTGGCATTACCATCATCATTTTAAATAACATAAATACCATGGTGTTCTCATCTGATACCATCACTCTACCTGCCACAGTACTTTTTGGATACTACCACAGTACTTTTTTGGTTACACTTTATTTTATGTCCTTGTTACAGTGTAATTACAGAAGTAAAAAAGTATTAGTTCAAAACATATACTTACTATTTGACTAGGTTTAGGGTTTGGTTTATAGTGAGTTGCTTGTAATTATGCATACTTTACTATTAGTACTATAATAAGTATGTATAATGTGTAACAAAAACACTGTAACATTTTTACCATATATTTTTGTAATCACTCCCATATTTATGATAAATTTCTATGTGGCTGATATTAGAGGAGTTTGTGGAGGACATTGAAGATACTACTAGCTTGGTGTATTATCCTGAGGATAGTTGTTCCATGCAGAGAGTGATGAGAACAAAAGTTTCCACTCTGACCTTCACCCCACCTCCATCATGATCATCCTGGCTGGCTTATAGGGAATCAATCGAGTACGCCGTTGAAATAATCTCATAGCATAGACATTCAGTTTGGACTCTTTCTTCCCAAAATTTCCCAGAGGAAAGTGAAAAGTGGTGTCTGTGTGGTGATCCCCCTGGTCCTTTAGTAAGAGTTTGAAAGAGAGCACTTGGGCAGATACAGTGACTACAAGGTGAGTCTTTGAGAGGGTAAGATGTTTAGCTGTATTAAAGGATTTTCTAGACATTGTCTAGAAATTTGATTCCATGCATTTTTGATAAAGCACTGTAGGACATGCCAGAAGGTTAGAGAAAGGCTCAAGTAAGGTCAGGTGTAGCATGTGTATTTGGGTTCTGTAAGGCTTCATTCACACAGAAGTAGTTCTCAATACACAGTTTTGAATACACCTCCTCTATGATGAACATGTTTTTAATTTTCTAAATTAAAAAAACATTTTAAAATTTTATTGGGGCATAAAGTCAAAAATGAAGTGAAAAAAACTCCAAAGAATGACAGTTTTTTTTTTTTTTTTTTTTTTTTAAAAAAAGACAACATTTTGAACCGTAAAGTCAAACTTTTGTCCATCAAACTGATGTGGTGCAGAAATGTGCCAAGTAAAATAAATAAACGAGTAACAGGAAATGGAAATGATGTCAGAGAGGACCTATGCAGACCATCATGAATGTGTGTCATGGTCAATATGTATCTTAAGTATGACAGAATTTGATCTAGTTATTGTCCTCCTTATGTCACCACTGTTGATCTCAAAATATCCATTTATTACCCTGCTAATTTGATTGGTGTAAACATGTCATATTGGTTTAGTGTTATAATAACAAGGCTCCAACATTCCATAAATATCAGATATGTAAGACTGATGCTGGAGTGCCTGGACCAAGAAAGGGCTACTCTTTGAGAAAACAAAGGAAATTAACATTTGAACTCTCTCTTACAAAATTAGCATCCCCATCCAAGACGCAATCACAGTAGTCAGTCACACCTCAGCATTGCCTTAATCTACATTTCCCTTCCTCCACCCCCTCTTCCCCCATCTCTTCTCTCTACATGCAGAGATGACCTGAAATTCACCCAAAATCTATATGGTTTAATGTGAACAATCAACACAGAATGCTACACATGTTTGGTATCGTTTGAAATGTCTCAGTGCAACTGGTACAATGGTCTCGTCTACATGGAAGTAAACCAAAGGTATTAAAGGTTTTAAGATACTTTGGTTGCAACCGTGGGTGTGCCCCTTTCCCAGGGTCCTTCATCCAAACTACCTCCTGTTCTACAGCAAGGTGCGAACTCCCTAGGTCTGTGACCCTAGTCGATGCAAATTCTGATTGTAAGTTCATGCCCCACATTGGGGGATGTTTTGTCTTGGTCTTGAGTATTTAAAGAAATGTTGCAAAAGGCTCGGGGCGATTCTGTATTCAGATGAGCCTATGCATCTTATTCTATTTCTGAGCATTTGATGTTTTGTATTGATCATCTTTAAATTGATTATGTAATTGGCATGATACATTTACCTGACTAATAAATTGACTTACCCTGAAATTATTGACTTCAGTAGATTACAATGTATTCATTGTTACCGCAAATCAGCATCAGGTTAGTAACAGACTAAAGTCCAGTTTTGAGTGGAGCATAGGGCACGCCAATTGTGATTTTAGAGCTCCGACTAATGCTTGGCATTAGTTTAAGTGTACTTAGACTGTAAAGGCTAAAAAGGGAATTTCCGTTTAGGACGACAAAATGTTGATCGACCAACCTAAATAGGTTGAGCCTCTGATTAATGTAATGTTGCTAGCTAAGTGTACATGGCAAACAATGACATAACCAAAACAAAGCTACTATCAGAGGAGTAATAATAGACTGGCTTATCTGTAGTAGGGGTTGTGACCTCTGACTAGAGATAGTGTTACTTTAATTCAAGTGTATACAGATCTATGGGGACTAAACAAAATACTTTTAGATAGAGCAAGCATGAAAGCGGCCTTCTAAACAGTATAGTCAATTACCTCTGTCTAGTGACCAAGACTGGCGAGTTTGTGATCGTGTGCCCGCATAATTAATGAATGGCCAGTGCGAGGACCCTGTGCGACTCGAATGAACCGAATGAACGAGTAATAGTAAAGAGTTAAATAGAATATTCAAATGTAGAGCTAAATTATTATACAAATGACCAATAATCAGTTGACATTCTAAACTAAATTCGAGGTCATAATAAAATGGAGTCAGAGTTACTTGGAATTAAACTACTTTGCCACACTGAAAAGACCGAACACGCAAGAAACCTTCCCCGTCCATGGGAAAACCACCGTTGGGCCTATTGGGCGGGCCTTACAGGTAAGAATCTTATTATAGCCCTAAAATTTGTAGAAACAGCATCAGTAATGATGATTGCCCATTAATTGCAGTGAGAGAACTGATTTTAGTGATATAAGCTAATGCAGTTTTATGTGCTTGACAGACCTTGCTAGACATTCTCATAAAAAGCTATTCAACCTAAAGCAATGTTCATTTTATGGGAGTTTTGTCAGCATTTGTGCTATTTGTGTTCCCTCATGTGTCAGCCAACTTCATGTTGATTGTTAGTGAAGTTTAATTAAATGCATACACACAGGAATTGGTTTAGATTCAGTCTTAGTGTAGACCAGCACCGCACATGTAGAGGATTTCTAACAGTGACCAATGGTAGAGAACAGGTTTTAGACATGGTCAAGACTGTCAGATTGTTAATTATTGTGACTTTAACCTTTGTGTTTGTCTGTGGCATGTAGCATGGGAAACTTGTGTGGAAGAGCTGTGTGTTTGAGAGAGTGTGTGTAACTAAGTATCTTCTCCTCAGAGAGTTGTGTGTTAATGCAAAGAGCACAGATTTTACCTAGAGTGGTTCTCCTTATATGTTCACATGCAGGACAGTAAATCACCTAAATATTGTAGTGTGAATTCTTGTGAATAATGCATAACACTCTATGGTATATATGACAGAAATGGTTTAATCTCTTAATATAACTGTTTTGTCATTGTTACAAGTTTGAGGTAGTGACTGTATTATAGAGCTGTGTTACAGTGAAGTGTTCATTATAGAGCTTTATACAGTGTTCAGGTTTGATTCATCCATGCTGAACTCTTATGTAGCAGTGTAGTAGAGATAACTTTATCACATTTATGGTCTAGCTATATAATAACTAGGGGAAAAATCGTCTTGGTTATGTATATAACCTTAGTTCCCTGATAGGGAACGAGACGCTGCGTAAAAAACGCTATGGGAACGCCTCCGCGTGATGTCGTCTGAAGCACGTGTGCAATCTGTCCAGTCAGGAGACGGAACGTCATAGGCGGGGTGACGTCACTGACCAGGAACCATAAAGCCAGCCCGAAAACACTATCATTCAGCTTCTCAAAGTCTGAAGCAAGTCACTCTCGGGCATGCAGGGAGTATGGCAGAGTTACGCAGCGTCTCGTTCCTTATCAGGGAACTAAGGTTATATACATAACCGAGACGTTCCCTTTCAAGGGAACTCGCGCTGCGTAAAAACGCTATGGGAACGCCATACCAACGTCGCCATAGTAACAAGTGCCCGATCGTGTGTAGCCGAAGCGCACAACTCACAGTAACACCTGTGCCCCTGGAGCGGAGCCGAGATCTAGCTCGTAGAATCTCACAAATGTGTGTGGTGAGGACCAGCCTGCCGCATCACAGATATCAGATAGGGAGACCCCCGAAATAAATGCCTTGGAGGCAGCCATACTCCTTGTAGAGTGCGCTCGGACAGCCAATGGTGAAGGCTGACCAACCGCCTCATAAGCAAGTGAGATGGCCTCAACCACCCACTTGCTCATTCTCTGCTTGGATGCCGGTAGACCTTTTCTTGGTGCACCGAAACAAACGAACAGTTGTTCATCTTTTCTCCAGTTGGCAGCTCTATGAACATAAGCATCCAACGCCCGTACTGGACATAGCAGATTAAGCTTTTCCTGGTCCAATGACGTAAATGGAGGAGGACAGAAGGCCTGCAGCATGATAGGTCTCGCAGTATTAGTGAGGACCTTAGGGATGTATCCCGGTCTGGGATGTAGAAATGCCTTTACGTTGCCAGGCGCAAATTCCAGACACGATGGAGCAACCGACAGAGCTTGAATGTCTCCAATTCTCTTGAGAGATGAAATGGTGATGAGAAACACTGTCTTAAGTGTCAGAAATTTTTCAGCAACCTCTTCGATGGGTTCGAAGGGTGTCATAGATAGGCCCTGAAGCACAGTGGCCAGATCCCAGACTCTCATGTGTCCTGCAGGTCTTATCCTCAAGGTGCCACGGAGGAAACGTGTGATATGCGGGTGTCTCCCCAAAGAGACTCCACTGAAAGGAGTGTGGTAAGCAGCTAAGGCCGCCACGTATACCTTTAGTGTGGAGGGGGATAGCCCTGTGGAGAACCTCTCCTGCAGGAAGTCCAGCACCACGCTAACCAGGCAGTTAACTGGATCCCACTGATGATTCTCACACCAAGAAGTGAATAATCTCCACTTCAAAGCATAGAGTTTCCTCGTGGAGGGAGCTCTGGATTGGAGTATGGTCTCAACAACCTCAGTTGAAAGACCGGAATCTATGAGACGTGCCCCCTCAGAGGCCACGCCCACAAGTTCCACAACTCCGGTTGGGGGTGCAGTATTAGACCGCCCGCTTGTGAGAGAAGGTCCTCCCTGAGCGGTATCTCCATCGGAGATCCGTCCAGGAGAGATACCAGGTCCGAGAACCATACTCGGGCCGGCCAGTACGGGGCTACCAATAATAGCTGAGCCCCTTCCCGGCGAACTCTCTCCAGAACTCCCGGGAGCAGAACGATCGGGGGAAATGCGTACAGCGGTAGCCTCGGCCACGGCTGTACCATAGCATCCAGCCCAAGAGGTGCTGGGTTGGTCATGGAGAACCACAGTGGACAGTGAGTCGTCTCTCGAGACACAAACAGATCCACTTGGGCTTCGCCGTAGTTCTCCCAAAGATGAAGTCTCCATTCCCCGGGCCTCGGCCCCTGCCTCGACAGGATGTCTGCTCCCACATTCAGGTACCCTGGGATGTAAACTGCTCTGAGGGATAGCAGTTTCCCTTGGGCCCACAGGAGGATCTGATTCGCCAGCTTGTAAAGCGGGCGTGATCTCAGACCCCCCTGGTGATTGATGTATGAGACTACTGATGTATTGTCTGTCCTGACTAACACATGTTTGTCTCTGAGGTCTGGGAGGAAGTATCTCAGTGCTAGAAATACCACCATCATTTCTAGACAATTTATGTGCCAAGAGAGATGATGGTCTTGCCATAGACCCCGTGTCGAGCGACCACTCATGATCGCCCCCCAGCCCGTGAGGGATGCATCTGTCGTTAGCGTGACGCGACGACTGAGAGCTCCCAACACGGGTCCCTGGGACAGGAACCAAGGTTGTTTCCATACGTCCAGAGCAGGTAAGCATCGCCGCATGACTCTGATCGTACGAAACGGATTCCCCCTCGGTGAGAACCCCTTGGTTTTGAGCCACCACTGCAGCGGTCTCATGTACAGCAGGCCGCAAGGTATAACGTTGGACGCTGCTGCCATCAGACCCAACAGTCTCTGGAACTGTTTCACAGTGAGTGACTGGCCTTGTCTTATGTCCAAGACGGTATTGAGGATTGATGTTATTCGAGCCGGAGATAAATGGGCTCTCATAATCACCGAATCCCATACCACGCCCAGATAAGTGGTTCTCTGTGCAGGAGAAAGCACACTTTTCTTTGCGTTTAGTCTCAACCCCAACTTTTCCATGTGAGCGAGAACAACACCTCGATGTTGAACCGCTATCTCCTCTGATTGGGCGAGGATCAACCAATCGTCTATGTAGTTCAGTATGCGGATGCCCTGCATGCGCAAGGGCGCCAGCGCCGCATCTACACATTTGGTAAAAGTTCGGGGCGACAGGGCTAGGCCGAAGGGGAGAACCCGATATTGGTATGCTTCGCCCCCGAAAGCAAACCTCAGGAATTCTCTGTGATGTGGGTGAATTGATATGTGGAAATACGCGTCCTTCAGATCTATTGTCACAAACCAGTCCTTGGATCTGATCTGTGACACGACATGCTTTATTGTCAGCATTTTGAACTTGAGCCTTGCTACTGTTCGATTTAATTGTCGTAGATCTAGAATGGGGCGTAATCCTCCATCTTTCTTTGGAACAATGAAGTACCGGCTGTAAAAGCCTGACTCTCTGCTGGGAGGAGGAACCCTCTCTATAGCCTCCTTTCGCAAGAGAGTCTGTAATTCTTGTGCCAGCACCATAGCCTGCTCGGGATCCACCACCATGGGCAGAATCCCGCTGAATCGGGGTGGGCGTGATTTGAACTGAATCGCATACCCCTTTTCTATAGTTCGCAGGACCCACTGGGATACTTTTGACAGATTTTTCCACTCTGACAAAAAATCCACTAGGGGTACCAGTCTCTCGAGACTGGCCTCTGGTGTGACAGCAGCAGCAGTCACCACAGCGCCCTGTAGCGGCGGACCAGCAGGGAAGCACTGGTGTGGCTGTTGAAGCGCGCCACCCTCGGGTGACGCGCAGGGAACTACTGCGCCCCGGCATGGCGGCGGGGTTGGCAGAGCGCCCTCCTGAGGACGCCGAAGACTCACAGGCACCGTGTGATGAGGTGAACACTGTTTGTCTCCGACGGGGGCAGGCCTCAGGATCCTGACAGATCTGACGTCAGGATTTCTTTGACGAAGCCCTCTTAGCAGTAAGAACGGCCCTCAGATCTGTCTTACCCTTCGAGGACCTGTGAGTTAACGCCTGTGAGTGTTGGCCCGCTTCCCAACTCCTCGGAGGGGGAGCACGAGTGGCAACACTCACTTTTTGGTGTTGTCTGTGTGAGGAGCTTGTACTCGGCCTCTGCTGCTCTCGCCCAACAGCAGCAGGAGTTTGGGCCCGTCGAGGGAGAAACTGCTGCAAGGCTGCAGACTGTTTCTTAGCCTCTAGGAACCTGTCGGTGACGGTTGTAATAGCATCACCAAACAGGTTGGAAGGATTCAGTGGGGCATCCAGAAGGAATGACTTGTCCTTGTCCTTAATCTCGGTGAGATTAAGCCACAAGTGCCGCTCCGTAGCCACCATGGCTGCCATGGAACGACCAACAGACTTGGCCGTTTCCTTGGTGGCACAGAGAGCGAGATCGGCAGTCAAACGCAACTCTTGGATGAGGTCAGCCCCCACTTCCTCACTTTCCCCCAAATCCTTTAGCAGGTCAGCCTGGTATGCTTGCATGATAGCCATCGTGTGCAAGCATGCCGCAGCCTGACCCGCCTTTGCCCACTAGCGCTGAAGTGGTCTTGAGCGGCTTAGTGGGCAACGTCGGGGCTTTTAGGGACGATGCCGCGTGCGGAGAGAGATGGCTCGCAAGCGTCTCTTCCGCCCTTGGCATCGCCCCATACCCGTGTTTCCTCATCCCCGCAACATTGCTGTATACAGAGGTTTGTGGCGTGAAAACACGGGTGGATACCGGTCTTTTCCACGACCTCGACACCTCGGTGTGGAGGTCGGGAAAGAACGGTAATGCCCGACGTGGAGGCTGAGCAGACCTGGATGGCAAGAAGCGTTCGTCGAGCTTGCTTCTCACCATCTGCTCCTGCTTCTCAGCTGGCCAGTCAATGCTCAACTTAGCGACAGCACTAGAAAGCACCTCCATAAGCTCCTCGTTGGCAGGAGTCTGAAGTGGCGGATCTTCAGACTCCCCCGTGGCCACACTAACCACGTCTAATTCCTCAGATTAATGTGACCGTGTCACACGGAGCGGAAGAAACCGCAAAGCGTGCTTCCTGCCTCCGAATAGACACACTGCCGGATGTACCGGGTGAGGGCAGAGATAAGGCATGGCCCGTCTGTAACCCCTCTGATACATCCATTTGCGAACCCCAGGACATAAGGCGCCGCCCTGCCTCGACAGAAGCGGGACCCGAGCCCTGGGGAGCGCGAACCGAGCCACTCTCCTCGAAGAGGGCTCGTCGGGAGCGCAGCGTCTTCAGCGGGAGCTTAAGACATTACTCGCAAGCAGTTCCCTCGAGAGCTGCTTGGGCATGCTGCACTCCCATACAAACAACGCACAGTTCATGCGCGTCCCCGTCCGGGATGAATCGCGGACAAGGGTGCACGCATTTCCTGAACAATCGTTCGCTCGCCATTTCAAAATGCAGACAGTAGACAACAATAGACAGGGTACAGACCACACGATGAGTGCTTGCTGAAGACACAGAAGCTGAATGATAGTGTTTTCGGGCTGGCTTTATGGTTCCTGGTCAGTGACGTCACCCCGCCTATGACGTTCTGTCTCCTGACTGGACAGATTGCACACGTGCTTCAGACGACATCACGCGGAGGCGTTCCCATAGCGTTTTTACGCAGCGCGAGTTCCCTTGAAAGGGAACTACTGTCCGTTTCCAAGGGTTTATATATATAGGGAGAGAGAGAGAGAGAGAGAGGGACAGCCTTGGATTTTTTTAATACAACAGCAAAATGAGTTTGAGAGAAGGAGAGAGAGAAGGATGTATATTTTTTAAAAATAAGGCTCTGTTGTAGGTTTAAAATCTTTGCACAATGAGTATGGGTATAGAAACAGACTACTGCTTACTGTGACTTCAAGGCATCAAGATATTATGATTTTCTGTAAAGCTGCTTTGAAAACAATGTGTATTGTGAAATTTGAAATACAGTGCAAATGTTTACTGATATATTGCTCAAAAAAGTAAACCTGAAATACCCTTATACCCTAATAAACAACATTTGTCCTGAAAGACTAAAAACTGAGGCTGTTTTCTGAGCCTCAGGACAGTTTTCCATCAGGAGGCGATTTATTGGTGTTCATTGTTAAAATATTTTTTCTGATTTATTTCACTGACCTAAAAGGTGTAAATACTTTCATCATTTACTTACCTTCAAAACCTGTATGAATTTCTTTCTTCTGATGAACACAAATGAATGTTTTAAAGAATATGGAAGACATGGAAGAATATGGAAGTTTTTTTGTTTGGTTGTTTGGTTGTTTTTTTTAATGACAAAGCAATACATGCTTTAAACGGCATGAGGGTAAGTAAATTATGAAAGTATTTTGCTTTTTCGGTAGACTATTCATTTAATTTAATAATCCATCAGCACTCCTAATCTGCTCTGGTCTCCTCAGCTCTAACCTTTGACCTATGACAGTATTCTGTGAGGCCATTGTGTTTGCAATGCATTGAGCAGCAATAATTGCATCATACTTTTTTGTGTTTATTGATGAAGCAGTTCTCACACTCATTTCTCTTTGTCCCTTTACAGCTGGACCCACAGACTGTGCAGTCCAAAAACTGGCATATGGACGTCATAGAAATGAATGGGGTACTAATATATTTCTCATTAAACATATTAATACTTTTGCATTATTGCCTTACACAAAGTTTGTGACTTATGTGTGATTTATCTCATTATCTCATTCCTTTTCAGATTAAAGTGGAGTTTTCCATGAAGTTTACAAGTCGGGACTTAAGTTTGAAGCGGACACCATCAAAGAAACAGAGTGGCGTGTTTGGGGTCAAAATTAGTGTGGTAACAAAGTGAGTGAAATATCAAGCCTTAAAGTCGGCATGAAATGAAAATCCACCCTATCTATTTTCTAAAAGAATGTTGTTAATCTCATTGTGAATGATTCGTTTGTGCATTTGTCTCTTTTTTACCTCATAATGATTACAGTTTTTTCAAATTGCTTAGACACTAAAAGTGGTACTTAAGGCCCATTGCTTAGACACTAAAAGTGGTACTTAAGGCCCAGTCAGTGAAACCATTCACTCATGTACCAAATCTTCAGACCAAGTATGCAAAACTACAAGCACGTTACATGCTTTACACTCAGTTTGCTATTGTAAAACTTTTTGCAACACTTCAAACACAGTTCTCTACACATCACTTAAAACTAATGATGTTTTATTAACAAAGTTCGGGTGGAACAGGTGCAGATAATTAACCTAATTAGCTCAGGTGGAGAGCATTCAATGCAAACAATGACACGAGGTATAAATACAGCAGACTTACCTCTGTTCGTCTGACAGTTCATCAGCATCCCAGATCCCTCACTTCAGGTCTATCTACTTCTACTACAGCTGGGGGAGTACTCTGGGTTCGGGCCAAAATTTCTGAGCTCGGAGCCCTCCCCCGGACAGCACGCCAAATACGCATAACTCTAGTGTTTCATTTGGGAAACACTGCCATAAATACCACACTCATTTCCCGATTACCTAAACCCAACAATCGAGTGAAAACTCTCATACATAATTTGTTCACTTAGATTTCTGATTCTGATTTTTTTTATTTCTCAGTGTTCTTACCCCATTTGCATTTCTGTTTATAGTGTGTGTGTGTGTGTGTGTATGTAAGTATGTATGTATGTATGTATATATATATATATATATATATATATATATATGTATGTATATATATATATATATATATATATATATATATATATATATATATATATATATATTGTCGCGGGGCGAAGAATCACACAACAAATGATGGGTGAAAAACCCCCGGAGGGTGGTTATTTATTGTGACAAAGCAGTGAACAACTGTAGTGAAGAGGTGCAGGTGCGCGGTGCTTCCGTCTCGTGTGAGTCCCGTGTAGCGTGTGGCGGTGTCAACAGTGCGGAGTTTCCGGGCCGGCATCAGCTGCTGTCTGGATAAGAGAGAGAGAGAAGTTAGCGTCTCGCTGCATGGAGTGTAAAGCTCAACCTGGTGTTTCACTGTGCGGCTTTTTATGGGTTGCGTTGATCTCCTGCAGCTGTGACGGTCCGGCCCGTGCTAAGTGCAGGCAGGTGATCCATGTTTGTTTCCAGGGCGACGCTGATGAGAGCTCTGGAAACTTGTCACAATATATATATATATATATATATATATATACCTCGTTCCAAATTATTATGCAAGTGACATATCAGTAAGATTTCAGTAGAATAAACATTCAGATTTTAGTTTTTCTAAGAAAATGTATGTTTGTTTATTTATCCATGTCTTTTTAGATAACTGGTATCAATCTCAGACAAAATAATTTGCCAGGTCTACTTGGGTCTATGGAAACCCTACTTGGAGGTTGTTCCACATTATTAAGCAAGTCACAGTTCTCATGCCATATGGAGAGGAAGAAAGATCTTTCTGAAGATGAAAAGCATGAAATGATCTAATGTTGTGCAAAAGGCATGAAAACAACTAATATTTTGTGAAACTGAATGGAGATTATCAAATTATCATAAGATTTCTGAGTGATTTAGAGCACAGCAGAACTCGGTCAGATAAAGGCTTATTAATGAAAGTTCCTGTCAAAAAATTAATTGTATTAAAAGGGCAACTATAAAAATGCCAGTGTTGAGCAGCAAATGGGTATTTGAAGCTGCTGGTGTCTCTGGAGTCTCAAGAAGCTCTCCATGCAGGCTGGCAGTTGTGCGTGAAGATGCATTTCAGCCATCACTAACCAAACCTCACAAAGAGAAACATTAACAGTGGGTGTAGAAATACATTTTCAAACAGTTTTATTGCTGTTCTGTTTTTTGCAGCATGGGATAGTGCATAGTGCATTGTATTTCAGAAGGCACTATCCTCCTTTTTATATCATAGCTGAAAATGGCCAGTTATGAACTTCACATATCTTGCAAAAGTCATTTTAATACCCTCAGAGACCCTAAAGGGACCTTCCATCTCACTTCCCAATATTCCAGCCTAAATCATCACCCACCAGCTCCTTGCTGACATCGCAGTCTTGTTGGAACGTGGTGGCCATTCACCAACCATCCAGAAGTCCATCCGTTTAGACCATCTATTGTAGTACAGCATTAGTCAGTGAATAAAACTATTTAAAAAATGAGTCTTCATGTATTTTTTACACCCACTGTTAATGTTTCTCTTTGTGAGGTTTGGTTAGTGGTGTCTAAAATGCATCTTTACGCACAACTGCCAGCCTGTATGGAGAGCTTCTTGAGACTCCAGAGACACCAGGAGCTTCAAATACCCGTTTGCTGCTCAACACTGGCTTTTTATAGCTGCCCTTTTAATACAATTATTTTTTTTGACAGGAACTTTTATTAATAAGCCTTTATCTGACCGAGTTCTGCTGTGCTCTAAATCACTCAGAAATCTTATGATAATTTGATAATCTCCATTCAGTTTTCACAAAATATTAGTTGTTTTCATGCCTTTTGCACAACATTGCACCATTTCATGCTTTTCATCTTCAGAAAGATCTTTCTTCCAGAAAGATCTTTCTTTCTTCCAGATCTTTGCCCATATTGCATGAGAACTGTGACTTGCTTAATAATGTGGAACAACCTCTAAGTAGGGTTTCCATAGACCTGGCAAATTATTTTGTCTGAGATTGATACCAGTTATCTAAAAAGACATGGATAAATAAACAAACAAACATTTTCTTAGAAAAACTAAAATGTAAATGATTATTCTACTGAAATCTTACTGATATGTCACTTACATAATAATTTGGAACGCAGTGTGTGTATGTGTATATATATATATATATATATATATATATATATATATATATACAGTGGGTACGGAAAGTATTCAGACCCCCTTACATTTTTCACTCTTTGTTATATTTTTTCTTCATTAATGTACACACAGCACCCCATATTGACAGAAAAACATAGAATTGTTGACATTTTTGCAGATTTATTAAAAAAGAAAAACTGAAATATCACATGGTCCTAAGTATTCAGACCCTTTGCTCAGTATTTAGTAGAAGCACCCTTTTGATCTAATACAGCCATGAGTCTTTTTGGGAAAGATGCAACAAGTTTTTCACACCTGGATTTGGGGATCCTCTGCCATTCCTCCTTGCAGATCCTCTCCAGTTCTGTCAGGTTGGATGGTGAATGTTGGTGGACAGCCATTTTTAGGTCTCTCCAGAGCCAGGGTTCTGTCAGGGCTCTGGAGTTGTTGTGAAGCCACTCCTTCATTACATTAGCTGTGTGCTTAGGGTCATTGTCTTGTTGGAAGGTAAACCTTCAGCCCAGTCTGAGGTCCTGAGCACTCTGGAGAAGGTTTTCGTCCAGGATATCCCTGTACTTGGCCGCATTCATCTATCCCTCGATTGAAACCAGTCGTCCTGTCCCTGCAGCTGAAAAACACCCCCACAGCATGATGCTGCCACCACCATGCTTCACTGTTGGGACTGTATTGGACAGGTGATGAGCAGTGCCTGGTTTTCTCCACACATACCGCTTAGAATTAAAACCAAAAAGTTCTTGAAGATCTTGGTCTCATCAGACCAGAGAATCTTATTTCTCACCATCTTGGCAAACTCCATGCGGGCTTTCATGTCTTGCACTGAGGGGAGAGGCTTCCGTCGGGCCACTCTGCCATAAAGCCCCGACTGGTGGAGGGCTGCAGTGATGGTTGACTTTCTACAACTTTCTCCCATCTCCCGACTGCATCTCTGGAGCTCAGCAACAGTGATCTTTGGGTTCTTCTTTACCTCTCTCACCAAGGCTCTTCTCCCCCGATAGCTCAGTTTGGCCGGACGGACAGCTCTAGGAAGGGTTCTGGTCGTCCCAAACGTCTTCCATTTAAGGATTATGGAGGCCACTGTACTCTTAGGAACCTTAAGCGCAGCAGAAACTTTTTGTAACCTTGGCCAGATCTGTGCCTTGCCACAATTCTGTCTCTGAGCTCTTCAGGCAGTTCCTTTGATCTCATGATTCTCATTTGCTCTGACATGCACTGTGAGCTGTAAGGTCTTATATAGACAGGTGTGTGGCTTTCCTAATCAAGTCTGAATCAGTATAATCAAACACAGCTGGACTCAAATGAAGGTGTAGAACCATCTCAAGGATGATCAGATGAAATGGACAGCACCTGAGTTAAATATATGAGTGTCACAGCAAAGGGTCTGAATACTTAGGACCATGTGATATTTCAGTTTTTCTTTTTTAATAAATCTGTAAAAATGTCAACAATTCTGTGTTTTTCTGTCAATATGGGGTGCTGTGTGTACATTGAGGAAAAAAATGATCTTAAATGATTTTAGCAAATGGCTGCATGATTTTAGCAAATGGCTGCAATAAAACAAAGAGTGAAAAATTTAAGGGGGTCTGAATACTTACCCACTGTATATATATGTATATGTATATGTGTGTGTGTGTGTGTGTGTGTGTGTGTGTGTGTGTGTGTGTGTGTGTGTGTACCTGTAGATGTATATATACATACACACAAATATATACAGTCATGTTGAAAAAGTTAGGACACCCTATTGAATTCCATGGTTTTCCGTATCAGGACATAATAAAAGATAATCTAGTGCTTGGCAGGTCGTAGGGTTGGGAAGGTTACTTTTAGAATGTATTTCACTACAGATTACAAAATACATGCTTTAAAAAGTAATTAGTAACGTATTTCGTTACATTACTCAAGTTTAGTAACTTAATCTAAATACTTTGGAATACTTTGAAATACTTAACACAAAGGACCATATTAACTTGATGTTTTGTTTTAAGTTTACAACCAGTAAATAAAAATTACCTCTACCCACCAGGATTTGGTTTTCCACTAAATTGTATTTTTAACATCAGTTACAAAATATATATCTGCAGTTTATTAGACATAACCTATGTGTTGGTAAAGAATTTCAATATCTCGATAAACAAATTATGAAAATATTTGTTTCTTTTAACATCACATCTATATATAATTACTATTGATATATCATTCCTAAATTATATTTTTAAAGGTGTGCATCAGAGGGATAACAAAATATTAAATAACAATACAATATTGTTAATAATATAGGTTGTTTTATAGGTGTATAGAGTCGAATTGACACAGTGGTTTAAGTTGTTTTATTAACAAAGTTTGTTTGTAACATTTAGAATGTTTATAAAGAAAATGAAATAAAATGATCTACCCAGTAATCTCAAGAGAAGGCATATATTCAAAGCTGACTCACCTACGGTTTATGAACATTTTTTTGCATCTCTCCACCACCACATTTTACAGGTTCGGGAAAAAAATATGATCATTTTGTGTGAACTATCCCTAGTATAAATATGTTTATACTAATATTTAACCTTAGTGCACTGATAGCTGCAATAATATTAACCATATAAACAACAAACAGAGAGAGAAAAAACATTCACTTTTTTAAATAATCCTTTATTTATTTATTTATTTTTTAAATTATTAGTGATGCACCTATTTTGATTTTTCATGGCCAATAGAAGCAAATTGGCTGATTCTGATACTGGTTGCAGATTTTTTTTTTAAAGCAAATTTATTTGTTGTTTATTTGTTCAAAACATATATGTAGCTCTTTGATATTAGAGGCAAACACTGGATTTTTATCACAATCCCAACAAAGATGTTATGAACATGAACATGATCAGTTGTATTTCATTTAAATTATTCAAGATATATAATTTCAAGATTAACAGCAAAAACAGCATGGTCTGACTATAGCTTTGTGAAATTATGTTACATAAGACACCTGCACAAAACACAATCAGCCGACAGACTGAATGAAATGCAAATTCACTCTGACAGTAGGTGGCGCTTTTATGGAACAGCAGTGATATAGCGCGTTTCCATGGTTACTACTATACATAAAGCAGCGCTGCGCTGGAGATAAGAGGAAAGGCATCAAAACTTTTCTGAAGATTTCTTATACTGTACTTTAACTAGTAAATAAAACAAGGAAATCACTTCAGCTTTTAAAAGTGTATTTTTAATCATTTTTAAGCCAACTGAATAGACCAATATACTATAAATATAAATATATAAATATAATGTAATTATGTGGGGGTTTTTGTGAAAAATGAAACAACATACATACATACACATATTACATATCATATATATATATATATATATATATATATATATATATATATATATATATATATATGTATGTGGTATGTGTATGTGTGTGTATATATATGTATATATATATATATATGATATGTAATATGTGTATGTATGTATGTTGTTTCATTTTTCACAAAAACCCCCACATAATTACATTATATTTATATATTTATATTTATAGTATATTGGTCTATTCAGTTGTATATATATATATATATATATACACACACACACACACACACACACACACACACACACACACACACAAACTATCGAGTTTATGGTCATTGAATGGCTTTCCTGAGGTAAATGTTACATTTTGTGTGATATATTTGTTTGCAAGTTTTATTGACTTCTTTCTGCGGTTAAAACTCCGATTAAGTGATTACAATAGAGATGGATTCATTTCAGTAAGTACTTTTTGATGTTCATTCATGTTTATTTCACGCTGTAATAGAGAGGAATAGGTTCACATGCCGCTTGAACCGAGGTGTTACAGCGATCTGCCACACAACGTTAAACAGAGTCACCACCACAAGTATTGTTTGAATCCCGTAGTAATATTGACTGAATTTAAAAGCTTAGACTTAGTTTTATATCAAAAGTAACCTGATCTGTCGGTGCGTTGCCATTGTCTGTGTCCTCTTTGCTCTGCGATGCATCTTTCACTGTGTGAGAAAATGAACGTGTGGCGTGAGAACAGTGAGTTTGAATGAGAGTTGGTGGCCCTGCATGACAGTATTCTGTAGTTATGCTAAACGTTATGTTTGTTATGTTTATGCTATGTTAATCTCCCACATTTCACGGGTTCGACTTTGTTTGCACTATGCTCTCCAAAGCGCTGACTTCTTTTATTGGATTGGATCCCGGAGGGCTGCATTACAGTATTGCACTACAGCGCCCCACTGGTTACACCGCGTTATTGCAGGCCCTTCAAATAGGTCGTATGAGATCAAGAGACTATTCGACAACAAAAATATTTGTCGACAATTTTTTATTGTTGACGTTGTCGATAATGTCGACTAATCGTTTCAGCCCTAGCTCTCACCACAGATTTCAGTCGGGTTGAGATCTGGACTTGACTGGCCCATTGCAACACTTTGATTCTTTTCTTTTTCAGCCGTTCTGTTGTAGATTTGCTGGTGATCTTCAGATCATTGTCCAACTGGAACCAGTTTTGGCCAAGCTTTAGCTGTTGGATAGATGGTCTCACATTTGACTCTAGAATACTTTGGTATACAGAGGAGTTCATGGTCGACTCATTGACTTTAATGGCTACAAAACAAGCCTAAAATCATCAGCCCTATACCCGTATGCTTGACTTTTGGTATGAGATGTTTGTGCTGATATGCTTTTTTGGTTTTCACCAAACTTGATGCTGTGCATTCTGGCCAAACATCTCCAGTTTGGTCTAATCTGTCCATAGAACAATCTGTTAGAAGTCTTGTGGTTTGTTCAGAAGCAACTTTGCAAACCTAAGCCATGCTGCCATGTTTTTTTAGAGAGAAGAGGCTTTCTCCTGGAAACCCTTCCAAACATGCCATACTTGATCCGTCTTTTTCAGTCAATTTCTCTGAGCATTACACGCTCTGATCTTGGAGTGAATTTGCTGGCACATCCACTCATGGGAAGATTGGTGTCTGTTTTGAATGTTTTCCAATTGTGAATAATCTTCCTCACTGTAAATGATGGACTTCAAATTGTTTTGAAATGGCCTTGTAACTGTTCCCAGATTGATGGCTTCTCTAAGATCATTGCTAATATCCTTCTTCCTTGGAATTGTGTTAACACACATCTGAAGGCTCCAGACAGACAAACTGCCAGAACTTCAGCTTTTATAGAGGTGATAACACTTGCTGATGATCAATTAATCAAAGGTATTTGATTAACAGTGCCTGACTGTTACTTACCCTCTTAAATTACTATGTTTACACAGTAAGGGTGTCCTAAGTTTGTCACCCATGGCTTTTCCATTTTGGCTTTATTTTTGCTAAACAAATAATGACACTGTGTGATATGTCGTGTTGTTGTTCATCTGAGGTTTTATTTTACAAATCTTAAGACCTGCCAAGGACCAGATGATATTTTTTTATTATGCCCTGATACAGAAAACCATGGAATTCAATAGGATGACCTAACTTTTTCACACGACTATATATATTGTCAAGTGAATCCTCACTATTTTGCAAAGTGTTCAGTGTGCAGAACTCTCCCACTTAAACAAAAGGCCCACTAAAAGAAGAATTCAACTGGACTTCACTCATTGACCACACTTTTGCTCTCTTTTTTCTTTTTGAAAGCTCGATGCAGTGTTCATTCAGTCAATCAGTCAGGTGAAAAACCTTTAAACACAAATACAAACACCACTTTAAGAGCAGTCAAATACAAACAGAATTTAGCGCAAACAGGATTTAAATGCTCGATTTTAAATTTGGAGTGTCTATTTACTCTGAGTGCAAATAGCTGCTTTTGTTGGCAAATGTTATTTACACTAGCTCTGCCCACCAATGTCTGGTTGGGCCACTCAAGTTTTAAATAAAGACGCACGGAAATTAATGTCTTTGGTGGTGCAGCAGTAGTGAGTGAGGCTCGCAGACCTGGCTTTTAACGCGTTAGACGCGGGTTCGAATCCCCTTTTGCCAAGCTCAAAGTATAAAGTTTTGCCTATATAAAGTATAGATAGCATCTAATTACTATTTACTCTTATTGAACTGATACTTTTACATGGTGTAAATAAAATCTATTGCTATTTCCACTTAGTGTAAAGAAAATGCTGATATTGTCAGTTAGTGTAAATAGAATATATTGCTTTTTTCACTTACCGTAAATAACATCTACAGCTATTTGCACTTAGTGTAAATAGCATCTATCGCTAAGAAAATATGCTATTTTTACTCAGTTTATATAGCGTCTATTGCAAATAGCTGCTGCCTTTTAAATTACCACAAAAAAGACCATGTAAGTAGGCAGCAGATATTCAAACATTTATACAGTAAATACACTGTTTTTAAACGGATGATTTAATGATTTTAAACATTTGCCTTTCAAACTTTTAATCTGAATATATTTTATATAAAACTTGACATTCATCCACAACCCAGTAATGTCTAAATACACCCTGATAATGATATAATGTGCAATACAAAAATCATACAAGAAAAATAAAAAGGTATGAAAGCTCTCTGGCTACTTCTTCAATGATTGTAGTAGGCTTAATTCTTAATTCTGGAGTTTTACTCCAGTGTAAATAATGGCAAGTTTGCAGTGCTTACTTTCCAGTCCCGCTTTCTGTTGCTGCTCTGCACTGAGTCGGTGTCTACCCTGCTAATTAGCAGATCAACTTCATCTGGTGCATACTGCATACTGGTTGGTGCATTCTGTCTAGGAGGGGCGTGGCCAGCAGTTTGTCACCACACACACACACACACACAATATATATATATATATATATATATATATATATATATATATATATTTACATACTGTATACAGTGCATTGTTGTTTTAGCAATATTTTTGTGACCATCCACATATTTATTTTTTGGTCTTTATTATGATACAAACAGAAAATACAGGAAATATGTACAAAAAGAGAGAGAGAGAGAGAGAGACAGGTTCTTGCTATTGCTCAAGTGTAAGGGGAGGTCACTAAATACTTGCCACTTTGGCCTATAGAAGTTGTTTTTTTTCTGGGGAGGGGGATCTATTTTTTAATACGGCATACTGTATTTTCTGGTTATATTCTAATAATGAGACTGAGATTACTGGTCATTACTATTTCTAAAACAACAAAACAACATCTAATGGTGGCCTGAGACTTTTGCACAGTACTCTGTGTGTGTGTGTGTGTGTGTGTGTGTGTGTGTGTGTGTGTGTGTGTGTGTGTGTGTGTGCGTGCGCGCACTAAAGCACTTTATACACTATAGATTGTTTCACAGCAGCTTCACAATAGTAAGAAATTTGAATTCTGCTGTAAAGCATCTCTAGCAAATATAGTGTAAATATACAGCCCAAGTTTTACTACACAAAAATACAATTTTTAGAATAGTTAAAATAGTTTTGAATTATGTGTTTGCTTTTGAAATTATGTGACACGTTTTGCATGTTGTGTGCGTGTTTTGTGGTTTTGTATGTAGAGTTTAGAGAAATGGAGCCATAGTTTCAAAAACTGTGTGTGCAATTTGAAAAAACTGTAATGTCGGAACTGGACCTTCCTGTGAAAATGACAGACTTCTCTCTGGTGACATATGCAGGACTTCTCCAATTATTAGTGCACTTAAACTTCACCCCTGCAAGATCTGCTTTCATTTTTGTGGAGACTGCATCTCAAAATACAATCAACAACCGATGGATAGAACCAAGTCCCCAGCCTGTTTTTTTTTTTTTATTATTATTATTATTTGATAATTCATTATGCTCAGATGCATGTCACAATTTGGACAAAAAGATTTGTTGTTACTCCAGTTGCATTGCATCTTTAACATTCAAAATATAAAACTACATAAAAGTATAAAATGACAGATGGAAATGCCTTTTTATGATAGTTCAGCCTTAATGAACAGCAATATTTTACATTCATAAAAAGCTTGCACTGTTGCTCTCTGTATGTTTACATCATGTACATTGGTTTTGCCTGTTGTTGTTCCTCAGGCGCGAACGATCCAAGGTGCCTTACATTGTGCGGCAGTGCATTGAGGAGGTGGAGAAGAGAGGTATTGATGAAGTGGGCATTTACAGGATCTCTGGAGTGGCCACAGACATCCAGGCTCTCAAAGCTGCGTTTGACGCCAGTAAGAGACAATTACACTTCACACGCTCAAACTAGGGTATGACGGTAACGGTACACAAAACTGACCTTTGAGTACGTACCGCGATTTTGAAGTCACGGTTCAGTATGGGTTTGGTACAGCAGGGGGAGAAAACTAAACATAAAATTGCTTTTTTTAAATTATTGTTAAACAGTGGTTTACTGAAAAAATTGTGTGTCTGTCTTTAGATAAATTCAATTTTAATTACAAGTTTATTAAGGATAAAACAAATCTATCTCTGCTAATGCTATTAAACTATATAGAGAGCCCTTATTTGCTATAATATTAAATGTCACAATTAACAACAGAGCCCAAACTATTAAATTCGGTTGCTAATCAACACTCAAACAAAAAATTGTATGCAAACATGTAAATTGCATATAAGTCAGTTTTTACTCCAATTCTTTGTTGAAATATAATCATATAGATGAATCTGTCATGAAACAAGTTATGACAGCCACTATTTAAACATTAAATAATCAAGACATCACTAACAGGTTAAGTAAATTTTAATAAATATATAAGGCTAATATAGTGCATTTATTTAGCAAAAGAGTTTGCATCAGCATTGCACACACAGAGGCTTTAATCTGCTGCAAAACAGATCCCTTCCCTGATTTTTCTCCATTTGTGTATTTCTAATACATTGTATATTTTGCTTTTCATGATTTCCCATCAGTCTCTTTTCACTGTTTTCTTTCTCTTTGGTTATGTGAGGTCTGTGTATTGAGTCTAAAAACAGCAACAGTGTTGTGGGAAAGGCCATCCAGAGGTCTGACCCCCTCCAGCTGTCAGCTGGCTCAATAAATACACACACAGAGTCTGTAGGGAGTATCCAGAGCCGTACCTTCAGCTAACATACATGTGTTACTTAGTATTATGTCATATGTCATTACTCAAGCCTGCATGACTGTTTCCTGCAGCATTTGTTATGGTGGCAAATCATTTACTCTTTTTCTCTGTGTGCCTCTCTCTCTCTCTCTCTCTCTCTCTCTCTCTCTCAGATACCAAAGATATCCTGATGATGTTAAGTGATATGGACATTAATGCTATAGCAGGGACACTGAAATTGTATTTCAGGGAGCTGCCAGAACCTCTTCTCACAGACCGACTGTACCCGGCCTTCATGGAGGGCATTGGTATTTTCATCTTTGATCTCTTTTACATTTATTTTTTCAACATCTTAAGATTATTAAAACATAATTACAGTGTGATATGTAGCAAATAGGGTAATTTCAAATGCATATGATTGAGGTGTGATAACATCATAACACTCCTCTTTATTACAGCTCTATCAGATCCTGCAGCAAAAGAAAACTGCATGATGCATCTGCTGAGGTCACTTCCAGACCCAAATCTCATCACATTCCTCACCCTACTGGAACACCTGAAGAGGTAAGAGCGCACATACAGTGTTTCTTGAGCAGCAAATAAGCATATTAGAATGATTTCTAAAGGATCTTGTGACACTAAATAAATTGCAATTTTGGCACAACAAAATATATTAAAATAGAAAAACAGTTTTTTTAAATTGTAATAATATTTCACAATATTACTGTTTTCACTGTTTTTAACAAATAAATGCAGTCTGGGTGAGTATAAGAAATTTCTTTCAAAAACATTAAATAATCTTACCGACCCAAACTTTTAAATTGGCTTGTGCCTATGTTTTTGAATCATAAATCTATAACTTTATCACAGTCCATTAAACACAGCAATATTCAATGAATTTACTCCATGAGGTCAAACCTAACGGAGGTCAGGATTAAATGTTGTTTTCAGTGACTCTTTAAAGGGGACCTATTGTGCCCCCTTTTACAAGATGTAAAATAAGTCTCTGATGTCCCTAGAGTGTGTATGTGAAGTTTTAGCTCAAAATACCCCACAGATAATTTTTTATAGCATGTTAAAATTGCCACTTTTTGGGGTTGAGGAAAAAACGCGCCGTTTCAGTGTGTTCGCTTTAAATGCAAATGAGCTGCTGCACTCTGCCTAAGAGGGTGGAGCTTCAAGAGCTCGTTCTCCCCAGTCAGGATTCAGTCAGGACCATAGACTGTAAAAAAAGACAGGTCAAAACGCACTATAATGTCAGAAACTGCGAATATATGCTGCATGGAGATAGAACAGATATAGTTTAGTTTAATTACGGTTATAACTTATATTGTCTTCTTGTTTTTATCCACTATATTAGTACAAGCCAGTTTACAGATGAGTTTTATAATGTTTATTGTACTTCACACAAAATATGAAGTGTCTGTTTTCATTCTAGAAAATCACTGTAAGAGCTTAAAACACAGTGCAAGTGTGCATTAAAATATTATCCATAATCTCTCTCTCTCTCTCTCTCCCTTGCATTATCATCAACATACATAGCAAAGTACACAGAAACACTCATTACAACTAACAATAAACAAATATATAAAGACCTTATGCCTTTTCGGGTGGTGCTTAATAAACTGGTAAACTTTATATCTGTAAATCAACCCCGATGAGAATAAAGTGCTCTCACCTTCATTACTGCCGTATCCAGTATCACTCTGGAGACTGTAAGCTGGATCACGAACAGTTACTGATCTGTCCTTAAGTAACAACTTTTTAGCACAACCTCTGTTTTGTATTGTCCCTTTGTATTGGCATTCGTTCACAAAGCAGTCCGGTGTGAAATGATTCGCGCAGACATAAACAAATTTCGGTAGAGTTGAGGGAGCATTTTCTTTGGAAATGAAATGAATCCACCTCGTCTTCAGCAGCTCAGATTTAGGGAGTAAATGGAGAGAGCTATGTGGATTAATCCATCCAGCTACAGAGCACCCAAAACGCTTGGGAGACGTGAGTTTTAACATAGACTCGCTCAGGGCGGTTCTATGTTAAAACCGAAGTGTCTGTCAACATTCGTGGGCCTGTGGCTAATGTGACGTCACACTGCAAGGGATCTGGAAACGGCTTGTTCTGAAACACTGCTTATGATTTATTGGGATTAAAAAAAAAGGAGTGGTTGGATTTTTTTATCATTATAGGTTGGTTGTGTACACACACTGCCAACACACATTTATGTCCAAACACCATGCAAAAGTGATTTTTGCATAATAGGTCCCTTTTAAAGCCAGCAGCTTCATATGAACAGCAGTTCAGTCTCCATCATAAATACCCAGGGTTGTGTTTTATTTTAGTATGTGTGAAACTGCTGTTGCCATTCACACACATCTCTCTGAAATGTCGGGAATTAGCAAGCAAGGCCTCGGGTTTATAAACACTGTCACAAATAATCTCTCTGGAGGCATTATTGCCAACTCTAACTGCTGCCCATTAACACATCACAGTCACTCCACATTATCAACACTGCTCACTGTAGACACTTTCTGGCCAACTCTATACATCACATTTGAGCTACAGTGCATGTGTTGAGTCATCATAAACTGTGAAATGTTCAACTTAATGATTGCATGAGATGTGACAGTATTGATGTTTAATTTCCTCTCATTTCAGGGTGGCAGAGAAGGAACCGGTCAATAAGATGTCTCTGCATAATTTGGCCACAGTGTTTGGCCCCACTCTGCTGAGACCCTCAGAGTCAGAGAGCAGTAAGGCCCACATCACGCTGGCCTCTGACATCTGGTCACATGATGTCATGGCACAGGTCAGTCCTGACTTACACAGTGAATCCTGCTCATGTCAAGAGTTTTACAGTGTCTGGAAATTACTTGTGAAATCTTGCCCAGTATGGATAGATTGAATATCACTATAATGCTTGGGGTCGGCAACTTATGGCACACGTGGTATATTCGCTGACACATGAGCAAAAGCGAGAGAGGTGTATGCATTTCATTCAGATAAAGTACCTTGCATACAGATCTACATTTTGAGGTAATCATTCCTCATAGTAACACAGCTTGTTTCATTAAGTTAGGAGTTATAAAAAAAAAAAATATTATTAAAGTGTGAGAATTAAACTGCGCAAGTAAATGAAAGCATGCAGCTCTGGTAAACCATAACGTGACCACTGCACATCACGCACACACACACAAGTTACTCAGTGACAGCTTACAGCTTGGTCTGCTGTACATAGTCAATGCTATAAATTTCGGAGATATTCAACCAAGTATTTTGAATCCTATTAAACATTCCATACACATCAAATTGACTGTGATGCATGTGGAAACTCTATTTAATGCATACCTCGTCACTTCATGTGTTTTCTCTGATCGGATAGCTATCCAATTGTGAAAAGACTGAAAGAGTGGGCATTTTTCCACATTCCAGCTGAAACTGGACAAAATGCATCTGGTTGTTAAAGCCAAAAATGTACATTTTACTCCTCCTAAAATGGTAAAAATGAAACATGCAAGAGTGTTATAATTGCTCACGGTACCCAGATATGACAGCGCTACAACAGCACACATCGCCAGAGAGGAGTAGCTGAGCATCTCTTCAGCAAGCCGACATGCAAACTGACGCAAATGAAACAAATGAAATTTCAAATGAAAGTTCACCGTCACATCCTGAAGCTCATCACACAGTCGTCTTTTGTAACTAGATCCTCTGCAAACAAGTCTTTTGTGAACCTATGTGCAGTTTATTAACTTGAACAACGTGAACAAAGTACAAAACAAAGACTTGGTGGCTTGGCATAAACAAAACAACAAACTCATCTTTGTTCTGTTAGTTCTGTGAAAAAAAAAAAAAAAAAACACTAAAATAAATGTTTTTTTTTGTTTGTTTGTTTTTTTTTAAACTCACCAACAGTGGTTACAAGGACAATACTAGACCAAGAACAATGGCAAACATGCCAAAATAATGACATATCTAAATTTAAATAAGCATTTTTAGTAGTACATCAACCCTTTGAATTAAAGGCATTATGTTGATATATTTTTTAAAGAAGACACCTGGGAGTTTTGGCCAAGAGTTGTAATTAATTAGTGACTATGAAAAACAGCTAAAGAGAGCTCTGTGTGTGAGCTCTGAAATAATAATAAAATTACTAAATTTCTTCATCTACAGCATTTGTGCAATTCTTGCTAATTTCCTGACCAGTGATTTGTGCACCATTAAAGCTAAATATTTAGCTATTTTTGGCTTGGCCCTTTTTTTTCTTTTTCTTTTCTTCTTTTTTTTTTTTTTTTTTTGGCCCAGTGGTGTTTATTTATATTAGTCTTAATATAATATATTAATAATAACTAGGGGTGACCCTGAATAGTCGACGATTCGAATCTTCGATAGGAGGAGCCTGATTCGACTACCAATCTCACAGTCGAATTGTCGCAGAGGTGTTATGAGACGAAATATGGGTGCGCTGAGCGCTCGATATCTGATTTTACATAGACATACCGGTTCTTTCCCAATAGGTTAATATACAGCCTATTATGTTAATACTATAAATAAAAATGTGAAAAGAAAGAAGCTTTTAATAAATATTTTTAATGTGCGTGAATAAATCCAACGAGCTGACTATAGTGCGCTATTTGAAAAGACTCAAACGGACACAGGCAGATCGCGTGAAAGACTTTTTATCTAATTTAACTATTTCTGGCTTGTGTTTTGAATATAAGTTCCCCTGCACTTCAGGCATTTTGCAGTTTGACTTGATCATATTTCATTTTTTTAAGTAGGCTATTTTCGTTTATTAGAACGGTATATTCTGTTCTAATTCAATTCTGTAAATTAATGTTTGATAAAAAAAAAACATAATTTTTTATTAAATTATTTATTTATTTATTTATGTTTTTTGGTGCATCAGTGTTGCGCTGTAGATTAGTTAAAGCTTGCTCGCACAGACAATTTAGCCGATGTAATTTGATTTGCCGACATATGAAATGTATATCTAGGCCTATCTGCAGTGTGGCCTTTCTGCAGTTATTAATATATATATTTTATTGATCCAAAATGTTTTTATTCATTTTCTTCTATATCTTTGAGAGTGTTCTGTACATCGTGGCTGTGAATGTTTATTAGAAAGATGTTTCTCTGTGCTGTGTGTGAAAGAAAATAAAAGTTGTCTTAAGCCGCGTCTACTATAGCCAGGCCTTACTTCATTTTCCGTGTCCCGCTCCATCGCGTGCACAGTTCAGCTCGCGAACCTTTAAAAGTCCGTGCGCACTCTCTAGTGGACTGCTGTTATTATTAGTTCAAGCACACATTTCAGTGTTAGTAACATACACTCCCAGTGTAGAAAGTGATTAAAGTGCTTGAGTACAAGGTGCTTAAAGTGCTTGAAGTACTTGACTGGCTTTTTGAAATTTAAGTCCTGGAAAACCCTTGAAAACATCCATATTTATGAAAAGGTACTTGAAAGGGGATTGAATTATCGAAAGACTAAATTTCCTTGTTTACAACATGGTCTTCTAACTCACTCTTAAAGCCAGTCCCTTGTTATACCCATCATTAACGTACAGACCTTTTCTCAATACCTAGTACGCCAATAACATTATAATATAAAATTCTTAACAAATAAATTCTATTTTTGCAATGTAATTAGTTACAATCAAATGCTGTAGGACAATTTAGGACAATACCTAATTGCATGGTTGAGATTGTTTGTGTCAGGATAGTATAATAATTGTGTCACATCCTCTGTCTTCCTCCTCTTTCACAGGTTCAGGTATTGCTGTACTACCTGCAGCATCCACCCATATCCTTCGCTGAGCTGAAGAAGAATACACTCTATTTCTCAACTGACGTCTAACCCACAAGTCCTTTTTCTCAAATGTATTTTTTTCTGTACAAAGCCAATGGTACAGTGGGGAGACACAGAGAGACTGTGCCTGCTCTCCCCTGCATTTGTTGTCTCCAGTTATTTTCATGTGTAAAAGGGGCTTAAGCTTCGCTCCAGCATTGAGAAGAATTGCAGCGAGAGCAGTGTGATCTGGAGCGACCCCAGGATTCGGCATCACATTATAGAAATGTTGCACTTATCACACAGGAGTTCTGCCAAACACAAACACACTTCCTAACATATCAAACACCCTGTTTACCGTCCCATCCGAAGGTTAGTGTCTTGGGATGTTGGTTCGTCAGAGTTGCAGATGCATGCAAGGATGGCTGCATCTGTTGTGGCGACTCCTCCTAAAGCCCAGTTCAGTGATCCCGGGACTGGAAGTGAACTGCAATTGCTCTCTTCCTGAAGAGATATTCTAATAAACATCAGCATTTCCATGTTTTATAAATATTATTTGTTTTTGTTTTGTTTCATAATTTTGTGCATGTGTTACGAGGGCAGTGAGCTGTGAGAGAGAGAGAGAGAGAGAAGCAAATGCATTTCTTCAAAATAAAATCTCCTGCTCCAAGTGTTTCCTTATGGGCAAAACATTGAAATCCCAGACCTTCCTTGTCCAAGAACATCCAGGCCAAAAATTGCCCTATCTATTATGAATATATACTGTTAATTGTGCCTGTACAGTCTAGTACACATTGAGACTCTACGGAGTCCTTCATTTGCATTTTTTGATCTATTCATTTTAACTGTTGGTATAGGCTTCATTATACTTTAGAAGAGAGAAACTAACAGTTAAATCAGCCAGCTTTTTGGACAAGTCATGATATGCAATGTACTGAAATTATACTTGGAAAATGCAAAACTTTGTCTTGATTTAGGGAAACGTAAGGTAACATTGTTAATGTCACCTTTGCAATTTGAAGTGTCTGGTGATGCTTCGGTGTATTCTGTAGAAAGATCTTTGTTAATGCCCTTTTTGCATGTTCTGCTTGTCAGATAAAACTGGGCAGGATAACACAAAGGTTTATTTTCATTTTTGTATTTTGAATTTATTTAATTATTATTATTTTTACTCCACTGCTGAAGGCCACTGGCAGAGTGGAGAGAAAAACAAAACAACTTTTCTGCTATAAATCCAGTGATGTACTTCGTAAGCACTGTTAGATTGCAAACTATCTGATATTTTAATATAATATTAAAAGGAAATTAAAAACTGGTGTATTTTATTTCTGTTGAAAAGATATTGAGTATACTTACTGTATTAACAAGGGTTATGTTGATGTGATTCCCCCCCCCCCCCCCCCCCCCCCCCCGTTTTTAGTAAAATAAATAAAATTGTACCTTGAGCACGGCATGTTTTTTGTTTTATTAAAAGGTAACCTATTTATATGATACCTACAGTGGCCGAGAGAGCTCAATGCAGTGCACCTAAAGAAAACACATGCAAATAGGAAAAACACCAGCAAAAAATAAAGAAAACATCATCAGTTTGACAACACATGTGCTGCAAAAGTTCACAACGCACCCAAATACAGAAACGCGCTGCAAAAGTTCACAACACAACCAAATACAGAAACGTGCTGAAAAAGTTCAAAACACAACCAAATATAGAAACGCTGCAAAAGTTGACAACACAAATACAGAAACGCGTTGCAAAAAGCACATAGCCTACCAGGCCCGGCGATCTCAAGCCCACCTCTGCGATGATCTGGATGATGATGATGATGCTACTTTAGAATTAAATTAATGTTTTCATTTGCCCCGCAATAATTTATAGTGCATCACCACATAACCAACATGCTGCATTGACTGCAATAAGATGTTAAATTAGCTAACTCCTCATTTAACAAAAAAAAAAAAAAAAAAAAAAAAAAAATTGTTTGTTTAACACGAAATAGCCTACATCTTTTCTATTTTTTTTCACTACATATGGGCCACAAGAGAAATATTAAAAAAATAAATTATGGTTAAATACCATTATAACTGAATTATAAGAACATGTTGAAGTAGAGCTCTCATCGCTGAATTTTTAGTTTCACTTTCTGCAGTGAATAATTGACTGGGATTTGAGACATAAAATCAAGTAAATTATTAAAAAATATATTATTTATGAAAAAAGTCCTGGGTGTGTTGTGAACTTTTTCAGCGCCTTTCTATATTTGGGTTGTGTTGTGAACTTTTGCAGCGTTTTTTTATATTTGGGTGTGTTGTAAACTTTTGCTGCACGTTTCTGTATTTGGGTGTGTTGTGAACTTTTGCAGCACATGTGTTGTCAAACTGATGAAGATGTTTTCTTTATTTGCTGGCGTTTTTTTCTATTTGCATGTGTTTTCTTCAGTTGCAGCACGTTGAGCTCTCTCGGCCACTGTATATATCAGATATATATATGATATATGATGAGATATGATTTATATGGTATGATACCAAATATGCTTGTGTGGGGTCATTTTACAATTGTGAGAATTGTTGGATAGTCCTTTACTGCAAAAGAAAAAAAAAAAAAAATCAAGCACAGTGCATAGCTGTAAAAACTGATAAATATTGGACAGCATGGCATATAAGTATGAAAATATTATAAAAATCTAGTGACCCTCAGATAAAGTGCATGATCTGTGTGCTGCTCACATGCTCAAGCAATGCTACATTACATACACAACTTTATCACAAAAGTTAGATAATGTTTTTCTTTTTTCAGCATACATGTATAATGTCTCTGTGCACAAAGTGAGGTCTATAGAAATGTTTATCTCTGGTGTGGTATAACTGGAATGGCCAGCGCAAAACCTGGATGTAAACCCCACTAAACCTTTGTGATGTATGTAAAGAGCCAGACAAACCCCATCATTCAATAGCAGTGCCTGAACTCACTGATGCTTTTGTGTCTGGGATCAAATCCATGCTTCCATGACCCAGTATCTCATTACATGCTCAGTAGCCACATCTGAGTTTTGGTGTTTGGGAGAATTTTTTTTTTTTTTTTTTTTTTTTTTTGGCAGCAGCTATTTGCACGTAGATGCTATTTACAATAAGTGCAAATAGCGACAGATGCTATTTACACTAAGTGAAAATAGCAATATATTCTATGCACACTAAGTGACAATAACATAATTTTCATTAGCAGCATTTTTAGCCCCCTAAGCACATTCTATAAATAGCCCCATCTTGCCTTTAGCAATCTAATGTAAATCGTGGCTCCAGACTTCGACTAAATGGTATCATTTTGCTTTTTTCGTTCCAGTGCGACAAAAGCGGCACGAAGTTTGTATGAACTGCGCAGCGCGGACCACTTATCAGCTCGGCCCAATAAGCGAGCGCACTCAAAGCAGCTGCGTTTAAGTGCGGGCTTAGGCTGATATTGATCACACGATCATTATTAAACAGAGCTGCGCGATCCAGTGAGAAGCGTTTTGAATTCTCATATGACTCTGTGATTTAAACTAGGTTGAAGCCAAATGAAACAGCGCTGACATTCTCATATTGACGCAAAAAAAACAGGAGAAATTGTTCCAAGAACAAACCATTTAGAAGACATTTCACTCCACAACTCATGGATTTACTGTAGTAAAAAGGAACAGAAATTTGGGCAGAAATGTGGTATATATTCATATCGAATGTTGATATATTATAATAAACGTATAAAATGTATTAGAGGAGTAATGGAATATAATTACAGTAAGTTTTTGTTTAGAAGCTATGGCATTTTTTGCATGAAATGTATTTTTTGCATTTATATTTATAGGCTATGTTTGGACTGCTGTTTTTCATAACACATGCCATATAGAGAACCTAGTTTGTTTTTGTTTTGTTTTGTTTGTTTATTTGTTTTGTTTTGTTTTGTTTTGTTTTTGTTACCATGATTACAAATGTATGATATGGAAGAACAAATGGTAAATTTTAGTGAGCAAATAAAAAAACAGAAGCAAGCACTGTCAGAATAAATATTTAAATATTTCAAAATTAGGTCTTTATACTGATGTAGTTAATGTAAACAAATGTACATTTGCATCCCAACTTAAACTCAGTGTTTTACTGTCCATTTCCATGAGAAAAAAAAAAATCAAACACTTATTGTTGCCCCTGTGGCAAATGATTCCTAAAATTGTGTGGCAGTTGTGATTCTGATTTTCAGAGAGAAAAATATAAATGTACATCTTTCAATATATATTTACATATTTTTTCAAGAATTGTTTAAAAAAAGATATTTTATTATTTCGCATATGATGGTGATTAAAAGTAAAAGTAAAAAAGCACCACCATGTTCTATTTATAATAAATATTTCTGAGCATAACAAACAAGTAGCCTCTAGATTATTTTATCCCTTGAGGTAGCCCTCACTCACAAAAAGGTTGGAGACACCTGGTGTAAACGATTATATTTAAATTAATAAATGGATTCTGCCTTATTGAGAGAATAAAATCCCTCCCTTCACCTTCCCCTAAACCAACCCAATAAATACTTTTAATATTATTAAACACTCATTAGGTTTAATTATTAGGGTAACTCATTAGGTTAAAGTTTAATTCCATTTTTAGAACATTATTTTCATTTTTATTGAAAATAAATGTCTTTCTGATGTGATATGTGATGGGAAAATGGAGAAGAGCGAGCTTGGCTAAAGGTGGATTCGAACCCGCGTCAATCACGTTAAAAGCCAGATCTGTATTCAAAGTATAAAGAAAGTGTAAAACTGTTGCAGTTCAAAAACATCCTATGCCTTCCCTATTTAACTTACGGAAAAAAGTGTAACTGACACAACGCCAGTGTCTACACTTTCTTCGTAACTTCGTAAATACGGAAGGTGGTCTGGTGGAAGCTAGATATTTTACTTCATAACTTGTTAAATATGGATTAATTTTTTTTTTTACACAAATGCATCGCTTTGCTTCAAAAGGCCTTTATTAACCCCCTGGAACCATGTGGAGTACACGTTTATGATGGATGGATATTAATGGAAGAATTTTCTTCAGCTTATACTTGTGGGTCCCGTTCACTGCCATCATAAAGCTCAGATGCGTCAGGATATTTATTAAAATATCTCAGAGAGAAATGGTGTCCCTTTATAGATTACTTCAAGTCTCTTAATATTCTACCTCCTTGTTAATATATGATAATGTATATATAGTTTGTATTAATATATTGTATTTGTATTATTATGACTATTATTTTCTATAATTAGTTGTATTTATTTTATGATTGTTTTCTATTGGTTTAACATTTTATTTTTTATATTTATTATTTTTTTGGAGTTATGTACTATGTTTGGGTTTGGTCTTAAAATGTAAAAAATGTTAAATTTGTAATCTGTTTTTTTGTTGTAATAATATTTGCTTTAATAAAAAGTTTGAACATAAAATATCTCCTAGAGTGTTTATCAGAAAGAAGAAATACACATTTCTTCATATACACATAGGATTGCTTGAGGGTGAGTAAAGCTTGGGCTAATTTTCATTTGAAAGTGAACTAATCCTTTAATGCACAGTAACCACAACACTTGCCATGCCTTACATTTCTTTTTGTAATGTAATTGTAATTCAATATTTTTTCTGTCTTGCAGTTATTTCAGATAACATACTCCTCCATCTCCATCTCCCACAACAATCACAATCCCACAGCTCTTTTCTTAAAAGAGCCATCTCGCGCAAACGCTCACTTACTGTCTCTCTCTCACTCACTCTCTCTCTTAACTTTTCCTTGCCTATTTTTCTGACCCATAATCCGTAATTTATTTACACATATTTTTGCTCTCTTTCTTTCTCTTCTTCACCTTGGCATATTTTTAAAACTCAGAAACACATTTTGACCAATTCTGTCTGAAAGCTGCTAGTATTAACAGGGAACATGAACTCAAAGCTCCCAATGTTAATCTTAAAGAAGCTGCCAGGGAGACTGAACAAGTCCTTCAAAGGTTCAACCCTTAACAGTTATTGAGCACAGTTATTTTATGTGTTAACTATTTTCCGTAAAGTCCTTCCTCAGATATTTTGGTCACAGATAATTTTTAACACACTCAATGTGTATATATTTCTTTGTTTCAGCTGAAAGTGAAGACCAAAGGAAGCACTGTCAACGTCTTGTTAAACCTGTCTTGTTTGTGGAGAGGGAAGAATTTGGCCATCTTGTGCGTTTACAGAGAAGACAACAAGCTGCAAATGCAAACATTTCCTATGTATGTCTGTGTTGGTCTTATCCCTTTATTGAACTGCAGTTACATTTTGCACAGCATTTGATGTTTCTTAAACTTTTTTTACATACCACATAGCCCCATCAGTAATTATTCATACAATTTACCAAATCAGCAAATTCATATATTGTACAAGCATACTTGTACAAAACTCACAAAACCTTCTTCTCATCCTGTTAAACTTACACACAAAATTCTTCCTTTCTCTGCCTATTTTTCTTTATTTTAGTCCTTTACTCCCTCACTCACTTACATGTTCTACCTTACAACAGAGCAAAAAAGAATGAGTTTGCATGATGGCTTTTTGTCAGACTGTGAATCTGATGTATACAGATGAACTCAGGAGGCTGCTAGAGTTACCAGGGAACTTGAGCTCGAAGCTGCTAGTGCTGAAACTAAAATGGTTACTAGTGAGGCTCAGCAAGTTCTTGCCATGATCATGTTTGTAGAAAATTGTAATCAATATTTATTCATCAAATCCTCTAACCTGAATCTTTTGGTGAATGAACTTAATTATATCTGTCTTAATATAAATATTTAAACAACAATAGTAATTAAACGTGGGGTCAATAAACATTTTACAGCTGAAATGGAAGACCAAAAACGCAAAGAAATTCAGTCACAGCAAGCCAGGCAAACCAGTCCCGTTGGGGATGAGGAATGAACATGGCCATCTTGTGCCTGAACAGAAAAGACAGAAATATGAAAAAGTGCATATTTCCATTTGAATGTCTGTATTCTTGTCTGTAGTACAGCATTTGATGTTGATCTTTCAAAGGACATCCTGTCTTGCTGGATCCGTGCCTGGTATAGGAACAGCACCACCCTCAACTGCAAAGCTTTGCAGAGAGTGATACGAACTGCACTGAACATTGTTAGAGGTGAGCTTCCGTCCCTCAAAGACATCTACACCAGGTGGTGTGTAAGGAAAGCATGGAGGATCATCAAAGACCCCAGCCACCCAAGCCATGGATAGTTGTCACCGTTATCATCAGCAGACGTTATCGCAGAACCTGCACTAGCAGACTGCGAGACAAGTTCTTTCCACAGGCAATCAGACTGTACTGAACTCGTACCAGTAATGCCACACACAGCAGCACACCCCACCCCACCAACCTCATATGCAGTGCACTTTATCAGTTACACTAACTGTGAATCACAATTATTCTGCACCCTGACATTCTATTTACACTAATTTAATTTAACTAATTTATGCTGCTGCAAATATGTATACTGTGATTATTGTTTATTATTGTTTTCAGTTCATGCTCTGTGTATAGTGTAATATTGTACCATATAGTGTTCTCTACCTGTATTGAGTCCCTTCTGTATAATGTGTATATTGTTAATACAGTATATTCTATACTTGTCATCCCATCCATACTGTCATGCTGCAGAGTTTGCACAAAAAAAATTATCACGTTCATGTTCAAGTTCATGGTATTGTGACTAAGTGATTTGATTTGAATTGGTCACATCTTTTGTTTGTCATTTGTCTTGTATGGTGCTGGATAACAATTTCAAATTGTTTAGAGACATGGAAGAAGATGATTATGTTAGGGACATGGATAAGCAAGCAAGAGGAAGAAAACCTGGAGAGCTCTGATGATAAGGAAACTGGATGTGATTCTGTGTTTCTCAAGACATTTCACCCTGCATGCATTTGTGTTGCTTCATCAGTTGTGAACTGATTAATATAATATGGTTTTAACATAACCCATTTTTATTTCTTTTGAATATCATTTGTCTTTATATGTGTCACAGTTCTCTTCTGTTTTGGACTTCAATTCCCATCATCCTCCTCGTTTCACTATGCACTCCATCACATGATTAACCAATCACAAAGCTCCCTGTCACCAGAGTACTGATCACGCACACCTGCACATCATTATCACACTCATTACCGCCAGTATAAAGGACTCGCTCTGTCACACTCATTGTCTGGTCTTGTTAGTGTCTTACCAGTATGCTTTCCTCAAGGATCTCGATGGGAACCTACCTGTGACTCTGTTTGTCTCTTGTCTTATGTGTTGGAACTGTTGTTAGATGTGTGTGAAGTCCCTCAGCTCTGTGTTGTGTGGAATACTACCACAGATTGTCAGTGATCCTCCTGCAACAACAAAGGACAGTATTATCATTCCATTCATCTCCACTTTACTTCAGTATTGCTATATACTCAGCTGCTTGCTGTTGTTTCATCTGGTTGTGAAAATTAACACCTTACTTTTATATATCCAGTGTCTCTACCCTTCTGTGATTGTAACAATATGCTACTTTAGCTGTATTTATGCTGTATTCTCCAGTAAAGTGTTGTACATGGTGTTAGATAATAAAGTGTGGTGAATCTTCTTTATTAAGGATGCTGTTTGGTAAATACACAATTTGATTTTGTGAAAAATACATAATTATGATTGTTTTAAATGAGACTGAATGGCACAATGGCCTGGGGCCCGTTTCAATAAGGAGGTTCAACCAACTCTAAGTTAAAACTTAAACTCTGAGTTGACTTACTCTGAGATGGGGAAACTCAGAGTTTTCTGTTTCAGAACAGCTGAATTCAGTTAGTTCAGTCGACTCCGAGTAGGTTGACTCTGAGTTAAGCGCGTACACCACAACTATGAAAAGCCATCATCAATGGAGCGCCGATATTACGATTCACCATGGCAACAGCACATGACAAAAGGACGTCCGGATACTTCTGAGTCAATGCAAGTTTAATTCTTATCACTGTTATAATATCAAAGGTGAAAACTGGTAGAGTGTTATTGTCGTAAATTATTGAACTAATATTCATTTTCATGGTATTCCACATGCAAAAAAAGAAGAAACATAATTTAACTCGATGCAATAATAAGAGTGTAAATGATTTTATCATTATTAAACACTCGTTGGGCAATTTACTTCCACTTTTAGAACATTTTCTTAATTTTTATTGAAAATAAATGCCTTTCTAATGTGATGGGAAAAGGGAGAATAGCGAGCTCGGCAGAAGGTAGATTCAAACCCAGTCAATCGCATCACAAGTTAGTTCTCCGCACCCATCACACTACTGCCTACACCACTGCAGCTACAAGAGAATGCAACAATTTTAACCTAGTCTGACATTGGGAGATAGAGCTACTTAAATTTGTAAATTTGTAAATTTGCACTTAGTAATAGACACTCTGAATAATCTTTTCCGTTTTGCATTAAGATTATTTTTATAATCACACTGGCAGATATTGATCATTTTACTTAAGTAAAATGCACTTAATTTAGATCCCCCCAAGAAACAAGACTAAAAATCTTATATAATTTTCTTATATGCAAAATCCATATTGGTTTAAGAATTTTTAGATATTTTTACTTGAAATAGGACAAAAAAATACTCAGTACGAAAAGCATTTTTGCAGCGTGAATGAATGTGTGAACTATTTAAACATCACTTGCACTTTAAAAAAGGGGAGGAGACCGAAGGAAACTCTGGGTTTACCGAAGAAAACCTGCTCCCGACCAGGTTAGGTTCACAGAGTAAGTTACTATGGTAACTGACTCTGAGTAGGGCTGGGCGATATATCGCATGCGATTCTCACGCGCATTTCGTCAGTAAAGCCGGTTCCCTGATTACCGCTAAATCGCCATCACCTGCTTTCAAATGGAGCGCCTTTTAATAGACAGAGCCGTAGTTCACGGACAAGCCACGCAAAAACACGTTCAGTATCGAAGATGAATCGACTTCGATAATGAACCCGATTTTGCATGGCTTGTCCGTGAACTACGGCTCTGTCTATTAAAAGGCGCTCCATTTGAAAGCAGGTGATGGCGATTTAGCGGTAATCAGGGAACCGGCTTTAACTTAACAGGCTTGACTTAACCTGCTTTCTCAGGTTTGACATACCTCCCATTCTGAAACAGAAAACCCAGAGTTTCCCTCATTTCAGGGTTAACATACTCAGAGTTTTCAATTAACCTCCTTTCTGAAACGGGCCCCTGGTCTTACTGAATGGCACATTGACCTTGTTGAATAGTACAATGAAGTGTCAATGTGTATTGGTTGTTTAAATTGTTGTCTTTGTTTACTGTCAACACCGTGTTCTTGTTCTGATTAAATTAACAGAGAAGCCCATTCCAAATGGCATTTATGTTGATTTTTGGAGGTCTATTCTTGCTCTGTTAACCAGACATGGGGACTTGTGACTTGGTGACTTGGACTCGAGTCGCTATTTTTATGACTTATGACTTGTGACTTGACTTGACAAAAAATAAAATACTTGAGACTTGACTCGGACTTGGAAGTTAAAGACTCGGGACTTGACTTGACTTGACTTGAGACACGATGACTTGAATGACTTGAGTGTTAATCACATCATGTTTTCAGTTTGAATATAAAATATATAAATTATTTTAAAAAATAAAGTTGATTACTCAGCTGGAGCGCAGGCTGAGAATAGCGTTGTCATGTTAATATCAATATTATAACACGCAGTGACGCAGCGACATCTCTGCATCGGAACCCCTCTCTCGTTACGCTATTTATGCTTTTGCCGCCGCATTCAAACTGGCGCAGCGCTTACTTTAAAATGCCTAATTCAATTTATTAAACATGAAGACATATACGTCTGGCATGCAAAAGCGAAAAAGAAAGCATGAAGATTAAACAAAGAGCGCCGTTTTCTCCAAATATTATCGTGATTACAAAAGTTATTGATTTTATTCAGCGTACAGTTTAATGAACAAGAACTTAATATCAAGTGACTTACATTTTAGACACCAAATCGCCTGTTTCGCTCTATTTCACCAACAAAAATAGTTCCAAAGTCCACAGAATTGTTTTGAGTCTCTGAGCAACACTTCCTGAGTGAATCAGACGCTTGAATGAATCGGTTGAATCTCAATGATTCGCTCATTAACAGTGATTCACTGCCACCTACTGGCGGGTTTAATTTCACATTTGAAGTGTCTTAATTTTTTTTTTATAATTTCAAATAACAGTAGGCTATTTAACGTTTTATATTTTCAACATTAAAACATTTTTATGCATCTGTAACTGCTCTTGACCGATTAACTTTAATAAATCTTAATCTATTCTATAATTCTATAGTTATACATTAGATTACAATTTCTGTACCTGAAAATCTCCTGTTTAAACCTACATGAAAAACTTGAAAAGCACCATTTATTTAATTTAGATGTTTGTTGTTTTATTTATTTGTGCTATTACTCGTAATTTGATTATTTGTTACTCTTTTATTACTTACTGTTTATTTGTCTAACAATATTTATAATATAAATTAATCTAGTAGCTTTTGAAAGGCAAAGGGGGAGGTGTTGCTGTAATTTATAGTAATATTTACAGTATTAGTCAAAAGTCTTTCAAATATAATTCCTTCGAAGTGATGGTGCTTTACGTAACATTATGTACGCTGACATTTGTGCTGGCTACTGTATACAGGCCACCAGGACACCATACAGACTTTATTAAAGAATTTGCTGATTTTCCATCAGAGTTAGTACTAGCTGCAGATAAAGTCCTTGTTGTTGGTGATTTTAATATCCATGTAGATAATAAAAAAGACTCATTGGGATTGGCATTTACAGACATTCTAAACTCTATTGGTGTTAGACAACACGTGTCGGGACCCACTCATTGTCGTAATCATACTTTAGATCTAATATTGTCACATGGAATCGATATTGATGCCGTTGAAATTCTGCAACAGAGTGACGACATCTCAGATCATTATCTAGTCTCGTGTATATTACATTTGGTGAAAGCGGCTAAACTGCCTCCCCGCCATAAATATGGCAGAACCATCACTTCTACCACTAAAGATCGCTTTATAAATAATCTTCCTGATCAGTTTCATCGCCTTAGCATACCAGACAGCTTAGAAGACCTCGATGTTGCAACAGAAACTATTGCCTCTGTCTTTTCCAGCACATTAGATTCAGTTGCTCCTTTGCGTTTAAAAAAGATTAAGGAATTTAATCCAATGCCATGGTACAATGAGCACACTCGGGCCCTAAAAACTGCAGCCAGAAAAATGGAGCGTAGCTGGAAGAAAACAAAACTAGAAGTATTTCGCATTTCGTGGAGAGAGAAAATGATTGAGTACAGAAAGGCTTTAAAAACTGCTAGATCTGCCTATTTTTCAAAACTCTTAGAAGAAAATAAACACAACCCTAGGTATTTGTTTGATACAGTGGCTAAATTAACAAGAAATAAAGCTTCAACTTCTGATGTTTCCAAAGAGCACAGCAGTAATGACTTTATGAACTTCTTTACTTGCAAGATTGATAATATTAGAGAGAAAATTATAACCATGCAACCGTCTACTACAGTATCGTGTCAGACCTTGCATTGTAGTGTCCCTGAGGAAAAATTCATTTCATTTACTGCTTTAGGAGAGGAAGAATTGTCTAAACTTGTTAAATCATCAAAATCTCAGAATCTCAGAATTCACGCCAGCTGATAATACCTAGAATATCAAAATCAACCGCAGATGGTAGATCCTTCTCCTAATTGGCACCTAAACTGTGGAACAATCTTCCTAGCATTGTTCGGGACGCAGACACACTCTGTCATTTTAAATCTAGACTAAAAACGCATCTCTTTAACCTGGCATACACATAACACATTATAAATTTATATCTTCAAATCCATTAAAGGATTATTAGGCTGCATAAATTAGTTCAGCCGGAACCGGGAACACTTCCTATAACACCAGATGTACTCGTTAGATCAGAAAAAGAATGGCATCTACGCTAATATTAGTCTTTCTGTTTATCCCGAGGTTTACCGTAGTCAACCGGATTCGGGCCGTATCCAGATGAGACCGAGGACCGGCGCCTTGATACGACCACAACGCAGCCCTGAAGTATCAGCAGAGATCGAGTCGACTAGATCATCCATTGTGAAGGCCTCATCGACACGACAGCCAGTGCCACAGTTTCCTCAAAATTATAATCACGATTATTAATTACGTTTATTCTATCAAAAAGAGTAATGTAATTATGGCTATTTTGCAAGTTCTTTACCAACCTACAATTCACCCAAAAGGCCTGTAGGTGGCACAACGACTTAATTTAACCCAACTATGATAACTTCGTTAGATGGTAAATCAATACAAAACATGGTTTTGGTGAGCGCTTTGTAATATGTATTCACATTAGATTTTAAAGCAACAAAATTCGTTTGCAATAAGACAAACCAGATTCAAATTGCCCGGCAAATTTGTAAAGCAAAGAACAATAATTTCTAGCTGATCAGCATTATGAAAACTGGTGAAACCTTTAGGAACTTCAAAAGATAAAACAGCGAAACTCCTAATATTACTTCCAATATTTCCAAATTATGTTCATTTTCATAGAGTGGGCCAATATCGTGACGATTATTTAAAATCAATCAGGAGAAGCAGATATCGTTATCGTGATTAAAATACGATTAATCGTGCAGCCCTAATTTAATTTAATTTGACTTGACATTTGATATTCAACAGTATTCTTGACATTTATTCAACAGTGCTTTTGATCTGTCTGCATTGACACTATTCTTTAAAAGGAAAATTATATACCAATTATCAATGTAAAGCTGCTTTGACACAATCTGCATTGTAAAAAGCGCTATATAAATAAGGGTGACTTGACTTGACTTGACTTTTGGTGTCATAACCCTATTTATTTAGGTTAAATGTAACAAAGACAACGGAAACAATAAATATGCTTTTTTTATAGGCCCATTTTCTTGTCTTTTACTTTTATTAATTTTTTTGTTGTGGGGCCAGTAAAAATTTGAACCACTGGTCCGACCGAGCCAGTAGAAAAAATCCTTAGCGTTGAGCTAAGGATTGAGCCCTGCCTAGTTTATCCAGCTCGCATTAATATAAATAAATATCAATACATTTATTTAGTTGACATTATTTAATTAGTAAGATTTGTTGACGAATTTTGTAAATTAAAACAATTTGTTCTGTTATGTGTTTTGACTGTGTTATATGTTGTATAATTACGTCACTAGGTAACAAAGATATTTTAACTATAAAATCTTTTAGAAGGGCCTCATTTATGAATTTTGCCTGGGGCCCCCACTTAGGGTGTTTTCACACCTATGGATCGCTTGTTTTTTTCCGAAAAGGGACTAAATTTGTTACAATGTTGCTTTTTTTTCTTGGTTCGGTTCGCTTTCACATAGCAACATTTCAAAGCGTACCAAAATGCGTTAGGCAAGTCACATGCGAGTAAAACTGTCCTCTTATTGGTCAGAATTTTCTCTGCGTCATGCATCAAAATAATGATTGACAAGTTCGCTCCATGAGTTTATTGTGGCTTTATTTGTAACTGTCGAGACACACGCAAACACTTTATAAATGTAGCCGTCTTTCCCGCTTTTAAATTATACTACATATATTAATGCTGCGGCAAATTCAAACGCCCTCTCTCTCTTTCTCTCTCGGTCCGTCTCTGGTTTCCCAGCGCTGTCTAGTAGTAGGCGAACTGTTGTCAGTGTGTCGAGAGAGACCATATACATTTTATAATGAAGCAGAGCGGGGAAAGGCTTTGTCGGGACAGCATTCTCGCACGGAGAAGTGCAAATACACAACAGAGGCGCTCGTTGGTTTTCAGCTATGGTAAATAATGTGCTCACTCACAGAATCAGACACTACCGCTTTTTATATCAAATTTCCCGTTATGAATTATGACATCATTTGGTTCGTTGGTCCGTTAACTGGGTCGGATTGCTTTCACATCTCAAGCGAACCGCTCCAGAGTTCGTTTGAAAGCGTACCGAGACCACCTCTTCAAGCAGGTCTCGGTACGCTTGTTTGGTCCGCTTTTGGTGCGCACCCGAGTGCGATTGCTGCTTTCCCACCTGCCCAAACGAACCGCACCAAAGGGGGAAACGAACTCTGGTACGATTCAACCGAACTAAATGAGGCAGGTGTGAAAGCACCCTTAGTGTCGGTGCGCCTCTGCAGCTGATATTACAACTTTACCACATTTGTCAGCTAAACATTAATTCAGTGTTTCCCAATGAACCTGTGCCGCCACCACCGTTTCATCATAAACCGAAAATTTAAAACATAGGCCTACAAAGCTTAAATGGTCTCTAAGTTGTATTTTACCAACGAACTAAAATCGAAACCGTGATATGCCAAATACAGTGCCAAATAATGTAAATTTTCTGAACAACAATACTACAACAAAAGCTCCTTTCATGTCAGTAAAGCTGTTGTGAGAGAGAGAGGAGAAATGTAACAAAGTTTAATGTTGTATGTAGGGTTGTAACGGTATGAGATTTCCACGGTATGATAACCGTCTGAGTAAATATCACGGTTTCACAGTATCACGGTATACGGTATTAAACAAATCAATTTTTATTTATATCATCAATTAAAATGACCAATAAATTAATTAAAATGTTTGTTTTCTCTATTCAGATTTCAATAATCAAAAACAATCAAATACATTTAATAAATTATTATGGATTAGAAACTGAACAACTTTTATTAATAATTAAAATTCAGAAATTCTGCTTTGACTTAATTCTTCTGGCTTTTATTTTTTTTAATACAAATATTATCAAAAATGATGGAAATGAAATTAACTTTTTTTATATTTTGAGAAGTACATTCTATTTAACAATCATAATAAATTTGTCAATTTCTTCGAGTTAAAAACCGGTCTTTTATTTTGACGGGATCTAGTGAAGAGCTTTGAGTTTAAGTGTATTTGACAATGGTTTTTCTCAAATAAAATGATGAAATGCTCATTAAGCGCTATCTCAGAGCAACCGTGGATATGTTTGTGTTCATGTCCTCTGATAACGAGACGGCAAACACTTAAAAAACAATAAGAGCGCCGCGCATACTGAAGTATGTAGTACACGAAACAGCGCAGCTCATTTCACACAGGCAGACACGTTAAACAAATATATTTATACAGCAGTCTGTTTGCGTTTAATATTCAAAGACCCCGCCTAGACCATGTCGCGATCTGATTTATTGTACAGCTCTGCTTTCGTTTTATTCATCAGTCCAACAAATCGCGCGTATTTACCTGACATCGCTGCGTTATCCGGTTGTTAAGTCTGACGTCACGCGGCAGCGCTTCCGGGTCCTAACGCTCTCCCTGCGTTCCATTTGGAAGGGCACATCCCTATGCCCTAATCCCTTCAAAGGGTTTACCCTCTGGAGTGAGAGCTTCGAGGGGATGAAGGGTGTAGGGGTAAAAAAAACCCTCTTCTTTTGGAACGCACTTCAGCGTCATCTTAACGAGACAATCAAGGAGGCGCCTTCATCTTTTTTCCACTGGTTTACTCTTTGATTTAATATGCATTCATTTAACATTATAAGCTACTGCAGGTCTTTTACTTTAAATATAAAGTATATTGTGTCTATGTATTTGAAACATTTGAATGGATTGATAAAGGTAACTGTAAAGTATTTTTGTTGAAGTACAATGTCGTTTTGACCATAATAATGTACCAAATCTAACTCATATAAATATTGCAGGAGTAGCTATAGAAAAATACTATTATATACATTTATAGGTAAAATCGAACTCCTAACCTCTGTTACCTATTCTGTGACGTCAAACAACTTCCCTGTGCAAAGGATCATGGGGGCATGAAGTGTCCATCAGTTGTACCCTTCGAAATCCTTCATTCCGAAGGGCCCTTTGAAGTGGCCAGTTTTGAGCACTTTGGTTTGGAACGACACTTCAATATGGCAGCCATGATTATTTTCACTCCAAAGTGCCCTTCGGAGGGCAAAATCCCGTTTGGAACGCACCGTTTATCTCATACCACAAGAAAACAACAAATGGTGCTAATATACACACACGATGTGGTGTAATACTACAAAAAAATTATAATCATAACCTTTATCTCCATACCAAAATTCCAGATGGCCAGACAATGATTCATCTTTTATAAATCGTTAAAATATTAATGTCTGTGACGCTGTGAGCATGGAGACTGTTGTGTAGACTGTAAGTATTTAAAATGTTTAACTTTTTAAAATGATTGATGTTTAATATGAATAAATAGCGCTCATAAACGGCCGTCGATGGCATTCTCAAGTGAAATGAGTCAGGCTTGGACCCGGAAACGGCGTTCCTTACGTAATGACTTAACAAGCGGATACTGTACATTCCATTTTCATGACTGGATTTCGGGATTCCTTCTCCGTCACGCACATCATACGACCTATGTTATAAACGGAACATACCTGCATCTACACGGATGGTGTTCTCGAATATAGGTCAACATGTTTGATGTGTTTCCTCATTTTGCAGGTAGGCCTACTTTGCGCCCGCATTGTTTTGGGATATCTACACTCGAGGACAGCCCCGCGTTTGTTTTTCTGTATCTAAAGTATTCTCATACTGCAAATTGTAACTTATTTTTCAACGGGGCACAGAGAACAGAGATAGCAACTTCTGTCTCTGACATTGTCTGCTGTATGTGTGGGTGTGGAGCAAGTTTAGTGAAGTGGAAAGTTGTTGTCTATGCGCAAGTGAAATTCTGCGTCTTGATTTTTTTTATTATTATTTTTTTTTTTTACCATACCGTAAGTAAGCAAATGTACACGATATGATAATCGTACGTGCTCATACCGGTATATCGTTACAACCCTAGTTGTATGTAAACTGTGTTTGAGAGGGAGGTGTTCAGAGAGGAGGCTGTTGGATGTTAAGCTGTTATTTGTTTTATGGACTCAATGTTGAAAATTTAAAACATTTCAAACACTGTTGGCAGAAGTGAAAAATAAATAATTTTATGAAGTTACAATTTTGTTTGATTCCATGATGTATTTTACTGAACATGAGTATTTACAATGCAAATCCAAATTATTTTAATTTACTGACAGTTACTTATATCTTGTCTTTTCACTTTATTAAGATCAGATTCTGCAGGTAAAATTACAATAAAAAGGTGACTTGACTTGGACTTGACTTGACCTACTACAGGACTTGACTTGACTTGCCCAAGAAAAAAATACTTGGGACTTACTTGAGACTTGAAGGTTAAGACTTGAGACTTACTTGAGACTTGCACATGTGTGACTTGGTCCCATCTCTGCTGTTAACTATCATTGGATGAACTTGTAACAACTTGCATAATAGCAAGGTGTTGAAAAGACAATACAAATGTGACTCAACACATTGTTGTCCATGATGAGAATACATCGGAGTATGTTTTACATGCCCTTCCACTGTTCTTTGTACGTCGCTAACTCGGTTAGCTGTAGGGCTGAAACGATTAGTCGACATTATCGACAACGTCGACAATAAAAAATTGTCGACAAATATTTTTGTTGTCGAATAGTCTCTTGATCTCATACGACCTATTTGAAGGGCCTGCAATAACGCGGTGTAACCAGTGGGGCGCTGTAGCGCAATACTGTAATGCAGCCCTCCGGGATCCAATCCAATAAAAGAAGTCAGTGCTTTGGAGAGCATAGTGCAAACGACGTCGAACCCGTGAAATGTGGGAGATTAACATAGCATAAACATAACAAACATAACGTTTAGCATAACTACAGAATACTGTCATGCAGGGCCACCAACTCTCATTCAAACTCACTGTTCTCACGCCACACGTTCATTTTCTCACACAGTGAAAGATGCATCGCAGAGCAAAGAGGACACAGACAACGGCAACGCACCGACAGATCAGGTTACTTTTGATATAAAACTAAGTCTAAGCTTTTAAATTCAGTCAATATTACTACGGGATTCAAACAATACTTGTGGTGGTGACTCTGTTTAACGTTGTGTGGCAGATCGCTGTAACACCTCGGTTCAAGCGGCATGTGAACCTATTCCTCTCTATTACAGCGCGAAATAAACATGAATGAACATCAAAAAGTACTTACTGAACTTACTGAAATGAATCCATCTCTATTGTAATCACTTAATCGGAGTTTTAACCGCAGAAAGAAGTCAATAAAACTTGCAAACAAATATATCACACAAAATGTAACATTTACCTCAGGAAAGCCATTCAATGACCATAAACTCGATAGTTTGTGTGTGTGTGTGTGTGTGTATATATATATATATATACACACACATACACATACACACATATATATATATGATATGTAATATGTGTATGTATGTATGTTGTTTCATTTTTCACAAAAACCCCCACATGATTACATTATATTTATATATTTATATTTATAGTATATTGGTCTATTCAGTTGGCTTAAAAATGATTAAAAATACACTTTTAAAAGCTGAAGTGATTTCCTTGTTTTATTTACTAGTTTAAAGTACAGTATAACTCAATATTTTAACTAATTGCTAAAGTAGAATAATCGAACAAAGCCTACTGATTAATCAGTGCAATAATCGATGATTAGTCGATTAATCATTCTAATAATCGACAGATTAATCGATTATCAAAATAATCGTTTGTTGCAGCCCTAGTTAGCTGTATTTGATCGATGATGATTTGGCATGATCTTGGATCGTTTGGTTCTTTGATGCTCTCCTGGACTTGCTGTCATAGCAACAGGTCCATGAGCTTAAACCTGCTCGCGAGCAGGCTTATTTCATGTAAACAGGATGAGATTACATCTTTTTAAGCAGAGGTGATGTTTAAAGTCTGTCCTAGCCAATGCTACTTTCATACAAGGGTACCCTAATGTGAACCAGGGACAATAATGATTTAAAAATAAATTTGCAAATAATATTATGTTGACTAGTTCAACAGAATATAGACACTGCCAGTTTTACTCATTGAGAGATCTGTTTGTGAGGGAATAATTACCTAATAATTTTATTTTGGAGTCTTACACACATGATGTAAGCCTACAGTTAGTCTGTGCCATGCATTAATTTGAACCGTGACAGATATTATGGGAGTGGCTTGATGCAGCGCAGGAGATGCAGATAACTTGATCTTGACCCTTAAACTTTAATTAATGCTATCATGTTACAAATCTGCTTCAAATGTAAAATTAAATGAATTGCTAAACACATTTAAATGAAAATGTAAAGCCTGCTAGATAGCCAGATAACAAATAGCCTACTAGAAAATGTTAATATAGCCTAAATAATTGGGAGTCATGTTTAAAAAAAAAAAAAAAAAAAAAAGTGCACATTTCATTTATCTATATTTTGTATGTTGTTTTGGTTGCTTGGCTGTTTTCTTATAAAGGTCCAGAAATTCGTCAAGTTGTTCGTCAGGTGTCTTTTTTAATTAGGCTATATGATGTCACTACGTTGCTGTTTTGACCCCAGCCCAGTGGTGTAGTCTTCGTGATACGCAGATATACGCTGTATACCCACTAGCAAAGGTCAAGGATTTCTGTATGCCCACTTAAAAATGCACAATGATACGTAACCAACCATCCAATAAATCACAATATGATTTGTGGTTTGTTGCTTTTGACATGAAACAAAGTCTCATATTTCTCAAAGTCTCAAATTTAATATTTTGCCCATTTTACTTCAGAATAAAAAAAAACACAAATACCGTTTTGGCGCTCTTTAATGTGTAGTGACAGATCACTGTAGCAGTTCAAGAGAAGCAGCAGCCTGACGCGCACATGAACTGATCCTCTCCTCCGCTTTAATACCAGTTACAGTGTGAAATAAACATGAATGAACATCTCAAGGTATGATAAAAGATACAGTACAACTTAACGAAATCTGTATCATGTCTCGTATAATCGCTTAATCAGTGTTTCAACCGCAGAAAGACGTTAAAAACAGCTTGTAAACAATGTCACGTAATATCACATTTACCTCAGAAGAAACATATTCAGTGACCATAAACTCGTTAGTCACCTAGAAAAATGAACTCTTGAGAGGAGTATTTAGCTAAATATATACACACCATATTACATATTAATTATAATTTTGAATGTTCTTCTATAGCCTATATTACGCATGTTTTTAATAATAACAGTAAAACATACTTTGCAACATTAAACGTTTTTAAATATGGGTTAAAGCAGTGGTTCTCAAACTTTTTAGCGTGGAGTACCCCCGAAGGGATTCCCATCCTTCTGCGTACCCCCTCTCTTCCACTTCGACTGCAGTCACACCTTTTCCATTAAGGGACAATATTTGCCCCCTAAATTGATTTTCCAGTGCATATTTTTACATTTATGAATAACTTTATAAAATAAATAATGTTTTAAATAAAAAATGTTTAATAGAGAAATATGCAATGATGGTAAAACGAAGTGATACTTTTAAATATTAAACTAAAACTGCCAGTAGGTGGCAGCAAGTCACTGTTTTTGTGAGTGAGTCATCGAGTCATTCATTCAGTAACGAAGCAAGTGGCTCTGAATGAATCATTGAATCATTGACTCTCACGATTCGTTCAAATCCGCATTCGCATTCAATATTTTTTTCGTTGCAAAATAGAGTAAATACTGACAGTACTGTGTTTAAAATGTACGTTTTGTTTTTTGACTTGTTGTATAATAATGCACGTTTGCAGTCATGTGGATATTTGGGTACAATTGCATTCTTCCTCGTTATCAACATTAAATACAAGAACTCACACAAGGTATGTTTTTGTATTGAAGAAAGTTTGAGTCTTAAATTGATATAAATCCACTATCTGTGTCTATATTTGTTCTTAATGCAAGTGCTAAATCCCCACTTTTACAAAGGTGCATTGTCGAGAACTATCATATGCATGCTGCTTGTGTGGATGCAGTCATTTTAGACTGCAAAACATGAGGTAATTTGATTAAACATAATGGATTTATGGCATTTTGCCAGTTAGAAACACATGCTCAGTTTTAATATTAATTTAAGGTATGGTAGAGTTAAATTAACTACTCTGCATTTTGTTCGTGTACCCCCTTTTGTCACCTCACGTACCCCCAGGGGTATGCATACCCCAGTTTGAGAAACACTGGGTTAAAGGATTGTCCAATCACAGCGAATCCTGTGGGTGCCAAGGGAAGGTCAGAGCCAATGAAAACCCAGTTGAGCAGAAGCCTCACACTTACTTGTCCATATATGGACATTAATGACAGGATCTTCAAGATTCTTGTGGTGAATGGACAGATTATCATTTTAGACAGATTAACATTTATTAACATTTTTTTGCTCCCATTAAATATAAACCTAAAAGGACAGATTGCATTGTCGGCTTAACCTGATGCAGCAATAGTTTTTTTTTATTACAGTGAAACTTTTTTTCTTTCTTTTTTTCTCAAGCAAGGGCCTAATGGTTTCCATTGTATGCATTGTATGTATAGGCCAGTGGTTCTCAACCTGCGGCCTGTCACGAATGCAAATACGGCCCCACGACATGCCGACCACAATTTAAAAAATAAATTATAGTTTTATAAGTTATTTTTGTTTTTCAATTTAAATTAAAATGGATTGAACAAATATAAATTTGAGCTATAATGTTTTGTTTAATTGTCATATAAAATCATTTTGGTGGGCATTTATTGTTTTTAGACACGTGCAGACTTATATGTACTGACGCAATAAGGATTGCTAATGTGCCGTCATCATGACGTATTCCCAGTGGTGAACGCAAAGACTTCTTTGCATGGAGGGAAGAATGCAGTGTTCAAGATGCCGTCTGCCTGCTGTGTTATACAGTAACTTCAAGTCGCTGCAGCAGGCCCAGGTCTTTTTTTTTTTTTACAGATGGATGGGTCCAGGACCTGGAGATTGTAAAAGTGGGGCAGAAAACTACATGATATTAAGTGTTAGTGCATATACACACTAAGTTTTCAGTAACTTCAAGTCGCTGCAGCAGGCCCAGGTCTTTTTTACAGATGGATGGGTCCAGGACCTGGAGATTGTAAAAGTGGGGCAGAAAACTGTCATCTGTTCAAAGGTATGCTAATGTTTTAAGCACCACACTCCTCGCTCTCTCTCATCTATCTGCATGCAGTCAGAATTCAACAAAGAGAGTGTGAGTGTGTGTGATATTTTGGTTGGGTGACAGTTGTAGGTTACAGTTTGTCAAGTTTACAGTTTAACAAAAGCACAATGTTGTGTTTTATTGTGAGTGTACACAAATATAAGTAAACACTTTGCAGTTTGAAAGATGTCCTGTATGAACAAAATGACGGAGTATGTTTTTATGTTTCCACTGTTCAATCGTGCCCGCACCTCTCTCTCACACACACACACACACACACACACACACACACCTAACCATCACAGGAAACTGTGCACACCTTTATTTTCTCACAAAAACATCATTTAGTATTTTTATTAATTAATTTACATTGTGGGGACCGGTGGCTGGTCCCCACGATGTAGGTGAACTCAGGTTTATATTACATCGTGGGAACATTTGGTCCCCACAATGTGATATAAACAAACTCACACACACACACACACACGTTGGTTTGTTGAATTCTGACTGCACGCAGATAGATGAGAGAGAGTGAGGAGTGTGGTGCTTAAAACATTAGCATACCTTTGAACGGACGACAGTTTTCTGCCCCACTTTTACAATCTCCAGGTCCTGGACCCATCCATCTGTAAAAAAGACCTGGGCCTGCTGCAGCGACTTGAAGTTACTGAAAACTTAGTGTGTATATGCACTAACACTTAATATCATGTAGTTGTATGTGTGTGTGTTTTTATATATTTATATATATATATATATTTAATATGGGATGCTGGATGTTGGGCAACAGTTTGACGTCCCTTGACTGGTCGCTCTGCTCTTAAGGATCCAGTCCTTTGATTCCCTTTATTTTCTCATCATATCTCGTCTTTGCATTAGGATTTAGTTTTAGGCGGTATGGTCCGACAATGTTTTCTTTAGCCCGCTGCATTTTGTAGTATTATATTCTGTTTTTCACGCTAATTTTTAATTATTTTCATGCCAGAACACTAGCCTGCTATGCCAGCCCATGTAAACGGGCCAAACATACCCATAATTCTTTGCGTTCTGATGACATTGCCGCCCAGTTGGTCACATATCTTAGCGATCTCTATTACGCAGTTAACAAACACTTACAAGCGCGCGTTTTGGCAGAATTCCAACAGTAGCCATTATTTTTGTAAATTTAGGGATCAAAATGGTCAAAAACAAAACGAGAAACATATAATGAAGGAACACATGCAAACAAGAAGAGCCGTAGCATCAGCAGCAAAGTTAAGAAGAATGGAAGAATCAGTTAATGAGCGAGATAGGCAGCCTTCCTGTTTGCTCTGTAGTAAAGAACTTGACATATGCAAAACCTACAATTTCAAAAGACAAGTGAATTGTGAATTCGATGTGTTTGTTTGATGTAATTAATTTTTTATTTGGTGGAATACATTGTTTGCAACATCTAGGTATACGATTTTCTATTTTTCATATAACCATATGCTTGCAATGCTTCAGTAGATGATGATGTAGCATCCGTTGAATCTCCCGCCGCTGAGACCCAACACTCGTCAAGAAGAGGCACTAAAAGCAGTTCGCGAGACGCGCTGTGAGCCTGTGGTGTCACATATGCAACACGACGGAGGTGTTATTACATCTGCTCAGTTCATGCTTAGTTCATGTTAGTTAATACATTAACTAATGTTTAATTAATGAACCTTAAGTGTTACCAAACTTACTTATCTATTATGCATTGAAGCAGGGGTGCCGCTAGCAATTTTGGCCCCATGAAAGAATATGAGGTTGGGCCCTCTACAGCACCCATTCCGCACCAAACATACAAGCCAACCTAGCTATCCATAATCTTTGTCTGCAATTTAATAATATTGACCTATTACATTTGCTATTGCTTTTGACCACTAGGTATCAGTATTTAGTCAGTGGCCTACCATGGCTGTATCTAGCAGATGATTTATTATGCAAATATAAATATAATAGAAAAACACAGTACAGTAATCAAATAGTCATAGAAAATGCAACATTCTTAAACAAAACCAGTTGTTTAGTCAAATAAAAAAAGCTCTTTCTAACTTGTACTCAGCCTTAAATGTACCAGTTCTTGTAATTGTTTAACTATAGCATTTGTTATAATAAGGATATAATTAGAGGTAAGACTACTGATGCCCCTCATTACCATTATTTATTTATTTCTTTTTATCTATAACATTTGTTATGAAAAACAGCTACACAGTTATAAACTAGCTACAACATGCCACAGTTGTAATATGAATCTTTAGTGAAAAATCTATTCCCTTAACAGATTATCTATTATAAATTCTACAACTAGTCAAAATTTGCTACAATAAATACAATAGAATGTGATAAATTCTAGTAAATTTGGTCATCATGAGTTTAAAAAGCTTGCAGGATGATGTTTTCCCTTCTTTTCATCAGTCATTTTAGTGGCTGTTTTAGATCATGTTCGACTTTCTCCGTAACGTTTTACTATATTCTCAGTAGAATCCAAATGGGTTGCACATTTTATCATCAGTGTTGCATAGGAACGGCTCATGCAAATGTTAACATTTTGGAGTGCGCTGGTGAACGCGCCTACGGTGATTCGCGTGCCACTCATGCAAAATTAAACAACTGGGCTTCAGTCACAGTCATATTGCGCAGACAATTGACCCGTTCGGTTCGTACAGCTTATAAAATCTCCGAACTCGCGATGTATACATTTAATTAATAGATTCTATGTTTCGGTGTGGGCACTCAGGGTACCGGCAACATGTGAGAAGTGCTGGTACTTTAGAAAAAGTAAGGGTATGCTACTGATTAAAATAGAGAAGTGCCGATACTACGTACCGGTGCGTACCGGCCCACTTCAAGCACTGACTGTTACTACTAATAAAACTGATCTCTGGGGGCCCCAAAAGTGCTTTTTTTATTGCATTGCAGTAACTTAATCCATTGTGCAGTGAAGAGATAACACATGACAGGTGCTTGTTGCACTGCATTGCATACAAGATCAAACTGTTTCCTTTGTGCATTGAAGAGAAAACAAATCACATATGCTTGTTGCATTACAATAAATACAAGAACTAATGGTAACACTTTACAATAAGGTTCATTAGTTAAACATTAGTTAATGGATTAACTAACATGAACTAACCATGAGCAATACATTTGTTACTGTATTTACTAATCTTCGTTAATGTTAGTTAATGAGAATACAGTTGTTCATTGTTTGTTCATGTTAGTTCACAGTGCATTAACTAATGTTAACAAGATTTTAATAATGTATTAGTAACATTAATAAATTAATTAATTTATTTATTAATTGCAAAGATTAATAAATGCTGTATAAGTACAGTTCATTATTAGTTCATGTTAACTAATGTAGTTAAGTCATGTTAACTAATAAACCTTGTAAAGTGTTACCGAACTGTTTAATTGCATTGCATACAATAATTAAGTTATGTTGTGCTGAAGAAATTAATATAACAAATGTGCTGTTGCATTGCAATGCATACAAGAACTAACATGTAAGTTATGCACTGTTTGTATGCATTGTAATTCAAGAACTAACTTATTCCTTATGCAATGAAGAGAAAACACATAAAATATGTGGTGTTGTGATGAATGAACTAAGTCATCCATTGTGCATTTAGGAGACAACAGGCGTGGTTGCATTGCTATGAATACAAGACCTAACAGTATATGCACTATTTCCTTGCATTGTATACAAAACTAACTTATTCTGTTGTGCACATCATTACCTGCTCTCTATATATACCCTCTTCTCCTGCACTCCCTTGTCTGATCTTGTCAACTTCTTTGTCAAGCTCCACAACCCTCTTACCTGTTGTTCCTGCTAACCATCCTAGTTCTCCTCAGCTCCTGTTCTCCACACTCCTCGGCCCTTATGGATCTCCTGGGAAAACACAAGGACTGCATCACACACAGATAAGCCACACCAAGACATTCCCTCTCCCTGCCTGCTTACCTGGGGTCTCATTTATAAAACTGCATAGGATCCCTACTAAAAGTGTACGTACGCGCAAAAGCTAGATTCTGCGTACGCACAAAAAAAATCAGATTTATAAAACCATGCGTACGCCAGAACCTGCGCACAAATCCCTTTATAAATCCCAGTCAGCGGAAGATTGTGCGTACGTGCATCTCCACCCTGTCTCCTCCCCGAAATCACCATATATGGAGCTTACGACGCCTAGTTTTACTATGCATAACCTCATCTGCATATCATTTCCATACATGTTCCCATCCACGTGACATTCACGGTTAACACCGTCAAAGGTACAAGACATTGGAAAATATTAGATATGGACTATAAATGCAATTTGTGCCACACATTAAATTGATAAAGATCATCCAATATCCTCTTTATGTTTTAGAATAAATATATCAAAATATCCATAAAAACAAAATTGTATAAAATACTTCAGATAAAGGTTTTAGAATAGAGTTGATTCATTCATTTCCACTGGCCAGATAGTATTTTAATAGTTTTAAACAATTCAAATCAAATTTATGCAGTTTTGCTGATAAGGTGAACATATCTTTTAGGAAGTTTATAGGCTATTTTTAGTGGAAACAGATCGGCCTACCTATTTATTGCAGTGTAAATACAATTGTCTGACTCAGCACGTCACTGACAAAGTATTTTAAAAAGAAAACATGCAAATCTTACCGTTTTCCTCAAATGATATCCTTCAAATATTAATTGTTTGAAGATCCTTCACACGACATCAACACCTCCTGCAGCTGTGGTTGTACAGTAAGATATTATTGTAACTGGACAACGGACCGTTCGACCACCGAATCCAGCAGTGTCTTCAGTGCCGCTGCTAGCCATTTTGGTGCCCTAAGCATAATTCCTTTATGATGCCCCCCACCCCGACCCCGAGAAAAAAAAAACGTTTGTTTTTGCCAGTTTAACTTTTTATTACCAAACAGAACTCAATACCAATAACACATAATAGCAGCATCACAGTATAAAACTTAAGAACACTAAAAAGAGAAAGTAAAATCTTAAACTGAGTAAAATAGTAAAATCTTAGATTAAACTGAGAAGGGTCATAGGCATAGCACTTGCATATTGTTGTCCTACTGTTAGTTTAACTGCTTCTATTGTTCTCATTTGTAAGTCGCTTTAGATAAAAGCATCTGCTAAATGAATAAATAAATGTAAATCTAAATCTAATCTAATATAAAGCATAATAGAATGAGGTGCAATAATGCACACAAATCAACAGTAATGTTTGCTTTATATCATTCATAATGACATTTTATATTTTATATATATATATATATATATATATATATATTTAACAGGAATTGTTAGCCTACCATGTGCACTGCACTGCCTGCTAACTGTTAACGTTACTGAGAAAGTATTGTAGCAAGTCCAAAGAGTGTTTTATGTTCTGTTCAGATAAATCTAAGTGATGTATGTTCTTTTCTTATGTTATGGTTCAGCTTGTGTGGGGCTTTAAGGGGTGGGAGGTTCTCTTGAAAGTAGAGCCTGCGTGGTGTTGTGTGGGCGGGGTTCTGGGGAAAATGTTCCTAAGTTGGTTCGATGTCTGTGAGGCAAGAGCATCGGCCAAACAGGTGCTCACCTGAATAAAAGAAGACTAAGCTGTTAAGTGAGTTTCATCATTTCCTCCGTTCGTTACAGTATTAACCACCGTCACGTCAAAATAAACCATAAACTACTGCTCAATATCTAAAGAAAGATAGTAAAAAAAAAAAAAGTAACAGCTAGCTGGCGTCAGGTCAGTTATTTTTTAAATAGGTAATGTTTAACAGTAAAATCTCAATTTAGCTTGCACCGAAGTTGTAAGTTATAATAACATAGTTTGCTAATGCTAACATTAACGTCAGCAAGTTTGAGGCGCATTACGATTAGCAGCAGCACGCACATGCAGCACAATTCCCGTATTTATGAATGATTAAACATGGACTTACCTGAAAGTGATGCGCGGGCATCATCTCGCAGTTTCTTCTTCTTTCGTTTCTTAGCACCCGACTCCTGCTGTCTTTTCGGAGCCATGCTCAAATCTGTCAAACTGCGTCAGGCAGGCGCCCGCGCGTACATCCGTCTACATCCGTCTACTTTCTAGACTAGACTAGAGCAATTATTAAATATCTTTCTTGTTCCCCCCTTTTTGTTACATATACATGGCTAAAATGTGCCTAATATTTCTATAGGCTAATGAAATAATACCGGCATTTAAAAAAAAAAAATCATTAGGCTATTTTTGGTGCCCTACGCACAGTGCGTGATGCGCGTGGTGGGAGCGGCGGCGCTGAGTGTCTTCCATAATATCTAAGTTAAGTGTGCATCACTGATCGTCATTCTCGAAAAAATATTTTGTCATAACATCTGCAGTTAGTTTAAAGAGGAATTATTGTGTTTCAGCGCTCCTCGCTGTCATTAAAACAGCGTGTCACTGGAAAAGTGATCGAAATATCTCAATTCATATCACTTTTGTCTCCAGAATGTGCGTACGCACAGCTCAAAGTTTGCTTAAAGGTGCGCACATTCTCCCGTCAAGTTTGTTTTTATAGATCACAACCTTTGCGTGGGAACTGGCGTACGCACGTTTCCATCCCCGTTTTGTGCGTACGCACGCTTTATAAATGAGACCCCTGGACTGTATCACTGCTGTGTTGTCTTCATCACTTTTCAGTAAACCTGCTGTTGATTGTATCACTTACCTCTGTGTCCCTCGTCTATCCACTGACAATTACAATCAATTAACCTGTTTGGCCAATGAACACTGTTAATTGTTAATTCTAAGAAATGTTCACTTCCAGGTTATGGGAAATGACAATCTTATTGTACAGCTGTTTAATTTCTTTTTGATGTAGTCAGGATCATCAAAAAGAATGATTAGGGACTCCAGCATGAAACACAGAACTTTACATGTAACATGAACAAGACTTTATTAACTAGACTTAACTACTTAACACTTAACTACTCTACCATTCACTCACAGATTCCCTGCACCTGCACATCATTACCTGCTCTCTATATATACCCTCTTCTCCTGCACTCCCTTGTCTGCATAGTATACCAAGGGAAAGAGAGAGCTGAAGCAAAATGCAGGAAAGCAGGAAGTTACAGCATTCTTTGAAATTCAGCAGATCAACAGGCTTGAGCAAACCATCAGTCTAGTTTTAACAGGCCCTTCTTTAAAAGGGGTAAGGATACTTAATGTATTGAATTAACTGTCCTGATGCTATTTGTGGAGGCTCCTGTTGAATCTTTACTGATATTGTCTTGATGAAAGAGAACCAGTTGGATTCAGAGGATCTCTGGTGAATGGAAGGTCTAGGCTGAAACCTGGCACAAGCTTGGGGTTCCTTAGAAGCTTCTAGCACAGCATCATCTTTACATGAGCGTTTTACAGTAAACAAAAAAGACGGTGGTCTTGTGATCAGTGATTTTAAAGGGTGAAGATGCCACACCCTCTTGAGATGTCTGAGCCAATAAGGAGATGTCCCTTTAGAGGGAAGTTTTACAAGTCTTTGTTCTGTAGCAAGGTCAAAATTACAGTTTACAGTGATCCCAGACGAGAAATAAGGGTCTTATCTAGAGAAACTATCACTCATTTTCTAAAAAAAAAAAAAAATTTTTTAGATGTTTTAACCATAAATGCTCATCTTGAACTAGCTCTCCTCTTCTTCTCTATTAGAATTCCGGCAGAGTAGACACTGCTAAGTGTATTACTGCCCTCCTCAGGTCAAAGTTTGAACTAAATTGTCATATTCAATACACTATTAGTATATAACAATTAGTTCAAACTTTGACCTGTGGAGGGCAGTAATACACTTAGCAGTGTCTACACTGCCAGAATTCTAATAGAGAAGAAGATGAGAGCTAGTTCAAGATGACCATTTATGGTTAAAACGTATATAATTTTAAATTTGTTTTAGAAAATGAGTGATGGTAAGACCCTTATTCCTCGTCTGGGATCGTGCAGAATGCTTTGAAGCTGCACTGAAACTGTAATTTTGACCTTCAACAGTTTGGGCTCCATTGAAGTCCACTATATGGAGAAAAATCCTGGAATGTTTTCATCAAAACCCTTAATTTCTTTTTGACTGAAGAAAGAAGGACATGGACATCTTGGATGACATGGGGGTGAGTAAATTATCAGGAAATTTTAATTTGAAAATGAACTAATCCTTTAAGCTTCATTTGGGATGCTAGTTGCAGTTTTGGGGGATGGGTTCACAGAACTTTGAGAGAGTAAGTTTCTGGATTATTCATAATTCATTTTCATAATGAATAATTGATTGGTCCAGACGCTACATATATGTCCTGTTGCATTGTGGAAGCCCTGAACCGCATGGTGAAAAAAAAAAAAAACTTGGTGGGGAGGGAAAACGGAAATTTATCTTGTTATTTCGAGATATTAAGTCATTATTTCAACATAAGTCGTTATTACGACATAATATCTCGTTATTTCAAGAAGCAACAAATAAATTTGCTTTAAAAAAAATCTGCAACCAGTATCAGAATCGGACAATTTGCTTCTTATAAAAATTGAAATTGGCCATGAAAAATCAAAATATGTTCTAATAAAAAATATTAAATAAAGAATTATTTAAAAAATCGAATCGTCTTTTCGCTGTAAAAAAAAAAAAAAAAAAAAAGTTTTCTTGGAAATCAATTTGCTGTTTATATGGTTAATATTAATGCAACTATCAGCGCACTAAGGGTATTATAAGAAAAAGGTAATTCGGCCCGCATATGGTTAATTTCTTTCCAGTCAGGCCCTCAAACTAAAATGAGTTTGACACCCCAACTGTAGATGCTATTTACACTAAGTGAAAATAGCGATACATCCTATTTATACAAAGTGACAACAGCAGCATTTTCACAATGCTATTTACATTAGGAGAAAATAGCGATATATATTCTATTTACACCATGTAAAAGTAGCAGTTCTTTGCAAGAAGTGTAAATAGTATTTAGATGCCGTAGGCTACATTGTATTGGCAGATACTATTTGTACCTCAGTATTTTTGTACAGGATGCAATAATATCATAGAGTGTGATTATATTTATTAAAATTATTAAATGGATGCTGCCTTATTGGGAGAATAAAACCTCTCCTTCCACCAACCCAATGAACAATTTTAATATTATTAAACACTTGTTCACATTTTATTTCCACTTTTTAAACATTATTTTCATTTTATTGAAAATGTATGTGATGACAAAATAGGAGTGAGCTTTATTATTGGGCGAGCTCGGCAAAATGCTGATTTGACCCCACAGCGATCGCGGTAAAAGCCAAAATCGCAAACCCTACATGCTATTGTTGTGCCACTGAATACAATTAATTACATCTGTCCCTTTTTAAACTTGAGTGGCCCAACCAGACATTGGAGCTACTGTAAAGAGTGTTTGTCAACAAGGGATGCTATTTGCACTTATTGTAAATAGACACTCCTTTATAGGCTTGTGAAAAGTTAACAGATAGACTAAACTATGAAGCTGGCTGAAAGAGCAATACTGGCAATTAGCACAAAACTCTATAGCTAGCCTATGTAATTGCTAAATAAATTAATTATTAGGCCAGGTATTAGAAGTATGGATTAGTAGAAAAGTATGAATTAGTAGAATATCCAGTGTTATGAAAACTACATAGAATACATAACTATTGCGTTCTTTAATTGATTCCCTGTCTTATTCTGCCCTCTTGTCTAATATCGAAAGAGAACATGCTGCTAACCCTGCCCAATAAATACTTTTAATGTTATTAAACACTCGTTAGGCAGGTTATTTCCACTTTTAGAACATTGTTTTCATTTTTATTGAAAATAAATGCCTTTCTGATATGTGATGTGAAAATAGAGACGAGCGAACTCGGCGGATTCGAAACCGCGGCGATCGCAGTAAAACATGGTTTTGCGATCCAACACGTTGGTGTTACGCCACTGAAGATGTTATGACTGTAATATGCTAATAACTTGTATTATTTTTATTTACAGTAATATGTTGTCCATTAACTTGAAGTATAGGGCCACATTGGACAAGATGAATGATAAAGTCTTTTTGAACCTCTTTCCTATTCCTGTCGGCCATATTAAATATGACACTGGATAACTCGTCTGATAGTCCAGTTGCATAATATATTTGAATGAAATATTCATATGTATGTCTCTCAATTGTAGTGGGTTTGGAGTGGAAGAAACAATGATTTAATAAGAATGTAATCTTGCCCATCGGGTTGTCAGCCTGTTATTATTATTGTTGTTGTCATTGTTATTGTTGTTTTACTTTAACTATAATGTTTACTTAAAACCTAACAACAGTATATCATAAAATAACTAATGAATGCTTTATTCGTAAACTTTTTTTTTTTCTGTTTTGGTAAAGTGCCTCTACTGTTCCATTACATTGTTATCATGAAGTGTTGTTTTGGTGATTGTAGTTTACTGAGCTTTTGCCTGCAAAACGATACGGAATAGAACGGAATCGTGTATGTTATGTTAAAAGAGATTAATAAAATGGTCTCTTCATTTTAAATGTACAGCAATCATGTCTGGAAACTTGACAAATAATATTTTATTGGGGCATGTAAAAGTGAAAAAACAAAGAAAAAAAATTATTAAAAAAAAAGATTAAGGTTAAAAGATTCCTTATCGTATGGCCCCCTCTAGTGGCCAACATTAATATCACAGCCTTAATCTTCCAGGTGAAATGGCTGTTTTGAATTTGATTTTACACTCACCACCAGCATCATAAATTCATAAAACTCAGCATGTGTGGTCATTTATTGTTCTCCATGTTTACAAAGTTTTTATAAGTTTGATATACATGCGTTGGTAATGGGCTGTTCGTGCTCATACAGTAATGAAATGACAAAATATTAATTTAGCGCATTCCCAGTGTCCGTAGCTGTATCCCTTCTTGACCTTACCCTAAAATCTGTGTCTTCTGAGTTAGAAAAAAGTGCTTCAGAGAATTATTTTAAGAATGCAGTTAAGACAATTTGATGCATTCCACATAGGCCTACACAAAAAGTAATTGGCCTAAGATTCATTCTGTTTGCCCTATATAAAAATATCATTATTTTATTAATATTTTAAGCCTGTTCTCTTCTTGGACGAGTACAGTTTAAATACAGAATCCGTGGGAACAGACTACGAAGCGTGGGCATGGTTTACAAATTTGTGGGTATATGCGGATCGAAAAACCGATATGGTTTACAAATCTAAGCGCACAGATTGGATATTCCAGGGTACGTTTAATTTTGCACTAAGTGAAATAGCAATAGAATCTATTTGCACTTAGTAAAAATAGCAATAGAATTACACTAAGTGAAAACAGCACCATTTCTTATATGCTACTTGCACTAAGTGAAAAAAGCTAAATATTCTATTTGCCCTATAAAAAGTATTCTCTTTGCAATAAGTGCACATAGTAGTTAGATGCTATAAATGGTGTCAGATAATATTTGTACATTAGTGTTGTTGTACATTAAACTATATGCAATAATAACAGACAGGGACATGCAGAGAGTTCCTCAGGGGCAGGGGCTCAAATGTAAAAAAGGGGCAATGTAAAATATATATATATATATATATATATATATATATAGGTTATGGCTATATAGGTTAGGCTGCATTTATTTGATCAAAAATACAGAAAAAACAGTAATATTGTGAAATATTTTTACAGTTAAAATAATGGTTTTCTGTTTTAATATACTTCAAAATATATTGATTTATGTGAAGCAAAACTTAATTTTTTAGCATCATTACTCCAGTCTTCAGTGTCACATGGTCCTTCAGAAATCATTCTAATATGATGATTTATTATCAATGTTACAGACAGTTGTGCTGCTTAATATTTTTTATAACCTGTGATACTTTTTTTCCAAGATTCTTTGAATAAAATGTTAGAAAAGAACAGCATAAATTATAGGAATAAATTATATTTAAAAGTTTATTAAAATAGAAAACCATCACTGTAAATTGTAATCATCTTTCACTATATTGCTGTTTTTGATCAAATAAATGCAGGAGGAGTTTATTAAGAGACTTTTTTCATAATGCTGCATAATTATCAAAAATGGTAACATAATAAAGTCCTTTCTTTTCATGTCACCATTTCACCAGCCTACACTAATAGGCCTGTAGGTGGCACTCGGGCTTCATTAACTATGATAGTTTCATAAAAGAGTAAACTATGGAAGGCCGTTTCAGCATAAAAACGTTCCAGCGTTACTCGTCGTAATTATATTTTTACTAGTAACAATTAAATTAAAGAGCTCTATAATTTAATTTGTACTAGTAAAAATTACAATTACAGAGCTCTATAATTCAATTTTTACTAGTAACAATTATAATTGTAGAGCTCTCTAATTCGGTTTTTACTAGTCACAATAACAATTATAGAGCTCTACAATTAAATTTTTACTAGTAACAATTACAATTACAGAGCTCTATAATTCAATTTTTACTAGTAACAATTATGATTATAGAGCTCTCTAATTCAATTGTTACTAGTAACAATTCCAATTAGAGAGCTCTACAATTCATTTATTACTAGTCATATGTCTCCATTGACTTCCATTCATTTTTAATTATAGAGCTCTGTAATTCAATTGTTACTAGTAACAATTGAGATTATAGAGCTCTCTAATTGAATTCTTACTAGTAACAATTACAATTATAGAGCTCTCTAATTGAATTCTTACTAGTAACAATTACAATTATAGAGCTCTCTAATTGAATTCTTACTAGTAACAATTACAATTATAGAGCTCTCTAATTGAATTCTTACTAGTAACAATTACAATTATAGAGCTCTCTAACTGAATTCTTACTAGTAACAATTGAATTACAGAGCTCTTCAATTGATTTATTACTAGTAAAAATACACATTAAAGATATGTGTAATTGCAGAGCTCTATAATTCAATTACAGAGCTCTCTAATTCAATTGTTACTAGTAACAATTGAATTAGAGAGCTCTGTAATTCAATTAGAGAGCTCTATAATCAAATTGTTACTAGTAAGAATTCAATTGTAGAGCTCTCTAATTGCAATTCTTACTAGTAATAATTAAATTATAGAGCTCTCTATTTCAATTGTTACTAGTAACAATTGAATTAGAGAGCTCTATAATTGAATTACAGAGCTCTCTAATTGAATTGTTACTAGTAAGAATTAAGTTACAGAGCTCTATAATTCAGTTCTTACTAGTAACAATTAGAATTAGAGAGCTCTGTAATTGCAATCTTACTAGTACAAATTGAATTACAGAGCTCTACAATAGCAATTCTTACTAGTAACAATTGCATTACAGAGCTCTGTATTCGGCGACATATCATTATGCTAATCGTGCCTTATGCATATTCAACTGGGGTCAGTGGCGTAACTTTGTTTTACAAAGTGGGTGGGACAAGAATGTGTATGGGTGGTTGTATTATTATTACAATAATAATGATATGATATTAAAATTATAAATGTGTTCAAATATGATAGTTTTCCTACATCTACTATAATACAATGTCGTTAGTCTCGAGAGTATGTACATTAGTTAATAAATACGACGATCCGCCTTTGATAATTGAATGTCCTGATGGACTAGTGGCAGTTTCTCCGATTAGGATGTAAGAGATTCCCGGTTCTAATCCAACGAAGTGATTTTTTTTTTTTTTTTTTCTCATTAAAACCAAAGATTTTCATCAGTGATTGTATATCAAGAGCAGTGACACGTTTATATGTATTTTGTTTTTTGTGATTTCAACGTATGGAATAGAGAGTCTCCGCAAAAGCGATAGATTGAAGTGCTAATCCGTGTGCACGAGCGCTGTGAACCCTGTTGCACGCGCTTCTGATAACAACGAGCACTCAACAACAACATAATTTCAAAAACAACATACCCCAGCGCCAAATCGCCTATTATTAACACAATTTGATAATCAATTCAATAGAGGTGTTTATTTTGTATTAGATATCCGCGATAATCATTCTATTATTGCATAACAATATAACACTGTAAATATTTAAAATGAATTTATACTCCTTAATATCAAGTTTGTCAAAACACTTTGGGTGGCATTTCACCCTATATTATGTCCAGTGATATGGAGTGTTCTTGGCTCTTAGCTTTACCAATATACAAAGGTGAATGAATATAACGACTAAATATAGGCTTTCATCTCAGGCATCATCTTAATTTTGCTTTAATGTGAACATGATTAATATGTTACCTAAGTCTGTAAAATATTTCAGGATACTTTAGAACCACGCTACAGGGCTTTTATTTTGAAACGCACTTTTGTAGGCGGGAAATCTGCAATCTGTTTTGCATCTCATGAATAGGAGTTTTTACTAGTAATAATACAATTATAGAGCTCTGTAATTAGAATTGCTACTAGTAAGAATTGAATTAAAGAGCTCTCTAATTCAGTTTTTACTAGTAACAATTATAATTAGAGAGCTCTATAATTCAGTTTTTACTAGTAACAATTGAATTAGAGAGCTCTCTAGTGGAATTGTAGAGCTCTGCAATTGGATTATTACTAGTAACAATTGAATTACAGAGCTCTGCAATTGAATTCTTACTAGTAATAAATGAATTGCAGAGCTCTCTAATTGGAATTGTTACTAGTAAAAACTGAATTATAGAGCTCTACAATTCAGTTGTTACTAGTAAGAATATAATTGCAGAGCTCTATAATTCAATTAGAGAGCTCTACAATCATAATTGTTACTAGTAAAAATTGAATTATAGAGCTCTATAATTGTAATTGTTACTAGTAAAAATTAAATTATAGAGCTCTTTAATTTAATTGTTACAAGTAAAAATATAATTACGACGAGTAACGCTGGAACGTTTTTATGCTGAAACGGCCTTCCATACTAGAGAGCTCTCTAATTCAATTGTTACTAGTAAAAACTGAATTATAGAGCTCTCTAATTGTAATTGTTACTAGTAAAAACTGAATTAGAGAGCTCTTTAATTCAATTCTTACTAGTAACAATTCTAATTACAGAGCTCTATAATTGTATTATTACTAGTAAAAACTCCTATTCATGAGATGCAAAACAGACTGCAGATTTCCCGCCTACAAAAGTGAGTTTCAAAATAAAAGCCCTGTAGCGTGGTTCTAAAGTATACTGAAATATTTTACAGACTTAGGTAACATATTAATCATGTTCACATTAAAGCAAAATTAAGATGATGCCTGAGATGAAAGCCTAGCTATATTTAGTCGTTATATTCATTCACCTTTGTATATTGGTAAAGCTAAGAGCCAAGAACACTCCATATCACTGGACATAATATAGGGTGAAATGCCCTAAGCCACCCAAAGTGTTTTGACAAACTTGATATTAAGGAGTATAAATTAATTTTAAATATTTACAGTGTTTAGTATTGTTATGCAATAATAGAATGATTATCGCGGATATCTAATACAAAATAAACACCTCTATTGAATTGATTATCAAATTGTGTTAATAATAGGCGATTTGGCGCTGGGGTATGTTGTTTTTGAAATTATGTTGTTGTTGAGTGCTCGCTCGTTGTTATCAGAGGCGCGTGCAACAGGGTTCACAGCGCTCGTGCACACGGATTAGCACTTCAATCTATCGCTTTTGCGGAGACTCTCTATTCCATACGTTGAAATCACAAAAAACAAAATACATATAAACGTGTCACTGCTCTTGATATACAATCACTGATGAAAATCTTTGGTTTTAATGAGAAAAAAAAAAAAAAAATTCACTTGGTTGGATTAGAACCGGGAACCTCTTGCATCCTAATCGGAGAAACTGCCACTAGTCTATCAGGACATTTAATTATCAAAGGCGGATCGTCGTATTTATTAACTAATGTACATATTCTCGAGACTAACGATATTGTATTATAGCAGATGTGGGAAAACTATCATATTTGAACACATTTATAATTTTAATATCATATCATTATTATTGTAATAATAATACAACATTACCCCCCCCCCCACCCATACACATTCTTGTCCCACCCACTTTGTAAAACAAAGTTACGCCACTGACCCCAGTTGAATATGCATAAGGCACGATTAGCATAATGATATGTCGCCGAATACAGAGCTCTGTAATGCAATTGTTACTAGTAAGAATTGCTATTGTGGAGCTCTGTAATTCAATTTGTACTAGTAAGATTGCAATTACTGAGCTCTCTAATTCTAATTGTTACTAGTAAGAACTGAATTATAGAGCTCTGTAACTTAATTCTTACTAGTAACAATTCAATTAGAGAGCTCTGTAATTCAATTATAGAGCTCTCTAATTCAATTGTTACTAGTAACAATTGAAATAGAGAGCTCTATAATTTAATTATTACTAGTAAGAATTGCAATTAGAGAGCTCTACAATTGAATTCTTACTAGTAACAATTTGATTATAGAGCTCTCTAATTGAATTACAGAGCTCTCTAATTCAATTGTTACTAGTAACAATTGAATTAGAGAGCTCTGTAATTGAATTATAGAGCTCTGCAATTACACATATCTTTAATGTGTATTTTTACTAGTAATAAATCAATTGAAGAGCTCTGTAATTCAATTGTTACTAGTAAGAATTCAGTTAGAGAGCTCTATAATTGTAATTGTTACTAGTAAGAATTCAGTTAGAGAGCTCTATAATTGTAATTGTTACTAGTAAGAATTCAATTAGAGAGCTCTATAATTGTAATTGTTACTAGTAAGAATTCAATTAGAGAGCTCTATAATTGTAATTGTTACTAGTAAGAATTCAATTAGAGAGCTCTATAATCTCAATTGTTACTAGTAACAATTGAATTACAGAGCTCTATAATTAAAAATGAATGGAAGTCAATGGAGACATATGACTAGTAATAAATGAATTGTAGAGCTCTCTAATTGGAATTGTTACTAGTAACAATTGAATTAGAGAGCTCTATAATCATAATTGTTACTAGTAAAAATTGAATTATAGAGCTCTGTAATTGTAATTGTTACTAGTAAAAATTTAATTGTAGAGCTCTATAATTGTTATTGTGACTAGTAAAAACCGAATTAGAGAGCTCTACAATTATAATTGTTACTAGTAAAAATTGAATTATAGAGCTCTGTAATTGTAATTTTTACTAGTACAAATTAAATTATAGAGCTCTTTAATTTAATTGTTACTAGTAAAAATATAATTACGACGAGTAACGCTGGAACGTTTTTATGCTGAAACGGCCTTCCATAGTTTACTCTTTTATGAAACTATCATAGTTAATGAAGCCCGAGTGCCACCTACAGGCCTATTAGTGTAGGCTGGTGAAATGGTGACATGAAAAGAAAGGACTTTATTATGTTACCATTTTTGATAATTATGCAGCATTATGAAAAAAGTCTCTTAATAAACTCCTCCTGCATTTATTTGATCAAAAACAGCAATATAGTGAAAGATGATTACAATTTACAGTGATGGTTTTCTATTTTAATAAACTTTTAAATATAATTTATTCCTATAATTTATGCTGTTCTTTTCTAACATTTTATTCAAAGAATCTTGGAAAAAAAGTATCACAGGTTATAAAAAATATTAAGCAGCACAACTGTCTGTAACATTGATAATAAATCATCATATTAGAATGATTTCTGAAGGACCATGTGACACTGAAGACTGGAGTAATGATGCTAAAAAATTAAGTTTTGCTTCACATAAATCAATATATTTTGAAGTATATTAAAACAGAAAACCATTATTTTAACTGTAAAAATATTTCACAATATTACTGTTTTTTCTGTATTTTTGATCAAATAAATGCAGCCTAACCTATATAGCCATAACCTATATATATATATATATATATATTTTACATTGCCCCTTTTTTACATTTGAGCCCCTGCCCCTGAGGAACTCTCTGCATGTCCCTGTCTGTTATTATTGCATATAGTTTAATGTACAACAACACTAATGTACAAATATTATCTGACACCATTTATAGCATCTAACTACTATGTGCACTTATTGCAAAGAGAATACTTTTTATAGGGCAAATAGAATATTTAGCTTTTTTCACTTAGTGTAAGTAGCATATAAGAAATGGTGCTGTTTTCACTTAGTGTAATTCTATTGCTATTTTTACTAAGTGCAAATAGATTCTATTGCTATTTCACTTAGTGCAAAATTAAACGTACCCTGGAATATCCAATCTGTGCGCTTAGATTTGTAAACCATATCGGTTTTTCGATCCGCATATACCCACAAATTTGTAAACCATGCCCACGCTTCGTAGTCTGTTCCCACGGATTCTGTATTTAAACTGTACTCGTCCAAGAAGAGAACAGGCTTAAAATATTAATAAAATAATGATATTTTTATATAGGGCAAACAGAATGAATCTTAGGCCAATTACTTTTTGTGTAGGCCTATGTGGAATGCATCAAATTGTCTTAACTGCATTCTTAAAATAATTCTCTGAAGCACTTTTTTCTAACTCAGAAGACACAGATTTTAGGGTAAGGTCAAGAAGGGATACAGCTACGGACACTGGGAATGCGCTAAATTAATATTTTGTCATTTCATTACTGTATGAGCACGAACAGCCCATTACCAACGCATGTATATCAAACTTATAAAAACTTTGTAAACATGGAGAACAATAAATGACCACACATGCTGAGTTTTATGAATTTATGATGCTGGTGGTGAGTGTAAAATCAAATTCAAAACAGCCATTTCACCTGGAAGATTAAGGCTGTGATATTAATGTTGGCCACTAGAGGGGGCCATACGATAAGGAATCTTTTAACCTTAATCTTTTTTCTTAATAATTTTTTTTCTTTGTTTTTTCACTTTTACATGCCCCAATAAAATATTATTTGTCAAGTTTCCAGACATGATTGCTGTACATTTAAAATGAAGAGACCATTTTATTAATCTCTTTTAACATAACATACACGATTCCGTTCTATTCCGTATCGTTTTGCAGGCAAAAGCTCAGTAAACTACAATCACCAAAACAACACTTCATGATAATGTAATGGAACAGTAGAGGCACTTTACCAAAACAGAAAAAAAAAGTTTACGAATAAAGCATTCATTAGTTATTTTATGATATACTGTTGTTAGGTTTTAAGTAAACATTATAGTTATAAAGTAAAACAACAATAACAATGACAACAACAATAATAATAACAGGCTGACAACCCGATGGGCAAGATTACATTCTTATTAAATCATTGTCTCTTCCACTCCAAACCCACTACAATTGAGAGACATACATATGAATATTTCATTCAAATATATTATGCAACTGGACTATCAGACGAGTTATCCAGTGTCATATTTAATATGGCCGACAGGAATAGGAAAGAGGTTCAAAAAGACTTTATCATTCATCTTGTCCAATGTGGCCATATACTTCAAGTAAATGGACAACATATTACTGTAAATAAAAATAATACAAGTTATTAGCACATTACAGTGTAGCTATCATGTCATATTTACGCATCCATTGGACAGAGAGTGCAAATATTCCGGCTCATTATTAGGTTATCCCATATGAGAAGGTGTCGGTGTACATAATAATACATCAAAATGTACAGTAAAAATGTTCAGTAGCCAATAACGTGTCATTACACTGTTTTATAATGCACAGGCCTTTAATCAAAGAGAAACACCGGCACGAATTTGGGCACGATGACGACACATTCTGTATTAGAGCCATATGTAAATGTCATGGATGGAACAATAAAAAAATAGTCCATTGATGCATTAGAAAGTGTAATGAAAACAAAAATAAACATGAAAAACGACATGAGGTTATTTTTCTTATGTTCATGTCAATGGTATAATAAATGATACATGAATGCCTTGTTCATTTTTTCCCCTTAATTCTCCGAAGGACCCGGTGGCCAATAAAAACAAACAGGATGAAACTACTTTTTCTAACAATTAACAAAAAAAATAAATAAATAAATAAATGAAATAAAAAAATCAAGCCATAATATAATTTTTATGTTTTATTAACTAAACGAAAAAATAAAGGAGCCATTTCTCTGGACAGATGTTCTTCCTCCATCTTTGGCTTACAGAGGATTATGCGAAAACCACATCTCATTAATATTCATTAGCTCATTACCCTAGCTATTCTTACCTGTAAAAATTGTGTTTCTAGATATCAGTAATTGAATTTTCACTAGTTGCAAGAGCAATTTCAGATATCAACTGTCTTTGTTGATATCAATAATTACATTGTTACTAGTAAAAATGCAAATTTTTGATATCAAGAATTCAATTGTCACTAGTTGAAATGTCAGTTCTTGATATCAACAATTTAATTGCTACTAGTAAAAATTTTCATTTTTGATATCTGAAAATGTATTTCTGATATCAACATAATTTCAGATATGTAAAATGGCTTTCTTACTAGTAACAATCACATTCATGATATCAGAAACTAACATTGTCACTAGTGACAATCAAATTATTGATATCAAAAATGAACATTGTTACTAGTAGCAATTCAATTGTTGATATCAAGAACTGACATTTGAACTAGTGACAAATTAATTATTGATATCAAAAATTTGCATTTTTACTAGTAAGAATTGTATTTCTGATATGTGAAATTGGAATTTCAACTAGTAAGAACTCAATTCTTGATATCAACAATTGAATTTGAATGGCAGCCTATGGTGACATTTCACTAGTGAAAATACAATTACAGATATCAAGAATTATAGTTTTTACTAGTGGAAATTCAAATGTTGATATCAAGAATACATATTTCTGCGAGTAATGACATCATTGTTGATATCAAGCATTAACATTTTTACTAGTGGAAATTCAAATGTTGATATCAACAATTGTCATTGTTACTAGTAGAAATGTAATTCCAGATATCAAGAATTAACATTTTAACTAGTGAAAACTTAATTGTTGATATCAAAATTTCATATCCTGGGAATGATTAAAAGTCAAAACGGCTTGCCTATTGCCTTTCCCAGAATATAAATTGCTGATATCAAGAATTCTAGTTTTTACTAGTGGAAAAAAATTCTTGATATCAAAAATAAGCATTTTAACTAGTGAAAATTGAATTGTTGATATCAAAAATTAACCTTGTTACTAGTGGAAATGTAATTCTTGATATCAAAAATTGCCATTGTTACTAGTGGAAATGTAATTCCTGATATCAAGAATTAGCATTTTAACTAGTGAAAACTGAATTGTTGATATCAAGAATTAATATCCTGAGAATGAATAAAAGTCAAAACGGCTTGCCATACATAAGGAATGACAGGCGTCAAATAACATGTAAGTTGTGCACTCTTTCCTTGCAATGTATTGTTTTATGATGCGTCTCTAAGCACCTTTACCTTATTTTTATTATTCTCAGGTTAGGTAAGAAAGTCAAATCTGACCTAAATTATAAGCATTTTAAAAATACTAACAATCAGACAGAAGACTTCTCCGTGGTCTGTTCAGGCTCAATGACTTAAATTAATGCCACATGAGGCCGGGTTTAGTTATAAAGTTATAAGTTCATTTATTTATTACATTAATACTACTAACATTATATATATTCTACTAACATTCTATACAAGTAATTAAATAAAGTATAAGTATTGAAAAGTTCTTCAGTCAAGGCAATATCAGCGATGGAGGCATCATCAGCTGGTTCTGGTGTCGGAGGTACAGCCTCAGGTGTGAAGCAGCCCCCCCTGTTCTCTTCATGGTCCAGCCTTTTATAGACTATCTGACCACTTGATGTCATCTTCTTGGGAATTCCCCTCATATGTCTATATATAGAGGCCTTGTTTCTTTGTTCTGGACTCTTCTCTTCTGCTGTGTCCTGAGCTTCTGATCAAGACATCCTTCAACGGTAAGACTCCCTTTCTTTCTAATACAGATTAGTTCCTTTCTAATTTACTAACATGTTACTAACAAATGCATTACCAGTTGTTTTTTATTCTTTAATAAGTGATTAATATATGCTTTAATAAAGGCATTACAATACCACTTGTCTGTTATTCTTTAATATACAATTCATATATTCTTTAATAAAGGCAATACAATGCCAGTTGTCTGTCATTCTTTAATACAAACATCTGTTGTTGGGTTTTCCTTTTTCCACACATTACTTTCCAATCTATCAACAGTTTGTTTTTATACAAAAGTTATTGCTCACAATCTTTCTCTTTACACATCAATTTCCAGTTCAAAAACTGTTTGTTTTATACAAAAGTTATCGCTCACAATCTTTCTCTTTACACATCAATTTCCAGTTCAAAAACTGTTTGTGTCACGATCACCTGTGAGAGTGCCCATCAGCCACTAGAGGGCACTCCATCTTGGACTCTTGTATTCACCCCTGGACTCATTATTACACTCATTGCACTCAGCTGTTTTGTGTTTCATCATTAGTGTCTGTCTATTTAATCTCAGTTGTTTCTGTCCTCAGTTGTGGTTTGTTGTATTTGTTACGTGCACTGTTTTATATCTCTGGCTTGTTGTTTTGTGGACTGATTACCTGGATTTTGACCTCTTGCCTGCCTTGGATTTACGTTTCTGGACTCCCCAATAAATACTTATGCTGCACTTGGATCTTTTACATCTTGTCCTTGTGCACCCGTGACAGAACAAACCACCACACAAAGGATCCAGCAGCATGAGTATTCGGATTAGTTCCCCAGCCTCCATTGGAGAGCGGATGGCTCTGGTTCGGGCAGTATTGGCGCTGCGACAGGAGGGGAGTGAGGTAGGGTGTTTTGCCCAATTTTTCTGGACATTTTCAAGAGGACTGCGGTATAATGATGAGGCGTTAAAAGGGATTTTTAATGGATGCCTCGACAACCCTCTGTCTCAGTGGGAGTTGGAGGGGCTCCGGACCCTGGATTTTTGGGGTTTCGTTTTCTACCTCGAGGATCGGGGTAGGAGAACCTCACCTAATCTACCAGTCAGTGAGTCCGTTCCCGCCTGTGAGTCCACTCCAGAGTCTTCAGAGGAGGTGGGCACTGAGCCTCAGCTTCACTCCGGTAAAGGGAGGAGGAGGAGGAGAAGGAAGAAGGCTTCTTCCATCCTTCAAGGCCTGGAGTCAGCTCCAGCCAGTGAGCCCGCTCCAGCCAGTGAGCCCGCTCCAGCCAGTGAGCCCGCTCCAGCCAGTGAGCCCGCTCCAGCCAGTGAGCCCGCTCCAGCCAGTGAGCCCGCTCCAGCCAGTGAGCCCGCTCCAGCCAGTGAGCCCGCTCCAGCCAGTGAGTCCGCTACAGAGCCCGCTCCAGCCAGTGAGTCCGCTACAGAGCCCGCTCCAGCCAGTGAGTCCGCTACAGAGCCCGCTCCAGCCAGTGAGTCCGCTACAGAGCCCGCTCCAGCCAGTGAGTCCGCTACAGAGCCCGCTCCAGCCAGTGAGTCCGCTACAGAGCCCGCTCCAGCCAGTGAGTCCGCTACAGAGCCCGCTCCAGCCAGTGAGTCCGCTACAGAGCCCGCTCCAGCCAGTGAGTCCGCTACAGAGCCCGCTCCAGCCAGTGAGTCCGCTACAGAGCCCGCTCCAGCCAGTGAGTCCGCTACAGAGCCCGCTCCAGCCAGTGAGTCCGCTACAGAGCCCGCTCCAGCCAGTGAGTCCGCTACAGAGCCCGCTCCAGCCAGTGAGTCCGCTACAGAGCCCGCTCCAGCCAGTGAGTCCGCTACAGAGCCCGCTCCAGCCAGTGAGTCCGCTACAGAGCCCGCTCCAGCCAGTGAGTCCGCTACAGAGCCCGCTCCAGCCAGTGAGTCCGCTCCAGCCAGTGAGTCCGCTCCAGCCAGTGAATCCTTGTTGGGTGAGCCACCGCCTCACCCTCATAAGCGGAGGAGAAGGAGGAAAAGGGCTTCCTCCGTCCGACAAGGCCTGGAGACCACTCTAGAGGTTGTCTGTGGGTTCTCCAAGCGCCTTGCCCTGCCGGCGCCAACGAAGCGCCTTGCCCTGCCGGCGCCAACGAAGCGCCTTGCCCTGCCGGCGCCAACGAAGCGCCTTGCCCTGCCGGCGCCACCGAAGCGCCTTGCCCTGCCGGCGCCACCGAAGCGCCTTGCCCTGCCGGCGCCAACGAAGCGCCTTGCCCTGCCGGCGCCAACGAAGCGCCTTGCCCTGCCGGCGTCGCCGGAGCAGCCGGAGCACGCTGCCGTCCCAGAGCAGCCCCAGCCTGAGCACGCTGCCGTCCCAGAGCAGCCCCAGCCTGAGCACGCTGCCGTCCCAGAGCAGCCCCAGCCTGAGCACGCTGCCGTCCCAGAGCAGCTCCAGCCTGAGCACGTTGCCGTCCCTGAGCAGATCCAGTCCGAACACGTTGCCGTCCCAGAGCAGTTCCAGTCTGAGCCCGCTGCCGTCCCTGAGTCCTCCGCTCTCCCTGATACGGCCACGGAGGCCGTCACCGAGCTGTCCGCTCTCCCTGATACGGCCACGGAGGCCGTCACCGAGCTGCTCGTTCTCCCTGATACGGCCACGAAGCACCCTTGGCCAGCCCTGTCGCCACCGCCCAGATCTTCTGTCCTGCCGCCATCATCCAAGCCTTCTGCCCTGCCGCCGCCGCCGCCCAGGCTTTCTGCCCTGCCGCCACTGCCCAGGCCGTCTGAACCGTTGGAACCAGCCTGGTCAGTTCCTCCGGCACCACCCTGGCAATCAGCCAGGATTCCAGACCCGCTGGAACCAGCTTGGTCAGTTCCTCCAGCGCCACCCTGGCAATCAGCCAGGACTCCAGAACCACTGGAACCAGCCTGGTCAGTTCCTCCAGCACCGCCCTGGCTATCAGTTGGGCACCCTGGATCTGGCCCACCATCCCTCCCCCTGATCCTCCTCCTGTCCACCTCCCTCCTGAGTTTTTTGTGTTTTTGTTTGTTTTCTGGTGGAGCGTCTGGTAGCCGCTCCTTTGAGGGGGGGTAATGTCACGATCACCTGTGAGAGTGCCCATCAGCCACTAGAGGGCACTCCATCTTGGACTCTTGTATTCACCCCTGGACTCATTATTACACTCATTGCACTCAGCTGTTTTGTGTTTCATCATTAGTGTCTGTCTATTTAATCTCAGTTGTTTCTGTCCTCAGTTGTGGTTTGTTGTATTTGTTACGTGCACTGTTTTATATCTCTGGCTTGTTGTTTTGTGGACTGATTACCTGGATTTTGACCTCTTGCCTGCCTTGGATTTACGTTTCTGGACTCCCCAATAAATACTTATGCTGCACTTGGATCTTTTACATCTTGTCCTTGTGCACCCGTGACAGTTTGTTTTTATACAAAAGTTATCTCTCATAATCTTTCTCTTTACACATCAATTTCCAATTTATCAACAGTTTGTTTTTATACAAAAGTTATCTCTCATAATCTTTCTCTTTACACATCAATTTCCAATTTATCAACAGTTTGTTTTTATACAAAAGTTATCACTTCCAATTGTTTCACTGTTTACCCATAAACAAGTTATCTATATATCTCTCATAACAGCTGTACTTCATAAACAGCTAACTTCTTTTCACTTGTTTACACATACATGTCATTGAACATGTTTCTTCCTCCAAGGTATCTCTTTATGATAGCTGTATCTCATAAACAGCTTACTTCTGTTTATCTTCAAATCAAAGTTGTGTTGTCATTATCATTACTTATAAATCACCTATTTCAATAAATGTTTTTTTCTTCTTAAATCTCAGTTGTGTTGTCATCATTATTCTTTATAAGCAGAAGCGGTACAAGTAGCCTAGAAAAGTTGCATTTCCTAATGAAGCAGGGTGTAGCTCATATCAACAGTATATATAACTAACTCATCCATTATGCATTGGAGATATAACACATGTGCGTTGTGTTGCAGTATCTTAATCCGTTGTGCAGAGATAACATGACAGGTACTTATTGCACTTGCATTGCATACATGATCGAACTCATCCGTTGTGTGTTGCAGAGATAACAAATCACATATGCTGTTGCATTGCAATACATCAAGATGTAACCTTTTCATTGCATTGCATACCATAGTTAACTTATCATGCTTGTGCACAGAAGAAATTAATATAACATGTGCATTTAATACAACAACTAACATTCCTCGCGCATTGAAGAGAATATAACTAACACGTGGCGTTGCGATGAATGAACCAAATAACCCGCGGTGTTGCGATCAATGAACTAACTCATCCGTTGTGCAGTACAGACATAACGTGCATTGCAATAACTTAATCCGTTGTGCAGTGAAGAGATTTCACATATGACAGGTGCTCTTTCGCTGCATTGCATACAAGAACTAACTCTTTCCTTTTGAACACTGAAGAGAACTCAAATCACGTATGCTGTTGCATTGCAATGCGTCAACAAGTAACCGTTACATTGCATTGCATACAATAGTTAACTTATTATACTGTTGCATACAAGAACGAACTCTTTCCATAAGACACAAAAAAATCACATATGCTGTTGCATTGCAATAAATACAAGAACTCGCCGCTTCATTGCATTGCAAAGAATAGTGAACTTATTACGTTGGGCATAGAAGAAATTAATATTGTGTACAAGACCTAAAACCTTTTTCCTCATGCATTGAAGAAATAACACATTGCACATGGTGCAAAAACGGAACACCTAAGGCCGTGGATTTACACTGAAAGGACCCGAGCTTGTAAGGTCGGAACGTCCAACTGGTAGAATCTGACAAAAGTGGACGGCGAAGACCAGCCGGCCGCCTCACAGATGTCTTTGATTGAGACTCCACTGGACCAGGCCCACGAAGAAGCCATGCCTCTAGTGGAATGGGCTCTAACTCCGATGGGGCAAGTTGCGCCCACAGAGGAGTAAGAGAGAGCTATAGCGTCAACAGTCCATTGTGAAAGACGCTGTTTTGAGACCGGAGACCCTTTGGTGCGGCCACCAAAACAAACAAATAGCTGATCAAACTGCCTGAAAGGCTGTGATCGCTCGATGTAGATGCGTAAAGCCCTGACGGGGCATAATGATTCCAGCTCTAGCTCATCTGATGAACAGGGAAGCGTAGAGAGTGAAATAACTTGGCGTTGAGAGCACCTTGGGAACGTAGCCAACCCTTGGTTTCAGAACGACCATGGAGTCGTTTGGCCCGAACTCAAGGCATGCAGGGCTCACAGAGAGTGCCTGCAAATCGCCAACACGCTTAACCGACGCTAATGCAAGTAGCAAGGCGGTTTTGAGCGTTAAGGGCCTGAGGCCCGCTAGACGCAGTAGCTCAAAAGGAGGACCTTTAAGAGCTCTGAGGACCAAGGAAAGGTCCCAGGGGGGAACGGTGAGGGGTCGAGGAGGATGCAATTGCCTGGAGCCCCTCAAAAACTTAATGACCAGATCGTTCCACCCCACTGATTGTCCAGCGATGGGCGAGTGAAACGCTGGAATGGCTGCTACGTAGACTTTAAGCGTGGAGGGGGCTCGCCCCAACTCCAAACGATCCTGGAGGAAGGTTAGTATGGAAGATACATCGCATTCCTCCGGGTCTATGTTGCGTGTGGAACACCAGCTAACAAAGACTGACCACTTCTGGGCATAGAGGCGTCTTGTGGATGGGGCTCTCGCCTGGGAAATGGTATCTAGCACGTTCCTCGGGAGGTCAGACGGCTCCCGTCGAGGATCCACAGATGTAGAGCCCAAAGCTCCGGCTGCGGGTGCCAGATTGTTCTGTTCGCCTGAGAGAGAAGGTCCCGTCTCAGGGGGATTGGCCATGGGGCTTTTGTGGAAAGCCGGAACAGCTCCGAGGTCCAAATCTGGCTCCTCCAGAGTGGGGCCACTAACAGAACTCTGTGCTCGTCCTCTTTGATTCGCCTGATAACCTGAGGGATCAGGGCGATCGGAGGAAAGGCATAAAGAAGGGTATTGGGCCAGGTGTGGGCCAATGCGTCGTCCTCCTTCGAATAATAAGTCGGGCAATGAGAGTTGTCTTCTGAGGCGAAGAGGTCCACCTCTGCTCTCCCGAAGAACTCCCATATAGTGAGAACCGTCTGGGGGTGGAGCATCCACCCGTCCAAGGGGACGTTGTTCCGAGACAGCATATCTGTTCTTCCCGGGTATATGAGTCGCTCTGAGCGACCGAACCCTTGGGGATGCCCATTCCAGAAGACGCTTTGCCAGAGCGCATAAGCGACTGGATGCGCATAAGACCACTGTCATACTGTCCGACTGGACTAAGACGTGGCGATCCGTCAGATAAGCCTGGAAGGCATGGAGGGCTCGTGTCACTGGCAGCATTTCGAGGCAGTTGATGTGTAGGTTGCTTTCCTCGTGTGTCCACGAGCCGAGGACCGGAATGCCATCGCACAGAGCGCCCCAACCCGAGTTGGACGCGTCTGTCGAAAGTACCGTTCTTCATGACACCGCCTGTAGGGGTACTCCAAGAGTGAACCAAGTGGGGTTCATCCAGGGTTTCAGGGCTGCCAGACAGGCCTGATTGACCTTGAGACACAGGCGACTGTGACGCCAAGCGTAGGGAGGGACCCGAACTTTCAACCAATACTGCAGAGGCCGCATGCGAAGCAGGCCAAGCTGGAGAACTGGGGAGGTGGAAGCCATGAGCCCTAGCAAACCTCTGGAACAGCTTCAGAGGGAGGTAGGCTTTGTTCTTGACGGAGGCCGTGAGCTGCTGAATGGCCAGAGCGCGTTCTGGCGAGACTACTGCCGTCATACGGACAGAGTCGAAGACTGCGCCCAGGAACGAGATACGTTGAGTGGGAAGCAGTGAGCTCTTGGCTGGGTTGACCCAGGTGCTCTAGTTCTGTGCGCGAGCTGGCTAGGATGAGCCAGTCGTCGAGGTAGTTAAAAACGCGTATTCCCATCTGTCTCAGAGGGGAAAGAGGACTTCATGGACTTTGTAAAGGTGCGAGGAGCCAGGGAGAGCCCGAAGGGGAGGACCGTATATTGGTAAGCCACACCCTCGAACGCGAATCTCAAGAATCGCATGTGATGGGGGGGCTATCTGGATGTGAAAGTAAGCGTCCTTCAGATCCAGTGAACAGAACCAGTCCTCGTGGCAAATCTGCGCGAGGATCTGCTTCAGTGTCAGTACTTTGAACTTTCGCTTCATGAGGGAAAGGTTCAACAACCTGAGGTCCAGAATGGGCCTGAGACCGCCGTCTTTCTTTGGCACCAAGAAGTAGCGGCTGTAGAAGCCCGACTCGCTCTCTGGGAAGGGAACTATTTCTATAGCCCCTTTTCTCAGCAGAGTTAAAACCTTGGTTCGGAGGACATGTGCGTCGTCCGCTTGTACCGAAGTCTGAATAACCCCGCCAAACTGTGGAGGTCTTCTGGCAAACTGGAGCAAGTAGCCCTGGCTTATGACCCTTAGAATCCAGTCTGACACGCCGGGGATGGCTTTCCAAGCCTCGGCCCGGGTGGCGAGAGGGAGAATAATATCGGATGACGGCCCGCTTAAGAGGGGGTCGAACACCGAGGTGGGTGGAAGAGGAAATTTGCTCTTTTGTGGAGTGTTTAAAAAAATGGGAAGGGCGCAACACATGTGGGCCCTGTTACAGCAGGTTGTGTTCCTCCCACGCCCAGAGATAAACGAGGCGGAGGGGAGTTTGCACGAGAGAGCATTTGGGGCAGTCCGGCCGTGGCGAGACCTGCCCCAATCCTCTTCCTTCTCAGATCAGGATGACTTCGGAGTCGCCGGGTCCAGCGCAATCCTGGGCCGGGGTCCCTGCCGTCTGGGGAAGGACGAGCGCTTGGAAGGGCGCGGGCACTGGCGGTGGTCTTTGAGCGGCGCTGCTTGGGAAGCAGAGGGGGCAGGCTTGGTCTGCTGAGCCGGCGCAGGCCTGGGGCGGCTGGAAGCAGACACAGAGCTAGAGCGTTTCGGCAGAAAGTGTCTCATCGCCTGAGAAGACTTCTGAGCTGCAGTAAAACGCTCCGTGAAACCCTCCACCGCTGGTCCAAAGAGCCCTGACGGGGACACGGGGGCATCCAGGAAAGCCTGATCTTTAATTTCCGTCAGGTTGAGCCATAAGTGGCGTTCCAGCACTACCAGACTGGCCATTGACCTGCCAATGGCCTGGGCCGTGGCCTTCGTGGCCCGCAGGGCTAAATCAGTGGCGCTGCGGAGGTCCCTGAAAGCAGGCGCGTCGATGCCAGACTCGTCCAGGGAGCGGAGAAGTTTGGCCTGGAACACCTGGAAGATGGCCATTGAATACAGTGCTGAGGCGGCTTGGCCCACGGAGGCATAAGCTCTTCCTGCCAGGGCGGAGGTGGTCCTGCAGGGTTTGGACGGGAGAGCTCTTTTGATCTTCCATCCCACAGCCGCGGTAGGGCAGAGATGAGCGGCCACTGCTTCGTCCAGGGGTGGTAGATGCTTGTAGCCCTTTTCCTCCGAGCCGTCCACAGTGGTGAGGGCTGAGCGGTGGGTAGTATGCAGGCGTGCAGAGTAGGCGGTCGATGGGCTCCAGGGAAGGCAGGGGGGCAGGGTCGTCGACTCGCCAACCCACACTTTGGGTTCAGAGGCCGCCATTGACATTGAGTCGAAGAGTGGCTCTTCATCTGATCTGCCGAAAGAGACGAGGTCGCTCGCTTCCGCTGAGGACGCTGGTCCAGGTGGGAGAATGAGACGGGGGAATGCTCTCTGTTGGGAGAGGGTGAGGCACGCAGGCGCTGGGCCGACGTGGGCTCGCCCATCTCCATGCGCTGAACCATCCTGCCCCGCGGTCTCGCCGGCTCGCGAGGAGAGGGGGACGGGAGGGCGCGAACGGCGGGGTCGTTCTCCCTGAAGAAGGCGGCCCGTGAGCGCAGAGACGCCAAACTCATGCACTCGCAGTGCGGGCATGAGCCGCCGACAAGTGCGTCATCCACGTGGGGCTTGCCCAGACATCCAACGCATTCACCGTGCCCGTCTCCTTCGTGCAGAGGGGCTCTGCACGTACCACAGGAGTGGTGTGGCATTTAAAAATGCTGGGTGCCGTGAAAACGGCGATTGGGAGGCTCTTTAACGGCGAGGGCCGGGCTCGAAGCGGTGAAAACCGCTGGAAAAGTGGTTGTGTAACCGCGGGGAGACGCTCAAGGACGCGCCGGATGGCGGCAGGCTGGGTAGCGAGTGGCGAGCTTCTTTCTCGGCGAGCAGGCTTCGGCGAGGATCAGTGAAGAGAAGTAGAGTCGTCGCTGAAGGAGAAAGGACTGATGGCCTATGGCGAAACGCTCGCTTATATAGCACTTTACCCCACCCCTTTCGGCGGGAAAGTTCGCGCGCTCTGTCGCCATAATCCGCGCAGCTAAGCCGCGCTGTCATTGGTTCAACAACCTGTCTATGAGTGAACCAATGACGATGCAGTTACACTGCGTTATTGAAAAGGCTTCAGTAGCGGGGAAAAAGGGAGACTTTTCCCCCATACGCAGTACGAGTGAAGTATCGAAAGGGAACCAACATATAGAGCATTAGAGAATACATATAAGGTATGCGTTATTTCATTGCATTTTATACAAGAACTGACTTTCATTCCTTATGCATTGAAGAGATAACATATATGGTGTAGCGATTAATCAGTTCATTTATCGCACGCAACTATGTTATACATTATCATTGTCTCCTTCTCATGTTATTTCACGCTTAAAGAAGTCCATATTAGACCTACTGAACATATTAATCCTCGATCATGAACTTTCCATAATGACTCATTGGTTCCTTCCGATTTTCTTTCAGCCATACAGAAGTCCATTAATAATGGATCTATTTCTGGCCAAAGAGTACTTGATCTTGAACTTTTTATTTATTCTTACAACTTCTGATGTCACATTAGCCATACTGTAGTCCATATTTGACCCAATGAACATATTTCGGCCCCAAGAGTTCTCAGTCTTGAACTTTTAATACATACTCATTGATTCACTCTGATGTTAGTTCAGCCATATGTGAACCCATTTTGACCTCCTGAATAAATTTCTGGCAAATTTGTCCTTAATGATTAACTTTTTGTATAAACTGATTGACTCCTTCTGATAAAATATCAGACATATAGTATTACATATATTTGATCTAATGGACATATTCCTGGCAAAATAGTCCTAGATCATGAACTTTTTATACATTTTCATAGACTCCTGATTATGCGTCATCCATTGAATATTGAATATTTGACCATATTAATGGCCATATTTGTGGCCCAAGAATACTCAATCTTGAACTTTCAGTACATATTCATTGATTTACTCTGATGTTACTTCAGTCATATATGAACCCGTTCTGACCTACTGAACAAACTTCTGGCAAATTTGTCCTTTTATACATACTCATTGACTCATTATATGATACATCACTTGTAGAGTATTGCAATATTGCACCTAATGGCCATATTTTTGGCCAAAGAGTACTCAATCTTGAACTTTTATATATACTCATGCCTTCTGATGTAACTAATGAATATTTTTATGGCCCAAGAGTACTCGATCTTGAACTTTCAATACATACTCATTGATACACTCTTACGTTACTTTATATGAACCCATTTTGACCTATTGAATAAATTTTAGGCAAATTAGTCCTCAGTTATGAACTTTTTATATGAACTCATTGACTACTTCTGATGATACATCATCAATAGAGCATTGCATATTAAAGGACACATTTCTGGCCCAAGAGTACTCGATCTTGAACTTTAATGCTGACTCCTTCTGATGTTACTTCACCCATTCAGAAGTCCATATTAGACCTACTGAACATATTTCTGACCCAAAAGTCCTTGATCATGATCTTTCTGTACATACTCATTACCTCACTCTGATGTTACTTCAGACATACATGATCCCATGCTTGACCTATTGAACATAGTATTTCTGGCAAATTAGTCCTCGATCATGAAAATTTTATACAAACTCATTAACTCCTTCTGATGATAAGTCAGCTTATTTGACCTAATGGTCATATTTTTGGCCAGAGAGTACTCAGTCTTGTAATTTTTATATATACATACGCCTTCTGATGTCACATCAGCCACACTGTAGTCCATATTTGACCTAATGAACATATTTCTGGCAAATTAGTACCCGATCTTGAACTTTCAATACATACTCATTTACTCATTCTGATGTTACTTCAGTCAAGCATGAGCCCATATTTGACCTACAGAACATATCTCTGGCACATAAGTCATTGCTCATCAACTTTTTAAAAATACTCACTGACTCCTGATGATACGTCAGCCATAGAGTGTTGCAAATTTGACCTAAAGGACATATTTCTGGCCAGAGAGTTCTCGATCTTGAACTTTTCATACATTACTATTGACTATTTCTGATGTTACTTCACCCATACAGAAGTCCATATTACACATATTGAACGTATTTCTGACAAATTAGTCCTCGATCATGAACTTCCTCTACATACTTATTGACTCTATCCGTTGTTAGATATGCTAGACATCAGTCCATATTTGACTGACTGAACATATTTCTGGACAAAGAATATTCGACATTGAGTAGTCATATTTCACCTAATGAACATATTACTGGCCCAAGAGTACTCGATCTTGATCTTTCTAATATATACTCACTGACTCCTGATTTTATTTCAGCCGTACAGAAGTCCATATTAGACCTATTCAAAAAAAAATTCTGTTCCAAGAGTATTCGATCACAAACTTTGTAAGGATGCCTCACACCGATGTTACTTGAGCCATAGGGTATTTTATATTTGATCTAATAGACATATTTCTGACCAATGAGTACTCGTTCTTGAACTTTTTATTTATACTTACACCATCTGATATCACATCAGCCATACTGTAGTCCTAAATTATCCCAATGGACATATTTCTGTCCAAAGAGTACTCGATCTTGAACTTTTCATACATTACTATTGACTATTTCTGATGTTACTTCACCCATACAGATGTTCATATTAGACATATTGAACATATTTCTGGCAAATTAGTCCTTGATCATGAACTTCCTATTCATACTTATTGACTCTATCTGTTGTTAGATATGCCAGACATTAGTCCATATTTGATTGACTGAACATATTTCTGTCCAAAGAACATTCACCATTGAAGTTTTTATATATACTCACTGACGTCTTCTGATGCCACATCAGCCATGTAGAAGTCTATATTTGACCTACTGAACGTATTTCTGGCCCAATAGTTCTCAATCATGAACTGTCTATACATACTCATTGAGTCCTTCTGATTTTATTTCAACCATACAGAGGTCCATATTAGACCCAATTAAATTTTATCCTGTCCCAAGAGTCTTCGATCATGAACTTTATAAAGAAGCCTCACAGTGATGTTACTTCAGCCATAGAGTATTGTATTTTTGGTGTAATGGATACATTTCTGGCAAAGTAGCCCTCCTCGATCATGAGCTTTCTATATATACTCATTGACTTTATCTGATGTTACATCAAACATACAGAAGTCCATTTCTGACCTACTGAACATAATTCTGGCCCAAGAGTATTCGATTATGAACTTTCTATACATACTCATCGATTCACTCTGATGTTACTTGATGTACTTTACATATTTCTGCCAAATCAGACCTCGATCATGAACTTTTTATTCAATCCAATTGACACCTTCTGATGATATATCAGCTATATAACGTATTGCATATTTGACCTACTGGACATTTTTCTGGCCAAAGACTTCTCGTTCTTGAACTTTTTATTTATACTTATGTCTTATGATGTCACATCAGCCATACTGTAATCCATATCTGACCTAATGAACACATTTTGGGCTCAAGAGTTCTCGATATTTTAGCCATACAGAAGTCTATATTAGACCTAATTAAGTTTTTTTCTGTCCCAAGAGTCTTTGATCATTAACTTTATTAAGATAACTGATGATACTTCAGCCATAGAGTATTGTATATTTGACGTAATGGACAAATTTCTGGCAAAAAAAGCCCTCGATCATGAGCTTTCTATATAAAATCATTGACTTTATCTGATGTTCAACCATACAGAAGTTCATATTTGACTTACTGAAAATGATCCCGACCAAAGAGTACTCAATCATGAACTTTCTATACATGCTCATTGACTCACTCTGATGTTACTTCACCCATGCAGAATAAACATTAGACCTACTGAACATATTTCTGGCCAAAAAGTATTCGATATTGCACTTTTCATTGCACTCTTTGACGCAGCTATAGTCCATATGTGACCTAATGAACATAATTCTGATCCAAGTCAATGAGTATGTAAAAAAAGTTCATGATCTACGACTGATTAACTACAAATTTGTCAATTAGCTCAAATATGCAATACTCGATGGCTGATGAAGCATCAGAAGGAGTCAAGGAATTTATATAAAAAGATGATTATTGAGGACAAATGAAAAGTTCAAGATTGAGTACCCTTTGGCCAAAAATATGTGAAATATGGGCTCACGGTATGTCTGAAATAACATTCAGAGTGAGTCAAAGAGTATGTATAGAACGTTCATGATAGAGGGCTATTTTGCCAGACATATGTCCATTAGTTCAAATATTCAGTACTCTATGGATGAAGCAACATCAGAGTGAGGCATGAATATAAAGTTTATGATCGAGATCTCTTGGGACAAAAAAAAATTTAATCAGGTCTAATATGGACTTCTGTATGGTTGAAATAAAAACAGAGGGAGTCAATGAGTATGTATAGAAATTTCATGATGGAGTTATCATGGGCCAGAAATATGTTCAGTGGGTCTAACATGGACTTCTGTATGGGCAAAGTAACTTCAGTAGGAGTCAATAGTAATGTATGAAAAGTTCAAGATCGAGTACTCTTTGGCCAGAAATGTGTCTCTTAGGTCAAATATGCAATGCTCTATTGATGATGTATCATCAGAAGTAGTCAATGAGTTCATATAAAAAGTTCATAACTAATTTGCCTGAAATTTGTTCAATAGGTCAAAATGGGTTCATATATGGCTGAAGTAACGTCAGAGTGAATCAATGAGTATGTATTGAAAATTCAAGATCGAGTACTCTTGGGACAGAAATATGTTCATTAGGCCAAATATGTAATACTCTTTAGCTGACGTATCATTTGAAGTAGTCAACAAGTTTGTATAAAGAGTTCATGACTAAGGACTAATTTGACAGAAAGATTTTCAATAGGTCAAACATGGGTTCATGTATCTGAAGTAATATCAGAGTGAGGTAATGAGTATGTATAGAAAGTTCATGATCGAATACTCTTGGGCCCAAAATATGTTTATTAGTTCAGATATGGACTGATATGACATCAGAAGGATGTCAGTTGAGAAAGTTTGTGATCAAGGATTAATTTGTCAAAAAAAGTTCATGATCAATGGGATTGAAGTAACATCAGAGTGAATCAATGAGTTTGTATTGAAAGTTCAAGATCGTGTAGTCTTGGGCCAGAAATATGTTCATGACGTCAAATATGCAATACTCTATAGCTGACAAAAAGATCAAGATCAAGTTCAGAAAGATCAAGATCGAGTACTCTTGGGCCCAAAATAGGTTCATTAGTTCATATATGGACTACTGTATGGCTGATGTGACATCAGAATGTGTAAGTATGCATAAATAAAAAGTTAAAGAACGAGTACTCTTTGTCCAGTATGTCCATTAGGTCAAATATGCAATACTCTATTGCTGATGTGTCATCAGGAGGAGTCAAGGAGTGTGTATAAAAAGTTAATGAGCGAGGACTTATTTGACAGAAATGTGTTCAGTAGGTCAAATATGGGCTCATGGTATGTCTGAAATAACATGCAGAGTGAGTCAACGAGTATGTATAGAACGTTCATGATAGAGGGCTATTTTGCCAGACATATGTCCATTAGGTCAAATATTCAGTACTCTATGGATGAAGCAACATCAGAGTGAGGCATGAATATAAAGTTTATGATCGAGATCTCTTGGGACAAAAAAAAATTTAATCAGGTCTAATATGGACTTCTGTATGGTTGAAATAAAATCAGAAGGAGTCAATGAGTATGTATAGAAAGTTCATGATCGAATACTCTTGGGCCAGAAATATGTTTATTAGTTCAAATATGGACTGATTTGACATCAGAAGGACTCAATAAGTCAATAGAAAAAGTTCATGATCAAGGATTAATTTGTCAAAAATATGTTCAGTAGGTCTAATATGGACTACGGTATGGGCGAAGTAACTTCAGAATGAGTCAATAATAATTTATGAAATGTTCAAGATTGAGTGCTCTTTGGTCAGAAATATGTCCGTTAGTACTAATACGCAATGGTCTATGGCTGATGTATAATCAGGAGTCAAAGAGTATGTATAAAAAGTTCATGATCTAGTTTGCCAGACATATGTCCATTAGGTCAAATATTCAATACTATATGGCTTAAGACTCAACACTCTATAGCTAACATTAGAGTGAGGCATTCATATAAAGTTCATGATCGAGAACTCTTGGGTGAATTTTTTTTTTTTAATCATGTCTAAACTGGACAACTGTATGGTTGAAATAAAATCAGAAGGAGTCAAGGAGTATGTATAGAAAATTCTTGATCGAGTACTCTTGGGTCAGAAAAATGTTCAGTAGGTCTAATCTTAACCTGTATGGGTGAAGTAACATCAGAAGGAGTCAATATTAATGTATGAAAAGTTCAAGATTGAATACTCTTTGTCCAGAAATATGTCCTTTAGGTCAAATTTGCAACACTCTATGGCTGACGTATCGTCACAAGGAGTCAGTGAGTATCTATAAAACGTTGATTGAGCAATGACTAATTTGCCAGAGATATGTTCTGTAGGTCAAATATGGGCTCATCTATGGCTGAAGTAACATCAGAATGAGTCAATGAGAATGTATTGAAAGTTTAAGATTGGGTACTAATTTGCCAGAAATATGTTCATAAGGTCAAATATGCAATACTCTATAGCTGACATATCATCAGAAGGACTCAATAATAATGTATAAAAAGTTCAAGATTGAATAATCTTTGGTCACAAATATGTCCATTAGGTCAAATATTCAATATTCTATGGCTGTTGTATAATCAAGAGTATGTAAAAAAAAGTTCATGATCTAGGACTGTTTTGCTAGAAATATGTCCATTAGGTCAAATGTGCAATGCTCTACTATGGCTAATGTAGCATCAGAAGGAGTCAAGGATTTTATATTAAAAAGTTCATCAAGGACAAATTTGCCAAAAATGTGTTCACTAGGTCAAAATGGGATGAAATAACATCAGAAAGTTCAGAAAAGTCATAAAGGTCAGAAAGTTCAAGATCGAGTACTCTTGGGCCCAAAAAAGGTTCATTAGTTCATATGTGGACTACAGTATGGCTGATGTGACATCAGAATGCGTAAGTACGCATAAATAAAAATTTAAAGAACGAGTACTCTTTGTCCAGTATGTCCATTAGGTTAAATCTGCAATACTCTATTGCTGATGTGTCATGAGGAGGAGTCAATTAGTGTGTATAAAAAGTTCATGATCGAGGACTAATTTGACAGAAATATGTTCAGTGGGTCTAACATGGATTTCTGTATGGGCAAAGTAACTTCAGTAGGAGTCAATAGTAATGTATGAAAAGTTCAAGATCGAGTACTCTTTGGCCAGAAATATGTCCTTTAGGTCAAATATGCAATGCTCTATTGATGATGTATCATCAGAAGTAGTCAATGAGTTCATATAAAAAGTTCATAACTAATTTGCCTGAAATTTGTTCAGTAGGTCAAAATGGGTTCATATATGGCTGAAGTAACGTCAGAGTGAATCAATGAGTATGTATAGAAAGTTCAAGATCGAGTACTTTTGGGCCAGAAATATGTTCATTAGGCCAAATATGTAATACTGTAATACAAGTTTGTATAAAGAGTTCATGACTAAGGACTAATTTGACCGAAAAGTTTTCAATAGGTCAAACATGGGTTCAAGTTCAGAAAGGTCAGAAAAATCAAGATCAAGTACTCTTGGGCCCAAAATATGTTCATTAGTTCAAATATGGACTACAGTATGGCTGATGTGACATCAGAATGCGCAAGTACGCATAAATAAAAAGTTAAAGAACGAGTACTCTTTGTCCAGTATGTCCATTAGGTCAAATATGCAATACTCTATTGCTGATGTGTCATCACTGGGAGTCAATGAGTGTGTATAAAAAGTTCATGATCGAGGACTAATTTGACAGAAATATGTTCAGCAGGTGAGTCTGAAATAACATTCAGAGTGAGTCAACGAGTATGTATAGAACGTTCATGATAGAGGGCTATTTTGCCAGACATATATCCATTAGGTCAAATATTCAGTACTCTATGGATGAAGCAACATCAGAGTGTAACATCAACTGTATGGTTGAAATAAAATCAGAAGGAGTCAATGAGTATGTATAGAAAGTTCATGATGGAGTTATTGTGGGCCAGAAATATGTTCAGTAGGTCTAACATGGACTTCTGTATGGGCAAAGTAACTTCAGTAGGAGTCAATAGTAATGTATGAAAAGTTCAAGATCGAGTACTCTTTGGCCAGAAATATGTCCCTTAGGTCAAATATGCAATGCTCTATTGATGATGTATCATCAGAAGTAGTCAATGAGTTCATATAAAAAGTTCATAACTAATTTGCCTGAAATTTGTTCAATAGGTCAAAATGGGTTCATATATGGCTGAAGTAACGTCAGAGTGAATCAATGAGTATGTATAGAAAGTTCAAGATCGAGTACTTTTGGGCCAGAAATATGTTCATTAGGCCAAATATGTAATACTCTTTAGCTGACGTATCATTAGAAGTAGTCAACAAGTTTGTATAAAGAGTTCATGACTAAGGACTAATTTGACAGAAAAGTTTTCAATAGGTCAAACATGGGTTCAAGTTCAGAAAGGTCAGAAAGATCAAGATCGAGTACTCTTGGGCCCAAAATAGGTTCATTAGTTCATATATGGACTACAGTATGGCTGATGTGGTGACATCAGAATGCATAAGTACGCATAAATAAAAAGTTAAAGAACGAGTACTCTTTGTCCAGTATGTCCATTAGGTGAAATATGCAATACTCTATTGCTGATGTGTCATCAGGAGGAGTCAAAGAGAGTGTATAAAAAGTTCATGATCGAGGACAAATTTGACAGAAATATGTTCAGTAGGTCAAATATGGGCTCATGGTATGTCTGAAATAACATTCAGAGTGAGTCAACGAGTATGTATAGAACATTCTTGATAGAGGGCTATTTTGCCAGACATATGTCCATTAGGTCAAATATTCAGTACTCTATGGATGAAGCAACATCAGAGTGAGGCATGAATATAAAGTTTATGATTGAGATCTTTTGGGACAAAAAAAATGTAATCAGGTCTAATATGGACTTCTGTATGGTTGAAATAAAATCAGAAGGAGTCAATGAGTATGTAAAGAAAGTTCATGATGGAGTTATCGTGGGCCAGAAATATGTTCATTGGGTCTAACATGGACTTCTGTATGGGCAAAGTAACTTCATTAGGAGTCAATAGTAATGTATGAAAAGTTCAAGATCGAGTACTCTTTGGCCAGAAATATGTCCCTTAGGTCAAATATGCAATGCTCTAGTGATGATGTATCATCAGAAGTAGTCAATGAGTTCATATAAAAAGTTCATAACTAATTTGCCTGAAATTTGTTCAATAGGTCAAACATGGGTTCATGTGTCTGAAGTAATATCAGAGTGAGGTAATGAGTATGTATATAAAGTTCATGATTGAATAATCTTGGGCCCGAAATATGTTTATTAGTTCAAATATTGGCTGATATGACATCGGAAGGACTCAATAAATCAGTGAAAAAGTTCATGATCAAGGATTAATTTGTCAAAAATATGTTCAGTATGTCTAATATGGACTTCGGTATGGGCAAAGTAACTTCAGAAGGAGTCAATAATAATTTATGAAATGTTCAAGATTGAGTGCTCTTTGGTCAGAAATATGTTTGTTAGTACTAATACGCAATGGTCTATGGCTGATGTATAATCAGGAGTCAAAGAGTATGTATAAAAAGTTCATGATCTAGTTTGCCAGACATATGTCCATTAGGTTAAATATTCAATACTCTATGGCTTAAGACTCAACACTCTATAGCTAACATTAGAGTGAGGCATTCATATAAAGTTCATGATCGAGAACTCTTGGGAGACTTTTTTTTTCAATCATGTCTAAAATGGAAAACTGTATGAAATAAAATCAGAAGGAGTCAAGGAGTATGTATTGAAAATTCTTGATCAAGTACTCTTGGACCAGAAATATGTTCAGTAGGTCTAATGTTAACCTGTATGGATGAAGTAACATCAGAAAGAGTCAATGAGTATGTAAAGAAAGTTCATGTGTGAGGAATCTTAGGCCAAAATTTTTTCTTACGTTAATCAAATATGGACTTCTGATTGTCAATGGGTAGAAATAGAAAGTTCAAGATCAACGACTCTTAGACCAGAAATATGTCCATAAGGTCAAAAAAGGACTTCTGTATGGCCCATGTAACATCAGATAGAGATAATGAGAGTGTAATAGAAAGTTCATGATCAAGGACTAATTTGTCAGAAATATTTTCAGTAGGTCTAATTTTTGGGCATTATGTACGTATAAAATAAGTTCAAGTTCGAATACACTTTGGCAAGACATATGCTCATCAGGTCAAATATGCACTACTATATGGCTGATGTATCATTAGAGGTCAATGAGCAGAAATAGAAAGTTCATGATCAAGGACTAATTTGGCAGACAAATGTTCATTCGGTCTATATAACACCAGAATTATTCATTAAGTATGTATAAAAAAGTTCAAGCTTGAATACTCTTTTGCCACAAATATGTCCATTAGGTCAAATATGGAACTTCTGAATGGCTGATATAACATCAGAAGTAGTCAATGAGTATGTACAGAAAGTTCATCATCGAGGGCTCTTTTGCCAGAAATAAAGTCAGTAGGTCAAATGAAGACTCATCTATGGCTGATGTTACATCAGAAAGAGTCAATGAGTGTGTTATAGAAAGTTCATGATGAAGGACTAATTTGTCAGAAATATTTTGAGTAGGCCTAAAATGGCCATTGATTATGTATAAAAAAGTCTAAAATCGAGCACACTTTGGCTAGATATATGTCCATTAGGTCTAATACGCACTACTGTATGGCTGACGTATCATCAGAAGGAGTCAATGGGTAGAAATAGAAAGTTCAAGATCAACGACTCTTAGGCCAGAAATATGTCCATTAGGTCAAAACTGGACTTCTGTACGGCTGATGTAACCTTAGAATAAATCAAATGAGTATGTCCAGAAAGTTCATGATCGAGGGCTCTTTGGCCAGACATGTGATCAGTAGGTCAAATGAAGATTTATCTATGGCTGATGTAACATCAGAAAGAGTCAATGGAAGTGTTTTGAAAGGTAATGAACGAGTACTCTTGGACCAGAAAAGTGTTCAGAAGGTCAAATATGGACTACTGAATGGCTGATGTAACATCAGAAAGAGTCAATGAGTATATAAAGAAAGTTCATGTGTCTTAGGCCAAAATTTTTTCTTACGTTAATCAAATATGGACTTCTGATTGTCAATGGGTAGAAATAGAAAGTTCAAGATCAACGACTCTTAGGCCAGAAATATGTCCATAAGGTCAAAAAAGGACTTCTGTATGGCCGATGTAACATCAGATAGAGACAATGAGAGTGTAATAGAAAGTTCATGATCAAGGACTAATTTGTCAGAAATATTTTCAGTAGGTCTAATTTTTGGGCATTATGTACGTATAAAATAAGTTCAAGTTCGAATACACTTTGGCCAGATATATGCCCATCAGGTCAAATATGCACTACTGTATGGCTGATGTATCTTTAGAAGTCAATGGGCAGAAATAGAAAGTTCATGATCAAGGACTAATTTGGCAGACAAATGTTCATTCGGTCTATATAACACCAGAATTATTCATTAAGTATGTATAAAAAAGTTCAAGCTTGAATACTCTTTTGCCACAGATATGTCCATTAGGTCAAATATGGAACTTCTGAATGGCTGATATAACATCAGAAGTAGTCAATGAGTATGTACAGAAAGTTCATCATCGAGGGCTCTTTTGCCAGAAATAAGGTCAGTAGGTCAAATGAAGACTTATCTATGGCTGATGTTACATCAGAAAGAGTCAATGAGTGTGTTATAGAAAGTTCATGATGAAGGACTAATTTGTCAGAAATATTTTGAGTAGGCCTAAAATGGGCATTGATTATGTATAAAAAAGTTCAAAATCGAGCACACTTTGGCTAGATATATGTCCATTAGGTCTAATACGCACTACTGTATGGCTGACGTATCATCAGAAGGAGTCAATGGGTAGAAATAGAAAGTTCAAGATCAACGACTCTTAGGCCAGAAATATGTCCATTAGGTCAAAACTGGACTTCTGTACGGCTGATGTAACCTTAGAATAAATCAAATGAGTATGTCCAGAAAGTTCATGATCGAGGGCTCTTTGGCCAGACATGTGATCAGTAGGTCAAATGAAGATTTATCTATGGCTGATGTAACATCAGAAAGAGTCAATGGAAGTGTTTTGAAAGGTAATGAACGAGTACTCTTGGACCAGAAAAGTGTTCAGAAGGTCAAATATGGACTACTGAATGGCTGATGTAACATCAGAAAGAGTCAATGAGTATATAAAGAAAGTTCATGTGTCTTAGGCCAAAATTTTTTCTTACGTTAATCAAATATGGACTTCTGATTGTCAATGGGTAGAAATAGAAAGTTCAAGATCAACGACTCTTAGGCCAGAAATATGTCCATAAGGTCAAAAAAGGACTTCTGTATGGCCGATGTAACATCAGATAGAGACAATGAGAGTGTAATAGAAAGTTCATGATCAAGGACTAATTTGTCAGAAATATTTTCAGTAGGTCTAATTTTTGGGCATTATGTACGTATAAAATAAGTTCAAGTTCGAATACACTTTGGCCAGATATATGCCCATCAGGTCAAATATGCACTACTGTATGGCTGATGTATCTTTAGAAGTCAATGGGCAGAAATAGAAAGTTCATGATCAAGGACTAATTTGGCAGACAAATGTTCACTCGGTCTATATAACACCAGAATTATTCATTAAGTATGTATAAAAAAGTTCAAGCTTGAATACTCTTTTGCCACAGATATGTCCATTAGGTCAAATATGGAACTTCTGAATGGCTGATATAACATCAGAAGTAGTCAATGAGTATGTACAGAAAGTTCATCATCGAGGGCTCTTTTGCCAGAAATAAGGTCAGTAGGTCAAATGAAGACTTATCTAGAGTCAATGAGTGTGTTATAGAAAGTTCATGATGAAGGACTAATTTGTCAGAAATATTTTCAGTAGCCATTGAGCATTTGGCATTATGTATAAAAAAGTTCAAAAATCGAGCACACTTTGGCTAGATATCTGTCCATTAGGTCTAATACGCACCACTGTATGGCTGACGTATCATCAGAAAGGAGTCAATGGGTAGAAATAGAAAGTTCAAGATCAACGACTCTTAGGCCAGAAATATTTCCATTAGGTCAAAACTGGACTTTCTGTATGGCTGAAGAAACATTAGAAGAAATCAATGAGTATGTCCAGAAAGTTCATGTTTGAGGGCTCTTTGGCCAGAAATATGATCAGAAGGTCGAATGAAGACTTATCTATGGCTGATGTAACATCAGAAAGAGTCAAGTGTTTTGAAAGGTAATGAACGAGTACTCTTGGACCAGAAAAGTGTTCAGAAGGTCAAATATGGGCTACTGAATGGCTGATGTAACATCCCATGGAGTCAATGAGTATGTCTAGAAGGTTCATGTTCAAGGGCTCTTAGGACAGAAAAAACGTTAAGCTCGTCAAATATGGACAATTTATGAATAACCTTTTGCTTATGCTTTTTGGCTGATTTAATATCAGAGGGAGCCTTTGATTATGGATAGTACATTCATATTTGAAGACTCATCGACTAACAATATGTTCAAATATGTCAAATGTGCTGGACTTTTGTATGGCTGACGTAACATCAGAATGAGTCATTGCGTCAATGAGTAAAAAAGTTCATGATCGAGGAATCTTGGCTCAGACAACATGTACGCCCCGGGTTACTTCACTGTTAACCCTGTTCCCTTTTAAAGGCTACACTCCAAGTTGACACACTTCACAGCCTGGGGGTGTACTAACTCGTAACACATTTGATTTCGATTGCAATGCGTACAATGCATTCGATTTTCCAATAAGGACCATTTTCCTTTTCCATGATATTATACATTTTTTAATTTCACTGCATGCAAAGAACTATGGTTGTTGTGCATTTAAGAGCTTTCATATTTGTTTTAGCATTGTAATGCCTACATAACCTGACTTGTATTGGTTTTTGCATTGAAGAATGATACAAGAGACATTCTGTTTTATTGCATATGCGTTGCAATGAACAATTAACTTCTTCCGTTGTAATATGGAAGATGTCATTTGTAACATATGAGCTTTCAGCATTATAATGCATAGAAAACTAATTTGTGTGGAATGAAGAGATAAAATATCGTTGTGCAGTTGAAAAATCAAACATAAGCTATGCACTTGTTGCTTTTCAATGAATGCAAGTACTAATTCCGTTGTGTACTGAAGAGTTAAACATATGTGTTGTTGAAGGGTGCACTGTGCACTGAAAAGACAATATATATGTGCTATAGCTTTGCTTTGCATACAACTAACTTGTACATTTGTGTAGAAGAGACGGAGATAACATAACATGCGCCTTTGCATTACAATGCAATTGTCATTGCATTACAATGCAATGCATACAAAAACTAATTCATTCCGTTAAGATAACATATGTGCTATTCCATTTCATTGCACATACGCTCCAACGTTGTGCAATTGAAGAATAACATAATCTATGCACTTTCGTTTTGCTCATTCCGTTTGTCCGTTGAAAAATAACACGTAATATGGGTGTTTCATGGCATTGCATAAAACAACTAACTTCCGTTGTATATCGTCGTTATAAGATGTAACGAGAATTTTGCATTACAAAGCATAGAAGATCTAGCTCATTTTGCTGTGCAATGAAGAGATTAACATATGTGCTGTTGCAGTGCATTGCGCACAAAACCTATCGTTGTGCAATGAAGAATAACATATGTGCTGTTGAAGAGATAACAAGTATTGCATAAAGTTCTTATTACTCTGTGCACTGAAACGACAAAACATGACACATGTGCTATTCAACAACTAACCTTTTTCATTTGTGTATTGAAGAGATTAACATGAGCCTTTTTCATTGAAAATGCATTATAATGCAATGCTTACAAAAACAAATAAATTCCGTATGTGTTATTGCATTTCATTGCACATACGCTCCAGCGTTTACAGTGCATTCAAGAACTAACTCAAACCGCTGTGCACTGAAAAGACAACACAATAACATATATGCTGTCGCGTTGCTTTGCATACAACTTATACATTTGTTTATAAAAGAGATAATAACGTGAGCTTTGCAGTACAGTGCAAAGAATATGAATTAAAATGCAATGCATTCAATAATTCATTCCGTTAAGATAACATATGTGCTGTTGCACTTGCACATACGTTCCAACATAATATGAAGCCAACAACAGAAGAACATAATATGATCCTTTGCATTGCAATGCATAGAATATGCATTAGAATGCAGTGCATACAAGAACTGACTGATTCTGATACGGTAAAATACGTACTGTTGCATTGCATTGCACATACGATCCAACGTTGAGCAATTTGAAGAATAACATGAACTATGCAGTTGTTGCGTTGCATTGTATACAAGAACTAACTCATTCAGATGTAAAAGGGGTTGTTTTTGCATTGCAATGCATAGAAGATCTAATTCATAGAAGATCTAATTCATCAACGCACAGTTCACTTGTTGCGTTGCAGTGCATACAAGAACTAACTCATTCCGTTGTGCGTTGAGGAGTTAACATATGTTGTTGAAGAGATAACACATAGAATTGCATAGAACTTCACCCTCTGTGCACTAAAAAGACAAAACATAAGGTATGTGCTAACGCATTGCTTTGCATACAACTCACATGTATGCAAAAAATGTATGTATAAACATGTGGTTATTGAAGAGTTAACATATCATAAGCCTTTGAATTACAATGCATAGAAGATTCTTTATAATGTATACAAGAACTAACTCATTCCGTTAAGATGACATATGTGCTTTTGCATTGCATTGCAAATCCGATGCAACGCTGTGGAATGCGCTGTTGCTGTGCAATTGCACACAATGAAGAATACGTAAGCTATGCACTTGTTGCGTTGCAGTGCATACAAGAACCAACTCATTTTCTTGTGCATTGTAAGCTACCGAAGGGATCACACACACAGAATTTCATAAAGATCTAACTTTCACTTTGCACTGAAAAAGACAACACGATAACATATATGCTGTGCGCGTTGCTTTGCTCTGCATACAGTTGTTTTACATTTGTTTATTGAAAAGATAACAACGTGAGCTTTGCATTACAATGCATAGAATATGCCTTATAATGCAATGCATACAAGAACTAACTCATTCCCTTTAGATAACATATTTGCTGTTGCATTTGCACATAGGTTCCAACGTAGAGCAATTGAAGAATACCATAAGCTATGAACTTGTTTCTTTGCAAGTACTAACTCATTCCGCTGCATTTGAGGAGCTAACATATGTCCTGCTGAAGAGATTGATCATTGAGCTGCACAGAAGATCTAACTCATTTAATTGTCCAATGAAGAGATAACGTGCTGTTGTAGTGCATTGACATAACACAGCGTTGCGTAGAATAACATATAAGCTCTGCTCTGTGCACCGAAAAGACAACCCGTAAACATATGTCCTCTTGCATTGCTCTGCATACATCTAACTAGTCAATATATTTGTCTATTGCAGAGATATGATTTTTGCATTACAATGCACATAATATGCATTAGAATGAAATGCATACAAGAACTGACTTATTACGTTAACCATGTTCTCTGTTGTACATAGTTGTTATTCTTCACTGCACAACGATAAATCCTGTGAGCAATGCACTGCATGAAGTAGTTGTTTCTTCATTGCTCATCCAAATGAGTTAGTTCTTGTATGCATTGTAATGCATAAAGCAATTAAGCTCATATTTTACATGTTATTTTTTTCAACATACAACCTATTAAGTTAGTTGTGTTATCATAGAATATGCGATGCAATGCATACAATAATGCAATGCATACAAGAACTAACTCATTCCGTTAAGATAACATATGTGCTGTTGCAACATACGTTCCAACGTTGTGCAACTGCAGAACATAATATGATCCTTAGCATTATAATGCATATTACATGCATTGTAATGCAATTCATACAAGAACCGACTCATTCTGTTACGGTAAAGTATGTACTGTTGCATTGCATTTGCACATACGTTCCAACGTTGTGCAATTGAAGAATAACATGACCTATGCACTTGTTGCGTTGCACTGTATACATGAACTAGCTCATTCCGTTGTGCATTGCGTTGATTTGCACACAACTAATTCGTTTGTGTATTGAAGAGATAACAACAACACGTACTGCTGCATCCAATTGCACAGCGGAATGAGTTAGTTCTTGTATGCACTGCAAAGCCATAAGTGCACAGCTTATATGTTATTCTTCATTGCATAACAAAATTATGTCAATGTACATATGTTGTATTACAGGACACGTATCTTAACGGAATCAGTTACTTGTATGCATTGCATTATAATGCACCAAAGAAAAAGGCTCATGTTATGTTACCTCTACTACACAAATGAAAAAAGTTAAAAAGTTGTTGTGTGCTAAGCGATGTCGTTTTTGTCAGAGAGGAATAAGTTAGAACTTTATGCAATACTTGTTATCTCTTCAACAGCATATATGCACAACGGAATGAGTTTAGAATGAGCTATGCACTTGTTGCGTTGCAATGCGATGAAACAGATTATGTTATTCTTCAGTTGCACAACGTTGGGGCGTATGTGCAAATGCAAGGCATCAGCACATATGTTATCTTAACGCAATGAGTTAGTTTTTGTATGCATTGTATTATAAAGAATCTTCTATGCAGTGTAATGCAAAGGCTCATGATATGCTACCTCTTCAAAAACACACGTATAAGTGAGTTGTATGCAAAGCAGTGCACATATGTTATGTATTGTCTTTTCAGCGCACAGAGGATTAAGTTCGATCTTCTATGCAATGATATGCTTTATCTGTTATTCTTCATTGCACGATGATAGGGCCTGCGCGCAATGCACTGAAAACAGCACATATTGTAATCTCTTCATTGCACAATGAGTTAGACCTTCTTTGCACTGTAATGCATAAAGAGGGATCAAGTTAGATCTTCTATGCAGTTCTATGTGTTATCTCTTCAAACAGCACATACGTGAACTCTTCAATGCACAACGGAATGAGTTCGTTCTTGTATGCACTGCAAAGCCATAAGTGGATAGCTTATATGTTATTCTTCATTGCATAACCAAATTATGTCAATGTACACGTCTATACTGTACGTGTTGTATCCTTACAGGACACATGTTAACTTTTCAATGCACCGCGGATTGAGTTAGTTCTTGAGAATGCACTGTAACGCAGCAAGTGCATAACTTATATTATTCTTCAATTGCACAACGTTGGACAATGCACAGATTATGTCATTCTTCAGTTGCACAACGTTGGAGCGTATGTGCAAATGCAATGCATCAGCACATATGTTATCTTAACGGAATGAGTTAGTTCTTGCAGGCATTGAATTTTAATGCATATTCTATGATAAAACAACTAACTTAGTTTGTACGTTGAAAAGATAACATGTAAAATATGAGCTTAATTGCTTTATGCATTACAATGCATACAAGAACGAACTCGTTAGGTTGCGCAATGAAGAAACAACTTCAGCAGTGCATTGCTCCCAGGATTTATCGTTGTGCAGGGAAGAATAACAACTATGTACAACAGTACATGGTTAACGTAAAAAGTCGGTTCTTGTATGCATTTCATTCTAATGCATATTCGTGCATTGTAATGCAAATAATCATATTAAGTTATCACTGCAATACCAAACTGTATAGATCAGTTAGTTGTATGCAAAGCAATGCGAGAGGACATATGTTATGAGTTGTCCTTAAGTGCACAGAGCATAGCTTATATGTTATTCTACGTTGCACAACGTTAGGTCCTGTGTTAGGTCAATGCACTACAACAGCACATGTTATCTCTTCATTGCACAATTAAAAGAGTTAGATCTTCTGTGCAACTCTATGTGTTATATCTTCAGCAACACATAGTTAACTCTTCAATGCACAGCGGAATGAGTTAGTACTTGCAACGAAACAAGTGCATAGCTTATGTTATTCTTCAATTGCACAACGTTGGAACCTATGTGCAAACGCAACGTGACAGCGCATATGTTATCTTAACGAAATGAGTTAGTTCTTGTATGCATTGCATTATAATGCATATCCTATGCATTGTTAATGCAAAGCTCACGTTGTTATCTCTTCAATAAACAACTGTATAAGTTAATTGTATGCAAAGCAACGCGACAGCATATATGTTATTGTGTTGTCTTTTCAGTGCACAGAAGAATAAGTTAGAGCTTATGCAGTTCTGTGTGTGATCCCTTCAACAGCACATACGATAACTTCAGTGCACAATGGAATGAGTTGGTTCTTGTAAGCACTGCCACGCAACAAGTGATATGCGTTATTCATTGCACAACGATAGGTCCTGTATGCAATTGCACAGCAACCCCACTATATTATCTCTTCATTCCACAACGTTGCTTCGGATTTGCAATGCAATGCAACAAGCACATAAGTAATCTTAACGGAATGAGTTCGTTTTTGTATGCATTGTATTATAAAGAATCTTCTATGCAGTGTAATGCAAAGGCTCACGATATGCTACTTCTTCAATAAACACATGTATAAGTGAGTTGTATGCAAAGCAGTGCACATGCGTTATGTATTGTCTTTTCAGCGCACAGAGGATTAAGTTCGATCTTCTATGCAATGATATGCTTTATCTGTTATTCTTCATTGCACGATGATAGGGCCTGCGCGCAATGCACTGAAAACAGCACATATTGTAATCTCTTCATTGCACAATGAGTTAGACCTTCTTTGCACTGTAATGCATAAAGAGGGATCAGTTAGATCTTCTATGCAGTTCTATGTGTTATCTCTTCAAACAGCACATACGTGAACTCTTCAATGCACAACGGAATGAGTTCGTTCTTGTATGCACTGCAAAGCCATAAGTGCATAGCTTATATGTTATTCTTCATTGCATAACCAAATTATGTCAATGTACACGTCTATACTGTACGTGTTGTATCCTTACAGGACACATGTTAACTTTTCAATGCACCGCGGATTGAGTTAGTTCTTGAGAATGCACTGTAACGCAGCAAGTGCATAACTTATATTATTCTTCAATTGCACAACGTTGGACAATGCACAGATTATGTCATTCTTCAGTTGCACAACGTTGGAGCGTATGTGCAAATGCAATGCATCAGCACATATGTTATCTTAACGGAATGAGTTAGTTCTTGCAGGCATTGAATTTTAATGCATATTCTATGATAAAACAACTAACTTAGTTTGTACGTTGAAAAGATAACATGTAAAATATGAGCTTAATTGCTTTATGCATTACAATGCATACAAGAACGAACTCGTTAGGTTGCGCAATGAAGAAACAACTTCAGCAGTGCATTGCTCCCAGGATTTATCGTTGTGCAGGGAAGAATAACAACTATGTACAACAGTACATGGTTAACGTAAAAAGTCAGTTCTTGTATGCATTTCATTCTAATGCATATTCGTGCATTGTAATGCAAATAATCATATTAAGTTATCACTCCAATACCAAACTGTATAGATTAGTTAGTTGTATGCAAAGCAATGCGAGAGGACATATGTTACGAGTTGTCCTTAAGTGCACAGAGCATAGCTTATATGTTATTCTACGTTGCACAACGTTAGGTCCTGTGTTAGGTCAATGCACTACAACAGCACATGTTATCTCTTCATTGCACAATTAAAAGAGTTAGATCTTCTGTGCAACTCTATGTGTTATATCTTCAGCAACACATAGTTAACTCTTCAATGCACAGCGGAATGAGTTAGTACTTTCAACGAAACAAGTGCATAGCTTATGTTATTCTTCAATTGCACAACGTTGGAACCTATGTGCAAACGCAACGTGACAGCGCATATGTTATCTTAACGAAATGAGTTAGTTCTTGTATGCATTGCATTATAATGCATATCCTATGCATTGTTAATGCAAAGCTCACGTTGTTATCTCTTCAATAAACAACTGTATAAGTTAATTGTATGCAAAGCAACGCGACAGCATATATGTTATTGTGTTGTCTTTTCAGTGCACAGAAGAATAAGTTAGAGCTTATGCAGTTCTGTGTGTGATCCCTTCAACAGCACATACGATAACTTCAGTGCACAATGGAATGAGTTGGTTCTTGTAAGCACTGCCACGCAACAAGTGATATGCGTTATTCATTGCACAACGATAGGTCCTGTATGCAATTGCACAGCAACCCCACTATATTATCTCTTCATTCCACAACGTTGCTTCGGATTTGCAATGCAATGCAACAAGCACATAAGTAATCTTAACGGAATGAGTTCGTTTTTGTATGCATTGTATTATAAAGAATCTTCTATGCAGTGTAATGCAAAGGCTCACGATATGCTACTTCTTCAATAAACACATGTATAAGTGAGTTGTATGCAAAGCAGTGCACATGCGTTATGTATTGTCTTTTCAGCGCACAGAGGATTAAGTTCGATCTTCTATGCAATGATATGCTTTATCTGTTATTCTTCATTGCACGATGATGGGGCCTGCGCGCAATGCACTGAAAACAGCACATATTGTAATCTCTTCATTGCACAATGAGTTAGACCTTCTTTGCACTGTAATGCATAAAGAGGGATCAGTTAGATCTTCTATGCAGTTCTATGTGTTATCTCTTCAAACAGCACATACGTGAACTCTTCAATGCACAACGGAATGAGTTCGTTCTTGTATGCACTGCAAAGCCATAAGTGCATAGCTTATATGTTATTCTTCATTGCATAACCAAATTATGTCAATGTACACGTCTATACTGTACGTGTTGTATCCTTACAGGACACATGTTAACTTTTCAATGCACCGCGGATTGAGTTAGTTCTTGAGAATGCACTGTAACGCAGCAAGTGCATAACTTATATTATTCTTCAATTGCACAACGTTGGACAATGCACAGATTATGTCATTCTTCAGTTGCACAACGTTGGAGCGTATGTGCAAATGCAATGCATCAGCACATATGTTATCTTAACGGAATGAGTTAGTTCTTGCAGGCATTGAATTTTAATGCATATTCTATGATAAAACAACTAACTTAGTTTGTACGTTGAAAAGATAACATGTAAAATATGAGCTTAATTGCTTTATGCATTACAATGCATACAAGAACGAACTCGTTAGGTTGCGCAATGAAGAAACAACTTCAGCAGTGCATTGCTCCCAGGATTTATCGTTGTGCAGGGAAGAATAACAACTATGTACAACAGTACATGGTTAACGTAAAAAGTCAGTTCTTGTATGCATTTCATTCTAATGCATATTCGTGCATTGTAATGCAAATAATCATATTAAGTTATCACTCCAATACCAAACTGTATAGATTAGTTAGTTGTATGCAAAGCAATGCGAGAGGACATATGTTACGAGTTGTCCTTAAGTGCACAGAGCATAGCTTATATGTTATTCTACGTTGCACAACGTTAGGTCCTGTGTTAGGTCAATGCACTACAACAGCACATGTTATCTCTTCATTGCACAATTAAAAGAGTTAGATCTTCTGTGCAACTCTATGTGTTATATCTTCAGCAACACATAGTTAACTCTTCAATGCACAGCGGAATGAGTTAGTACTTTCAACGAAACAAGTGCATAGCTTATGTTATTCTTCAATTGCACAACGTTGGAACCTATGTGCAAACGCAACGTGACAGCGCATATGTTATCTTAACGAAATGAGTTAGTTCTTGTATGCATTGCATTATAATGCATATCCTATGCATTGTTAATGCAAAGCTCACGTTGTTATCTCTTCAATAAACAACTGTATAAGTTAATTGTATGCAAAGCAACGCGACAGCATATATGTTATTGTGTTGTCTTTTCAGTGCACAGAAGAATAAGTTAGAGCTTATGCAGTTCTGTGTGTGATCCCTTCAACAGCACATACGATAACTTCAGTGCACAATGGAATGAGTTGGTTCTTGTAAGCACTGCCACGCAACAAGTGATATGCGTTATTCATTGCACAACGATAGGTCCTGTATGCAATTGCACAGCAACCCCACTATATTATCTCTTCATTCCACAACGTTGCTTCGGATTTGCAATGCAATGCAACAAGCACATAAGTAATCTTAACGGAATGAGTTCGTTTTTGTATGCATTGTATTATAAAGAATCTTCTATGCAGTGTAATGCAAAGGCTCACGATATGCTACTTCTTCAATAAACACATGTATAAGTGAGTTGTATGCAAAGCAGTGCACATGCGTTATGTATTGTCTTTTCAGCGCACAGAGGATTAAGTTCGATCTTCTATGCAATGATATGCTTTATCTGTTATTCTTCATTGCACGATGATGGGGCCTGCGCGCAATGCACTGAAAACAGCACATATTGTAATCTCTTCATTGCACAATGAGTTAGACCTTCTTTGCACTGTAATGCATAAAGAGGGATCAGTTAGATCTTCTATGCAGTTCTATGTGTTATCTCTTCAAACAGCACATACGTGAACTCTTCAATGCACAACGGAATGAGTTCGTTCTTGTATGCACTGCAAAGCCATAAGTGCATAGCTTATATGTTATTCTTCATTGCATAACCAAATTATGTCAATGTACACGTCTATACTGTACGTGTTGTATCCTTACAGGACACATGTTAACTTTTCAATGCACCGCGGATTGAGTTAGTTCTTGAGAATGCACTGTAACGCAGCAAGTGCATAACTTATATTATTCTTCAATTGCACAACGTTGGACAATGCACAGATTATGTCATTCTTCAGTTGCACAACGTTGGAGCGTATGTGCAAATGCAATGCATCAGCACATATGTTATCTTAACGGAATGAGTTAGTTCTTGCAGGCATTGCATTTTAATGCATATTCTATGATAAAACAACTAACTTAGTTTGTACGTTGAAAAGATAACATGTAAAATATGAGCTTAATTGCTTTATGCATTACAATGCATACAAGAACGAACTCGTTAGGTTGCGCAATGAAGAAACAACTTCAGCAGTGCATTGCTCACAGGATTTATCGTTGTGCAGGGAAGAATAACAACTATGTACAACAGTACATGGTTAACGTAAAAAGTCAGTTCTTGTATGCATTTCATTCTAATGCATATTCGTGCATTGTAATGCAAATAATCATATTAAGTTATCTCTGCAATACACAACTGTATAGATTAGTTAGTTGTATGCAAAGCAATGCGAGAGGACATATGTTACGGGTTGTCTTTTAAGTGCACAGATCATAGCTTATATGTTATTCTACGTTGCACAACGTTAGGTCATGTGTTAGGTCAATGCACATGTTATCTCTTCATTGCACAATTAAATGAGTTAGATCTTCTGTGCAACTCTATGTGTTATATCTTCAGCAACACATAGTTAACTCTTCAGTGCACAGAGTTAGTACTTGCAACGAAATAAGTGCATAGCTTATGTTATTCTTCAGTTGCACAACGTTGCAATGCAACAGCACATATGTTATCTTAAAGAAATGAGTTAGTTCTTGTATGCATTGCATTATAATGCATATTATTGACTCCTTCCAATGAAACGTCAGCCATACAATAGTGCATATTTGACCTAATGGAGACATTTCTGGCCAAAGAGTCCTTGATCGTGCACCTTTTTATACATTAGTTAATGACTTCTTCTAATGTTACATTGGCCATACAGAAGTCCAGATTTGACCTAATGGATCTGGCCCGAGAGTCATCAATCTTGATCTTTCCATATCTTCTCTTTTGTTCCTTCTGATGATATACATCAGCCATACAGTAGTCCATATTTGACCTTATGGACATATTCTTGCCAAAGAATACTCAATCTTGAACTTTTTTTTTTACATACTTATTGACTCTGTCATCTGATATGTGAGCCGTATAGTAGTCAATACTTGACTCATTAAACATATTTTTGGCCGAAGAATCCTAAATCATGAACGTTTTATACATTGACTCCATCTGATGTTACATCAGCCATACCGAAGTCCACATTTGACCTATTGAACATATTGTTAGTCAATGAGTCTTCAAATATATGAATGTACTATACATAATCTTAGGCCCCTTCTGATGTTAAATCAGCCATACAGAAGTCCATATTTGACCAACTTAAAGGTTATTCTGGCCCAAGAGTCCTCCATTTTGAACGTTCTATATATACTCATTGACACCTTCTGATGATACATCAGCCATATTTGACTTAATGGACATATTTTTAGCCAAAGTATACTCAAGTCTTGATCTTTTTTACACTTACTTGTTGCATCCGCTTGATGATATGTCAGCCATACAGAAATCAAAATTTGACCTACTGAACATATTTCTGGTCCAAGAGTCTTCGATCATGAACTTTTTATACATACTTATTGACTTCTTCTGATGTTACATCAGCCATAAAGAAGTCCACATTTGACCTTCTGATCAGATTTCGGGCAAAAGAGCCATTGATCATGTACATTCTCATTGATACCTTCGGTTGTTACTTCATATTTGTCCCCTTCTTATCATTGGCTCCTTCTGATGATAGATCAGCCATAAAGCAGTGCGTATTTGACCTTCTGATCAGATTTCGGGCAAAAGAGCCATTGATCATGTACATTCCTCATTGATACATTCTGAGTTACTTTTCAGACAGACATTAAAATTTCTGGCCCAATAGTCGTCAATAATAAACTTTCTATGTCTTATCATTGACTCCTTCTGATGATAGGTCAGCCATAGAGCAGTGCGTATTTGACCTAATAGACATATTTTGGGCCAAAGAGTACTCGTTCTTGAACTTTTTCAGACTTTTCTATCAGCCATAAAGTAGTCCAAGAACTTAAAATTTCTTCTGGCCCAAGAGTCCTTGATCATTAACTTTCTATACATAGTCATTGACTCCTATTGTTACATCAGCCATTCGGTAGTCCAAACAGTCAGGTTCATTCATGAACTTTCCAAAAAAACTCATTGACTATTTTTGATGTTACATCAGCCATTCAGAAGACCATAGTTGACCTAAAGGACACATATTTGGCCCAAGAGTCATCGATCTTGAACTTTATATTTTTGTTCATTGACTCCTTCTGATTATACGTCAACCATACATTAGTGCATATTTGACCTACTGAACATATTTCAGGCCCAAGAATCATCGATCATGAAATTTCTATACATACTCATTTACTCCTTCTAAGGTTACATCAGCCATTCAGAAGTCCATATTTTACCTAATGGACATATTTCTGGCCTAAGGATCGTTGAACATGAACTTTCTATTTCTACCCAATTGACTCCTTCTGATGATACGTCAGCAATACAGTAGTGCATATTTGGCCTAATGGACATATATATATACGGCCAAAGTGTACTCGATCTTTAACTTTTTTTTTATACATAATGACTAATTCTGATGTTAATTCAACCATAAAGAAGCCCAAATTAGACCTAATGAAAATATTTTTGACGAATTAGTCCTCGATCATGAACTTTCTATAATATCCTAATTATCCTCCATCTGATGTTACATCCGCCGTAGTCCATATTTGCCCTTCTGAACACGTTTCTGGTCCGAGTACTCATTCATGAACATTCAAAACAAACTCATTGACCCTTTTTGATGTTACATCAGCAATAGAGAAGTCCACATTTGACCTACTGATCATATTACTGGCAAAAGAGCTCTACATCATGAACTTTCTGTACATTCTCATTGTATCTTTCTGATATTGCATCAGCCATTCAGAAGTCCATATTTGACGTAATAGACATATATCTGGCCCAACTTTCAATTTCTGTTCATTCAGTCCTTCTGATAATACGTCAGCCATACAGTAGTCCATATTTGACCTACTGACATATTTCGATCAAAGAGTCCTCGATCATGAACTTTCAAAACAAACTCATTGACTCTTTCTGATGTCATATTAGTCAAAGAGAAGTCCATATTAGATGTAATAGACATATATCTGGCCCAAGAGTCGTCGATGTTGAACTTTCTATTTCTGTTCATTGATTCCTTCTGATGATACATCAGCCATACAGTAGTGCATGTTTGATGTAACTGACATATTTATGGCCAAAGAGTGCTCAGTCTATCCGATGTTACATCAGCAATACAGAAGTCCAAATTAGACCTAATGAAAACATTTTTGAAAAATTAGTCCTCGATCATGAACTTTCTATAACATACTCATTGACTCCTTCTGATGATATGTCAGCCATACAGAAATTCATATTTGATCTATTGAACATATTTGTTAGTCGATGAATCTTCAAATATGAATAAACTATCCATAATCATAAGATAACTTCTGAAGTTAACTCAGCCGTAGAGGTCCATATTTGACCTACTGAACATATTTCAGGCCCATAGTTCATCGATCATGAACTTTCTATAACATATTCATTGACTCCATCTGATGTTACGTAAGCCATACAGAAGTCTATATTTGACTTAATGGACATATTTCAGGACAAAGAATACTCAATATTGAGCTTTTTTATACATACCTATTGACTGTCTGATGATACGTCAGCCATACAGTAGTCAATACTTGACCCATTGAACATATTTTTTTGCCCAAGAGTCCTCGATCATTAATGTTTTTTACATACTTATTGACTCCATCTGATGTTACATCAGCCATTCAGAAGTCCACATTCAACCTATTGAACATATTGTTAGTCAATGAGTCTTCAAATATGAATGTACTATACATAATCTTAGGCCCCTTCTTGATGTTAAATCAGTCATACAGAAGTCCATATTTGACAAACTTAAAGTTTTTTCTGGCCCAAGAGTCCTCAATTTTGAACTTTCTATGTTTACTCATTGACACCTTCTGTTGATACATCAGCCATACATTAGTCCATATTTGACTTAATGGACATATTTCTAGCCAAAGAGTACTCAGTCTTGATCTTTTTTACACTTACATATTGCATCCGCTTCTGGAACTTTTTCAGACAAACTTAATGACTCCTCCTTCTGATGTTTTCTTCAACCATACAAAAGTCCAAATTAAACCAAATGAACATATTTCTGGCAAAGAGACTTTTATTATGAACTTTCTGTACATTCCCATTGATTCCATCTGATGTTACATCAGCCATTCAGAAGTCCATATTGGATGTGATGGACATATGTTTGGCCAAAGAGTATTCGATCTTGAACTTTTCTATACTTAATGACAAACGCCGATGTTACTTCAGCCATAAAGTAGTCCAAAGTCGATCTTTTTTCTGGCCAAAGAGTCCTTGATCATGAACTTTCTATAACATGGTATGTTGTTCCTTCTGATGTTACATCAGCCATACAGAAATCCATATTTGACCTAATAGACATATCTGGCCCAAGAGTCGTTGATCATGAACTTTCTATTTCTAATTAATCACTCCTTCTGATGATATGTCATCCATATAAGTAGTCCATAGTTGACCTAATGGACATATTTCTGGCCCAAATGTCATCAATCTTGAACTTTCTATTTCTACTAATTGTCTCCTCCTCACGATACATCAGCCATACAGTATTCCTTATTTAACCTATTGAACATATTGTTAATCGATAAGTCTTCAAATATGAATGTACAATAAGTAATCATTGACTCTTTGTCATGATATGTCAGCCATTCAGTAGTCCATATTTGACCTAATGAACATATTATTAGTCGATGAGTCTTCAAATAGAAATGTACTATCCATAATCATAGGCTCCTTCTGAAGTTAAATCAGCCATACAGAAGTCCATATCTGAACATATTTCTAGCTAAAGGGTCCTCAAACTTGAACATTCTATATATATTCATTGACTACTGATGTTTCATCAGTCCATATTTGACCTAATGGACATATTTCTGGCCTAAGGATCGTTGAACATGAACTTTCTATTTCTACCCATTGACTCCTTCTGATGATACGTCAGGCATACAGTAGTGCATATTTGACCTAATGGACATATATCTGGCCAAAGAATACTCTGGCCAAAGAATTACTAATTCTGATGTTTCTTCAGCCATACAGAAGTAGCATATTAGATCGAATGAACATATTTCTGACAACCCTGAAAGACAACCCAGTATGTATAGTATCGGCCCAGATCCGGCCCACATCTGGTCTGCGTGTAATCCACATGTACCAGATATGGGCCGGATCTGGGCCACATCATGTTACTGTCTGGGAAATTAGTCCTCAATCATGAACTTTCGCTTACTCATTGACTCCATCATCACATTGACCCTTTCTGAACACATTTTTGCCCCAAGAGTCCTTGATCATGACCTTTCAAAACAAACTCATTGACTCTTTTTGATGTTACATCAGGAAGTCCACATTTGAAATCCACATTGATCTTGAACTTTCTGTACATTGTCATTGTTTCCTTCTGATGTTTTACATCAGCCATTCAGAAGTCCATATTTTATCTAATGGACATGTTTCTGGCCCAAGAGTCGTCGATATGGAACATTGTTTTTGTCCTCATTGACTCCTGATGATACTTCAGCCATACAGTAGTTGACCTATTGAACATATCGTTAGTCGATGAGTCTTCAAATATGAATGACCTATACATAATCATAGGCTCTTTCTGATGTTAAATCAGCCATACAGAATTCCATACCTACTCAACATATTTCTGGCAAAAGGGTCTCTCGAACTTGAACATTCTATACATATTCATTGACCTCTTCTGGACTAAAGGACTCAAAGAGTATGTAAAAAAAAGTTTGTGATCGAAGATTCTTTTGCCAGAAATATGTTCAGTTAGTCAAATATGGAATTCTTCATGGCTAATGTAACATCAGAATGAGGCAATGAGTATGTATAGAATATTCATGATTGAGGACTCTTGGGCCAGAAAAAAATGTAAGTAGGTCAACTATGGATTATTGTCTGGCTGATGTTTTTCAAATATGGGCTAATGTCTGGCTGCCGTATCATCAGAAGTCAATGAATATGTATAGAAAGTTCATGATGAAGGACCCTTAGGCCTGCAATAATTGCATTATGTAAAATATGGACTGCAGTTTAGCTGATGTTACACCAGAAGGGGTATGTATAAAAAAGTTCAAGATCGAGTACCCTTTAGTACAAGTATGTTCAAAAAGTCGAATGTGGACTACTGTCTGACTGATGTAACATAGTCAATGAGGATGTATAGAAAGTGAAATACGTTCACTTGATCAAATATGGACTTCTGTATGGCTGACGTAACATCAGAAAGAGTGAATTAGTTTGTTTTAAAAATGTTTTTGAATGAGTACTGTTGATTTGTTTTGCCAGAAACATGTTTATTAGATAAAATATGGACTACTATCTGACTGATGTAACAGCAGAAGTAGTCAATGGATATGTATAGAAAGTTCAAGTTCAAGGACCCTTTGAAATATTTTCAGTAGGCCATGTTCGTGATCGAGAACTCGGGCCAGGAATAATTGCGTTAGGTCAAATATAGACTACTGTATGTCTGAAAAACATCAGAAGGAGTCAACAAATATAGAAAGTTTAAGATCGTGGATAAATTTGCCAGAAATATGTTCAGTAGGTCAAATATGGACTTCTGTATGGCTGATTTAACATCAGAAGGAGTCTATGATTATATATTGTACGTTAATATTTGAACATTCAGTATGTATTGAAAGTTCATGATCGATGACTCTTGGGCCTGAAATATATTTAGTGGGTCAAATATAGACTACTCTCTGTCTGATGTAACATCAAAAAGAGTCAATGAGTTTGCTTTGAAAGTTCATGAACGAGTACTCTTGGGCCAGAAACGTGTTCAGAAGGTCAAATATGGACTACTTTATGGCTGATGTAACATCAGATGGAGTCAATGAGAATGTTATAAAGTTTATGACCTGGTACTAGTTTGTCAAAAATGTGTTCATTAGGTCTAATTTTGGCTTCTGTATGGTAACATCAGAATTAGTCATAATGTATAAAAAAAAGTTGAAGATCCAGTACACTTTGGCCAATATATGTCCATTAGGTCAAATATGCACTACTGTATGGCTCTGACGTATCGTCAATGGGTAGAAATATAAAGTTCATGATCGATGGCTCTTGGGCCAGATATATGTCCGTTAGATCAAATATGGACTTCGGAATGGCTGTCAATAACATCAGAAGAAGTCAATTAGTACGTATAGAAAGTTCATGATCGACGAGTCTTGGGCCTATAAAGTATGTTCAGTAGGTAAAATATGCCTTACCGTATGGCTGACGTATCATCAGACCCAGACAGCAACATAGTCTGGCCCAAATCCGGCCCTCATCTGGAACATGTGGTTTATACACGGACCAGATGTGGGCCGGATCTGTGCCATCACTAAGTTGTTGTCAGGGTAGGAGTCAATGAACAGAAATACAAAGTTCAAGATCGATGACTTTCAGGCCAGAAATATGTTCCGTTAGGTCAAATATGGACTTCTTTATGGCTGATGTAACATCAGAAGGAATCAATGAGAATGTACAGAGTTCATGGTCGAGGGCTCTTTTGCAAGAAATATGATTAGTAAGTCAAATAAAGACTTATCTATGGCTGATGTAACATCAGAAAGAGTCCATGAAAGTGTTTTGAAAGTTCATGAATGACTATTCTTGTGCCAGAAATATGTTCAGAAGGTCAAATATGGACTACTGAATGGCTGATGTATCATCAGAAAGAGTCAATAAGTATGTATAGAAAGTTCATGATTGATGACTCTTGGGCCTGAAATATGATTAGTAAGTCAAATAAAGACTTATCTATGGCTGATGTAACATCAGAAAGAGTCAATGAAAGTATTTTGAAAGTTCATGAACGAGTACTCTTGGGCCAGAAATGTGTTCAAAAGGTCAAATACATACTTTATGGCTGATGTAACATCAGAAGGAGTCAAAGAGTACATATAGAAAGTTCATGTTCATGTTTTCTGACTCATAGGCCAGAAAAAAATTTAAGTTAATCAAATATGGACTACTTTATGGCTGATGTAACATCAGAAGGAGTCAAAGAGTATATATAGAAAGTTCATGTTCATGTTTTCTGACTCTTAGGCCAGAAAAAAAATTAAGTTAATCAAATATGGACTACTTTATGGCTGATGTAACATCAGATGGACTCAATGAGAATGTTAGAAAGTTCATGATCAAGGACTAATTTGTCAGAAATATTTTCAGTAGGTCTAATTTTTGGGCATTATGTACATATAAAATAAGTTCAAGTTCGAATACACTTTGGCCAGACATGCTCATCAGGTCAAATATGCACTACTGTATGGCTGATGTATCTTTAGAAGTCAATGGGCAGAAATAGAAAGTTCAAGATCAACAACTCTTAGGCCAGAAATATGTCCATAAGGTCAAAAAAGGACTTCTGTTATGGCCCATGTAACATCAGACAGAGACAATGAGAGTGTAATAGAAAGTTCATGATCAAGGACTAATTTGTCAGAAATATTTTCAGTAGGTCTAATTTTTGGGCATTATGTACGTATAAAATAAGTTCAAGTTCGAATACACTTTGGCCAGATATATGCCCATCAGGTCAAATATGCACTACTGTATGGCTGATGTATCTTTAGAAGTCAATGGGCAGAAATAGAAAGTTCATGATCAAGGACTAATTTGGCAGACAAATGTTCACTCGGTCTATATAACACCAGAATTATTCATTAAGTATGTATAAAAAAGTTCAAGCTTGAATACTCTTTTGCCACAGATATGTCCATTAGGTCAAATATGGAACTTCTGAATGGCTGATATAACATCAGAAGTAGTCAATGAGTATGTACAGAAAGTTCATCATCGAAGGCTCTTTTGCCAGAAATAAGGTCAGTAGGTCAAATGAAGACTTATGTATGGCTGATGTTACATCAGAAAGAGTCAATGAGTGTGTTATAGAAAGTTCATGATGTAGGACTAATTTGTCAGAAATATTTTGAGTAGGCCTAAAATGGGCATTGATTATGTATAAATAAGTTCAAAATCGAGCAAACTTTGGCTAGATATATGTCCATTAGGTCTAATACGCACTACTGTATGGCTGACGTATCATCAGAAGGAGTCAATGGGTAGAAATAGAAAGTTCAAGATCAACGACTCTTAAGGCCAGAAATATGTCCATTAGGTCAAAACTGGACTTCTGTACGGCTGATGTAACCTTAGAATAAATCAAATGAGTATGTCCAGAAAGTTCATGATCGAGGGCTCTTTGGCCAGACATGTGATCAGTAGGTCAAATGAAGATTTATCTATGGCTGATGTAACATCAGAAAGAGTCAATGGAAGTGTTTTGAAAGGTAATGAACGAGTACTCTTGGACCAGAAAAGTGTTCAGAAGGTCAAATATGGACTACTGAATGGCTGATGTAACATCAGAAAGAGTCAATGAGTATATAAAGAAAGTTCATGTGTCTTAGGCCAAAGTTTTTTCTTACGTTAATCAAATATGGACTTCTGATTGTCAATGGGTAGAAATAGAAAGTTCAAGATCAACGACTCTTAGGCCAGAAATATGTCCATAAGGTCAAAAAAGGACTTCTGTATGGCCCATGTAACATCAGATAGAGATAATGAGAGTGTAATAGAAAGTTCATGATCAAGGACTAATTTGTCAGAAATATTTTCAGTAGGTCTAATTTTTGGGCATTTTGTACGTATAAAATAAGTTCAAGTTCGAATACACTTTGGCCAGATATATGCCCATCAGGTCAAATATGCACTACTGTATGGCTGATGTATCTTTAGAAGTCAATGGGCAGAAATAGAAAGTTCATGATCAAGGACTAATTTGGCAGACAAATGTTCACTCGGTCTATATAACACAAGAATTATTCATTAAGTATGTATAAAAAAGTTCAAGCTTGAATACAGAAAGTTCATCATCGAGGGCTCTTTTGCCAGAAATAAGGTCAGTAGGTCAAATGAAGACTTATCTATGGCTGATGTTACATCAGAAAGAGTCAATGAGTGTGTTATAGAAAGTTCATGATGTAGGACTAATTTGTCAGAAATATTTTGAGAAGGCCTAAAATGGGCATTGATTATGTATAAATAAGTTCAAAATCGAGCAAACTTTGGCTAGATATATGTCCATTAGGTCTAATACGCACTACTGTATGGCTGACGTATCATCAGAAGGAGTCAATGGGTAGAAATAGAAAGTTCAAGATCAACGACTCTTAGGCCAGAAATATGTCCATTAGGTCAAAACTGGACTTTTGTAAGGCTGATGTAACCTTAGAATAAATCAAATGAGTATGTCCAGAAAGTTCATGATCGAGGGCTCTTTGGCCAGACATGTGATCAGTAGGTCAAATGAAGATTTATCTATGGCTGATGTAACATCAGAAAGAGTCAATGGAAGTGTTTTGAAAGGTAATGAACGAGTACTCTTGGACCAGAAAAGTGTTCAGAAGGTCAAATATGGACTACTGAATGGCTGATGTAACATCAGAAAGAGTCAATGAGTATATAAAGAAAGTTCATGTGTCTTAGGCCAAAATTTTTTCTTACGTTAATCAAATATGGACTTCTGATTGTCAATAGGTAGAAATAGAAAGTTCAAGATCAACGACTCTTAGGCCAGAAATATGTCCATTAGTTCAAAACTGGACTTCTGTACGGCTGGTGTAACCTTAGAATAAATCAAATGAGTATGTCCAGAAAGTTCATGATCGAGGGCTCTTTGGCCAGACATGTGATCAGTAGGTCAAATGAAGATTTATCTATGGCTGATGTAACATCAGAAAGAGTCAATGGAAGTGTTTTGAAAGGTAATGAACGAGTACTCTTGGACCAGAAAAGTGTTCAGAAGGTCAAATATGGACTACTGAATGGCTGATGTAACATCAGAAAGAGTCAATGAGTATATAAAGAAAGTTAATGTGTCTTAGGCCAAAATTTTTTCTTACGTTAATCAAATATGGACTTCTGCTTGTCAATTGGTAGAAATAGAAAGTTCAAGATCAACGACTCTTAGGCCAGAAATATGTCCATAAGGTCAAAAAAGGACTTCTGTATGGCCGATGTAACATCAGACAGAGACAATGAGAGTGTAATAGAAAGTTCATGATCAAGGACTAATTTGTCAGAAATATTTTCAGTAGGTCTAATTTTTGGGCATTATGTACGTATAAAATAAGTTCAAGTTCGAATACACTTTGGCCAGATATATGCCCATCAGGTCAAATATGCACTACTGTATGGCTGATGTATC